>NC_024307.1:30078101-30089491 GCF_000523025.1 Cynoglossus semilaevis | reverse complement strand
TTATTACATAAATATTAATAAAAATGCAAATTACACTCCAGCCATTTCAAAGTAATACCTCTGTCAAGTGATTTATGTCACAGTCCTCAGAGACTTTGTTTTAATTTGTTAATGGTTGAATAATATTGATTGCTCTCATTTCTCAGCTCACTGCACCTGATACAGATGATGTAAAGTTTGTCCTGAGTCTTGGGACACTGGCACCTTTTGTTCACTGTGGCCATAATATCCATTGATTCTATTTCATTTATGTAGTTTACATTGCTTGAAAACAACAATGCATATTAGATATTATTTCCGAGGCTATAACCTTGCATACGGCGTGCTGAGGTTCTGAAAACAGTGTTGTCTTTAATCCAGGATTTCCCAGTGTTTATCATTTAAATAATTTAACAGGTAAATTTATTGCTTTAATTCCCCACGCTGTGGCAAACGGCAACAGATATCTAAGCCATAAATTGTCTTAATATGCCATGTGAAGTGTGCTTATGGGGGAAGCTCGCTGCCAGATTGTTATATTGTGACTAATATCTATGTTATGTCTAGAAAAACAAAGCTGGGCGTGTGTATATGTGACTCTTGTGTCCCTTGAGTGCAAGTGAACACAGCCATACTAGTCATGGATATCTAGTCGCTCGCTGCAGTGTAGATATGATTGCACTCTGATAAGTCCATGGCTACAGAAGACACGAAAATAAAATATTCAGTGTTTCACATTCCACAAACAGAAATGCTGGAATATCTGCCTCTGCAGAACTACATCTGACAGATAAGCCATTCACTGTATTTTATAATCTGACATCTCATATAGTGAGGCTGACTTTTAATGGTAGCAAAAATAAGGCTTTTCAAAAACAGAATTTTTGCTTTTACCACTACAAGTAGTTGCAAATCTTAGTTGTTTAGCACATCTTTAAAATCTGAACATTTGACTTTCATATCAAGAGTAATTGTTCACTTTTTATGTCATGTTATCTCACCCGCCGTGGAAGCTCAAACACCCAGTTCTAAGGCCTACCTTTGACTGTTATCTGTGCCACTGCCTCTATCACCCCCAGTGTTGACATGGCCACACAGGTGTAGTTGGCCGACTGCCGGACGTCTGTAAGTTCAAGAACGTTGCGGCCAATCGGCATGTCATCCTCTGGCGTGAGGTCTTCAGCACCCAGCATCCACTTGACATATGGCATAGGAGAGCCCACCGCCACACACGTGATATTGACGCTGCCACCTGGCATAATCTCATTGTCCGTTGGTGGAATGGAGAAGCGTGGAGGCACTCGACGCACTAGAATAGGAAAAAATAAATAAAAATAAAAAATAACATAATTCAGAGGGGACAAATGGATAAGAAATAATTTTGGCAAATTTCCATTATGCCAAATACATTAGATAGAGATACAAACAACAATGACCAAATCTTTCCATAATGAGTAACATGTTTTTTCCAAGACTTCCAGATTAATGAAATAATAACAAGCACGTAATTGAGAGACTTGACTGATGATACACATGGTACAAAATACTGCACAAAGTGCTGGAGAGTCAACAAAGTTGTATCCACAGAAACAACTTTTAAGCTGTGTACTTCCAGCCAATGTGAGGCAATGCGCTGCATCACATTCTCACATCAACAATTTTGCATTTGCATAGTAATCTGAATGGTGAATTATCAAAGCAGTTGATTGATTTAGACCAACTTTTACAAACTAAATAATTATTATGTTATTTATATATTATCATTTATGCATTTATATTTACAACATGTAACTTGTTACTTTTTACATTTATAACTAACTTGACTTGTAGATTATAATCTTGTAATAAGCTATAATGATTAGAAACTTGCTACGCATAAATATTACAATTAATGAACACCAGGCATGGGCCCAAAGAGAGATTATTGTTTTTGCACTTTTCTACACTTCGGTTTTACTATAATAGACAGCATATTTATGTACAATCACATTTAATGGCACATCATGCCAACGTATGTGATTGAAACAAGTAGAATGTTAAAGCAGAACAAGTCCGTCATGCAAATAAGAACAATATGCAATGTTCTGTGAAATGACCATGTGAGTAAGGCAGTTCAAATGGGGCTGTGGCAGCAAAATGAGCATAGACATGTAAAAGGTGGTTGTGCAAAATTAAAGTAAGAATAAGCGGAATAAATATATTTACAGTAAATATATGTGATTTCTGTCTTTAGGAGTAATTGAAATCAGAGCACATCATGTAAAGTTGCTTGTTAAACCTAGGTTAGAATGCTTGTGGAAGTTCGATGTAAAAAATTCGGTTTATGACAAATCCTGCTTTGAAAAGTGTCCTGTCACCAGGACTCTTAACGTATTGCCATCATTTCAAATATTTGACTACAGTTGATGCACATTGCTTTTGTTGCGGCTGCTAATTCGCTGAACCCATTTTGTTGAGCTGCCTGCTGATCTCCAGAGAGCTAGACTGGGGGGAAAGTGCTTGCATTATTAAATACAGCGTTTCTCTCACTCAATATTTAATTAATAACCAATTGGATGACGCTCCCCGCAGACATAATATTATCCTGCTCATTTGAATATCATTACATTTGTCAAGTCTTGTGGATAACACTCTAAATACATAATTCTTTCACGACTTCCTGCACTAAGAGATTCCCATCATAGGGTGTGCATAATCTCAGCGGGCACTGTTGTTTTTACAGCTTGGTGCATGACTTTAGTGCCAATTATAACAAAAGATTGATTTGGTTTTACATACATTATCTGTGGGAAGGTTGAACCAGAAAGAGGGCTCGTTTGGAGAAAAAAACTACAGGAGTAAAGCTAATTATGGAGAAAGCTTTTAGAAAGGAACTGCGATATGTGGGATTGTAGCTGTTAGTAGCGTTAACCTCCAAATGCAGTCAGATATATACAGTACGATTTATTTTAATTTAGCTGTGTTGTTAAATATAAAATATTTTTAAAGGCTTGTTAAAATAATGGCAAATGGTCTAGGGCTGGGGTAAAAGGGAGTTCAGGCATCTGCAGGTGACCATGCAAATACACTTGTATACAGATGCAAATGGACTTCCTGCTCACAGATGCAAACATGCGCCACCTGGTGAATAGTGAAGCCTTTGACCAGAGTCATTTTAAGGCAAACATGGATGTTTTATGTAACGTAGGTATAAAAAAAGTCATGTGATTTAATTTGAATGTCAGTAAATAATAATTTTTATAGAAAAAAAAAGAAAGAAAACAACACAAATGGACTTCTTTGTCTTTATCACTTGTTGAAAAAGGTAAAAACCCACCAACCTTCTCGCAGCTCTGAGGGATGTAGGAAAATTGATGCAGAATAAATAAAAAATAAGGAAAGGAGAAAAAACAAGGGAAACACAGAGAGTAAAAAGGCCATGATTTTAGGACATTTCAAACAGTTTGAATGACCTTGTGTTTACATTGCAGGGAACCCCTTGAACCACCCTCGTACTTCTATTACAAACTCTAAATACAGTTGAATTGCTGCTCATACTGTAAATCATTAGGGCGGACAAAAGAAATGTAACTACTGTAGATCTAAACATTAAGAGAAAGCAGCTGAGGTCAATCTGGACAGAAGAAGTTTCTAACACCGCTGATGAGCCATGATTTTGCTAAGTAAGCCCAAAAGATCTTTTTATTTCATTTATTCACTTATAATGATTTTTTTTCCTTTAATTTTAATTCAGACAGGGTAGAAAAAACTAAATTTGTGAGAAAGTATTTGTTTATTGCTGGAAAAGATTTGGAGCTGGCAGAGGGGGGCCATCCACCCTTTACTCCAACAGTCAGGTTTGTGAAGCAATTAGTAGATAACCACAGCGGGCACTCTAATTATTGGCATTAGGTTTGGGAAAATAACAAAAAAGGACCAAAAACACACAGTGGAGTAGATATTTTAGGTACAAGTCGATGCAGGTAAGTTGTGTGCAGACAAAAATCCACAAAATTAAATCAGGCAAACAAACAGCATACTCACAATGACCTGAGAGCTTCTGGCCCCTGCAGACTTTTTCGGCTGATTTAAAGATTACTTATACAGAGATAAACCAAGAAGAAAACTGCTACTATCAAAAAGTGAAAGTGTTTCCTACCTCTGACATATAGATTTGCAGGAGTAGAGTAACGGGTTCCATCGTTGTTGGTCGCCACACACTCGTACTTCCCCTGGTCTGACTCTTCACTCTGCTCTATCTGGAGGGCTCCTAAGTGGGAATAACAAATAGCGTAGCAGAATATACTTTGGTTAAACGACGCCACCTTCAACAAGTTCACAGGCTTAAACAATTACAAAAGTCGCTTGACCTCAAGGAGGCCAAAATCAGCCGCCTTCATTTCTACTTTGGATCTTTCCTTTCAAGCTTGAGTAGTTGGGCAGTTTGGAGAAAGTTATAGTGAGCATTATTCAATAAACCAATGAAATACCACAGTTTTGCATGCGTCGCCACAAACTGTGTATTTCAAGGGTATCCATCTTTACTATAAGAGCCATGACATTCTTTTCTGACTAAGGGATTGTTTCTAATGGCAAATCATGCAATAGGCTGCAGATGCACAAATTATTGTTTTCTCTTTTTACACCTATACTTACAGTAGAAAATACTAATCTTAATTTTCTGTATTTGCCAAATTGTTTGATTGAAAATTTTGACAAGAGGCAGAAATTGTCTAAAAATACACTCATCCTAAAGCCAATGCAAAAAAAAAAAAAAAAAAAAAGTTTTAAAAAACTATGGGGCAAGTCCATCAATAAACAACATGTCACTGGACTGGTCAATATGGGGATGAGTGATACTGCTTTAGGGAAACATGGATCAAACAAAAAAGGTTTACAGTATAAGAAAGCAGAATAACAAGGAAGGACAATTGAAAGAAGAAAGAAATTTTTGTATGATTTTTTAGCATATTCAATCACAGATCAAGTGTAATAGTGAACTTACAAAACAATTTGGAACTTCTTTGTGAAGTTGTTTTTAAAAAAAATCGCAGCCCACACAAAAATTGAAAAATGCTGCTCATGTCTGAAGAAAAAAAAAGTGAATTTGAGGTTTTATTCATGGCAAAACCAATATATTACCCTCATGACCAAAAGTCTGACATGCAAATCTCAGTAAGAAATGTATGTCGGCACAACTTACAACCTTCTGACAACCCTTAGCTGAAAAATAAAAGGCAGTTGCATTAGAAGACAAAATTCAAAATACCAGCCTGAGCCGACAAGAAGGCAACCAACCACTGCTTTAGCTTGTGAAAGCCAGAAAAGACACCCATAAAAATCCACAAATGGGATCAGCAGTGTGGTGTCACATGACCCAGGGAAAAATGGCTTTTAAGCATCAACAACTCTCAAACTCCATGTTGTATGGCAAAAATTAGCCAATCGGGTCCTCGCCAGACTCTACTGTTTGTCTTTGCCAAACCTTGAAGAAAAAAAATGTAAAAAAGTAAAATATCCTCCATACCCCAAGAAAAGTAAGAAAAATAGGTGAAAGAGAAAAAAAGCACCGTAAGAAACTTTATCAAAAAAGTGGTTGTTTGGGCTTTTTTGTAGAGGTACAGGAGAGGAGAGCAAATAGAAGAAATGGGAAAAAAGTAGTTTGCAAAGATAGGAAGAATTCTTTGGAAGAAAAAAGCAGAGTAGATGCAACGTTGTCTTCCGCCTGCCTGCGTGATTCCACAGCATCTGTGCATATTTCAGTGCTGAACAAGAACAGCTAAGGGGGAAAAATGCTTGGTTGTTTTAGTTGGACAAAAAGAGGGACACATGATTGGCTATGGCCAAAAAGAAAACAAAAATGAACGTAAAAAATTATAATTTAAAAAAATAATTGTCATTGGATATGCTTCATTGAGCCAGGGCAAGCATATCGCAACTGAGCTAAACAGGCTCTTGAGAACCAGAATACAAAGGAGTAAATAAAGCGAAAACAGAAAAAATGGAATA
The DNA here is from genome assembly GCF_000523025.1 of Cynoglossus semilaevis. Lineage (NCBI taxonomy): Eukaryota > Metazoa > Chordata > Actinopteri > Pleuronectiformes > Cynoglossidae > Cynoglossus > Cynoglossus semilaevis. The sequence continues at coordinate 30,083,524 of NC_024307.1, read as the reverse complement.
CAAATTATGTCAACAAAACAGGACAAATCAGAAGAAGGTTCGTATGAAGGTAATGGGATTTGGTCTCAGTAAACAGGACAGAAATGGGCGGGGGGCAGGGGGGTTGGAGTGAATATGAATGGGTTGACAGCAAGAATGAATTTGTATTATTTTCATTCTGTGAACGTCAGTTCAGCACTCTTACCTCTTATTGGTGTACCACCTGGGTGGATAATATGAATGCAAATAAGATTAGAAAGAAGAATCATTAGTACGTGTAGATAGAGTCTGGGGGGCTTTGGAAGAAGAATCAAATTAGATTTAACAGGGTACGTAAATAAAGGTACTTGAGGAAAGAGAAAGGACAGAGAGAGAGGGAGCGAGAAAGAAAGAAAGAGAGAAGGGAGGAACGTTTCTGTTTTCTGAGAAAGACAGTATTCAGCATAGTGAAAAAAAATCATTGATCAGAGCGAGAGAACTTGTACAGTGATGTACCACGGGTTGTGCCATTTTTTTAAAGAAGTGGTAATGGCTTCTGAAGAAAGTCTACTGAAGAGAAAGACTTTAAGGACTGCCTTTTTATTATTTACATGAGTTTGTAAAGCAGATGAAATCCCTTATTGTTTGACCTGAGCTCATCAATTCCCTAAATTCTTGAAATCCTCAAACACATGGTGCTGTTTTTTTTTTTAATATTCAGTGAGCAAGTAGTGGGTCAATGAGTGAGTCAGCAACAAACACAATAATATCCCAAAATAAAATACACAGGGCTACATTGGACTTTGTGGGACTAACATACAGCATTTTAAGTGATAATGTAGCTGACAGTGTTTGGACACGTGACATACGTGAGGACTGTGTGTGTGAGTGTGTGTGTGTGTACAGTATACATGTGCCTCAAGTACTAGCCCTGACGCTAATCTATCTGTTAGTAAAATGCATGCCATGCATTTTAATAGTTGTTGTAAAAAATGAAAATTAGTGGGGGGGTAGAGGGAGTGATGTGTGCTTTGGAGCTAAGCACTTACCAAAGGATTCTGTAGATTTAAAAATATAGAGAGAAGAAAGACAGCATATAAGAATATGATTATATTCTTGAGGTAAGTTGAGTTAACAAGGCTTTCTGTTATTAATGTTCTAACGTCAAAATCAAAGTCGTACATTTGATTAAAGAAAATCAAGGTTATGGCTACACAGTTCTGTTTGAAAAACAAGTCAGCAGAGGGAGGAAGGCGAACAGACACGCTTTAACAAAGGGCAGCTGTGAAATCGGAAGACAGGTGGTCAAACATACAAGGCTAAAAATTTACAAGAAGGCTGTATGTCTGTGCTGACATTAGCTGGCACATAAAGCTTTGAGCTACATTTTTAGTATATTAAGAGTGGCTGTATTAGGGTAAGTCACAGGCAAATAAAAACAAATATGGCGTTAACACATTTAAGCAGAGGGGTATAAATTCAAAGAATCAAAAGGGTCAGGGAAAAGCCTTATGGGGTGTTTGCGCACTACTGTGGCTGATTAGTGACCAGAGTTTCATCCTCTCCAGAAATCTAAAAAACCTTGCATATAAACTAAATATTATTTGATCCGAAAATGATTTATTGGCATATATTTTAAAATTGTCTGGACTGTTTTTCTGCTTTTTAATAAAGCCAGATATTGAGGAAAAAAAGTTAAGAAATGGTAATGAATAGAAAACCCTTGCATCAGTGTAGTAATAAGAAAATCAACACATGAAGGCAAAATAATTTATTGTAAAGAGGTCACAGCAGTGAGCAATGAGACGTTAGTGCAGAAGCCAGCAGAAACAGAGGGGGGAGACAGTCCCAACAGGCCAAGACAACACTGGAAGACAAAAGGGAGACACACATATACAGACAACACACACCGGGGTGTACAGAAAGTGGAAGGACAGAAGATAGTAGAGACAATGCCAATACCTACAAAATTTAAAAAAAGCCAAATAAGAAGTTAAATCATGGGCAGAAGAAGAGGATGAAAGAACAGAGGAGACTAAAGGGAAGCAGATCAGATAGAAGAAACAAGAAAGGAGACTCCTTTCAGTAATTAAGCTTTCAGCACGGCAAGACCTACCTGATCTGAGTTGTTTAATGCGCCCGTTGTTGTTGGTGGTGTTGACAGGGAGGAAGTCCTTGAACCAGGAAATGTCTGGGTCAGGGTTGCCACTGGCAGCACACAGCATGGTGGCAGTGCGTGTGCGCTCCACCACTTTCAACTGTGGGCCCATGTCTATGGTGGGGAAACCAGGGGGCAGCTGATCCTCTGAAAACAGAAGGTAAAAAATATATATGTTAGGACTATTTGGGTTTACATTTGCCCTCCACGGTTGTGTGGATGGAAATAAATGAATGTAAAGGGTAACCGTAGAATAATGTCAGAAAAGAGGACTTTTGAAGTTTATAAAAAAACAAGACATCCACTAGCAACGTATCCATGAATATAAACCTGTATCGACTGCTGACACACTTTAGGGCTACAGGGAATGTACAGTAATTTAGCATAGGGCTAAATGATAAAGATGCATTTTTCTTTCAATGATAATAATAAGAACGTTTTATCCTGCTTTTTTATCCTAATACAATACTAAATTGATTTCAGGTACTGAAATCTTCCAAAATCACACAGTGAGAATTTATGACAAATCAATGACTTTTGAGTCCAGAAAATAACTCAATGCATGCATATTATGTGCATGGTCAATCGTGGGTCCCAAAACTATATAGGCATATCAAATAAGCACACAGTAAAACCCACCACTTTGAAGGTTCCTTGAATAACTCTTGTTCACACCTTGAATAAGCTGAGACCCCTGACGTTGAAATTGCTCATGCTAATCAGGTACACAGCCAAAACGTTTTTTTTTTTTGTTTGTTTGTTTGTTTTATTCACTTTTATTTCACTAACCTCTTGGATAAGATATTAGTCTTTTAGAACCTTAGTCCAGTCACTTGTTTCCAAACTTTCCAAAGGGCTACATTTGTAATTTTATTTCATGAATTTTGGTTCCACATTTTATAGGTATCTTTCAAAGTAAAAGGACAGGTCAGTTTTGGACAAAGCCAGGATAAGAAGTCAATTGTTGTCATTCAGTGAATAGATAACTATCTTAAGCACTTCTGTGTGTCTCAAGGTAGCTGGTTATCTTAGCACGGAATCTAGAAGAAGGGAATCTGCTGGTTATGGAAAAGGTGGGGATTAAAGGTGTAGCTTTGTAGTGGATTTGGATACATCAGGAGGTAGGTTAGTTGCATTAAAACAAAACTTTAGCCCAACATCTGAGGATATGGGGCAAAAGTTAAAGTTATTTAATTAAGCAAAATTACTGCACACTTCACAAGGTGTGAAGCAGCAAGACATATACTGTACAGTTACTGTGTATCAAGCAAGGAAGCAAGTGACGTTGTTGTGCCAGTGACCTAACTTTCTGACTAAACAAGAACAGGTTTCATCCTGCTGACATTGAAGATGTGTGAGGTGATTACCCACATCGCTGTGTGTTGTAAACATGAGTGCAGACGTGGCAAAAGTTTCCCAACAATGTTTTTTGTAGAAGATAACACATGGCTGTGTTTTATAAAAATGTATGTAGTCTCAAAGATGTCTCTCTGTTTTATATTTATATTTTTGAGCCATTCTCTGTTATAATTCCTGGTGATGATTATTCTCTCATTTTCTTTCACTAAATAAATGAGAGGTGTATATTCAGAAGTAAGTGTGGTACAGTATATACATGTCTGGAACTATATTCTTTGTTTTGCTGATCATTCAAACATCACATAGTCCTTTATAAGTCCACCTTAATAATCTATCTATCTATCTATCTATCTATCTGTCTGTCTATCTATCTGTCTATCTGTCTGTCTATCTGTCTGTCTATCTGTCTGTCTATCTGTCTGTCTGTCTATCTATCTGTCTATCTGTCTATCTGTCTGTCTATCTATCTGTCTATCTGTCTGTCTGTCTATCTATCTATCCATCCATCCATCCATCCATCCATCATCCATCCATCATCCATCCACCATCCATCCATCCATCCATCCATCCATCATCCATCCATCATCCATCCACCATCCATCCATCCATCCATCCATCCATCCATCTATCTATTTACACTCCTTGCATTGCGACAAAAAATATCTACTTCTGAGTAAGGTTTGCCGAGTGTAAACATCCGAAACAAGACCTGTTTTATGGTGAAGCACAAGTTTTTCCTTTCCTTGCCATGATGTGGCTAATTAGGGACTTCCGTTGCTTTTGTTAATGGCACCTTTTTGGAACCTCTTCCTTCACTGAATATTCATAAGGATAACATCAGTCTGAGAACAGCTTTCCGATGCCATAGCTCGCATATAGCCAAATGACAATCGTGGCTCTTTTCCAACAATGCTTTTGGGTATTTGGCATCAGAAACCACGTCAATGGATAAATCTACTAAGAATTAAGCAGTAGTACAAATGACTGACTTCAGAGCTAAGTGCAAAAATAACTTTTGGATACAACCCTGTTGTGAACCATGTGAACTGGTGAAGTGTTTCCTGTGTTGTTTTGCATGTTTTAAAACATTCATAATTAAAGTCCACAGATAATCAACATAGTCTTCATGTCTACTATATAGTTATAGTTATACTATATAGTTATAGTTATGTAGTAAAGTTTATTATATTATTTTGCATTTATATATATATATATCCAATCAGATATGAAGTAATGTTGATCATAGTTTTCTATAGAATCACAGGTGTCCAAAAAAATGAACAAATTGTCAAATTTGTACCTGTACAAACATTGAAAGCTGAGGAAGTAGAGAAGCTAATTGTACATATTAGCTCCTGGCCAAATTTTCCCCAGTTTACTCAAGGTCAAAAAGAAAATTATTAGATTTTAGAGTGAGTCAAAAGTCTCGCTGATATAACACAATAGCCAGTAGCAAGCCCAGGAGCACAGGATGTCTGTGGAATATAGTAATTGAATGTGACAGGAAAAAGCAGCTCCTAGCGAAATTGCAATGTGTTTTACAACAAAGTGCCTAAGACATCATAATTTAGCTGTCTTAAAAAAAAAAACTGAATTGCTCTCGTGTTGCAGAAAGGAGCGCCCCTGGTGATTTAGCTGTGAGAAGAAAAGCATGGGGAGTTTGCTGACATTGATTAGAAGGTGCAGTTTGAGTCAACATTAGATGTTTTTAAAATTCACGATTCTAATGTCAGGACAGTACGACGATTGTGTCTCAAGTGAATCACTGAAACTGCAGTATTAACAAACAAACAAAAAAAAGAGAGTGTGAAGGACTAATGTTAACTTGTCTTACTCTTTCAATATTTTCCATGTGGAACATGATACTGATTCTAGTCAGACTAAATGATAGGACTTCGAGCAGTGCATTTAAAATTAATGATATGTTACAAAGGTTTCTGGCCTTTTT
>NC_024307.1:30066799-30078066 GCF_000523025.1 Cynoglossus semilaevis | reverse complement strand
TTACAGATGATGCACATCCTCAGTGGGCAAATGCCACCATGACATCACCTGAAAAATATCAAGAAAAGGCCACAGAATTTTCCTTGTGGAAGTTCACTTTGACGTTCTCAAACATCTTCAACAACAAAAAAACAAACAAAAAAAATTATAACTTCTGAGCTGCAGTGGGAACTATATCATACATAGTGTCGTGTGCTTTGATTAATAGCCTACATCAGCAGAGCTGCTGCAGTTTTTCTCTTACAACACCAAAGGGCCAAATTTGAATCAGATTAATTCCTGTTTAATTGTAGCCAAAATGTACTGTGTTTGTTGTCCAATTTGTAAAGGCTGAGTTATTGACTGAAATATTTAAAATCAGCTGGGGGACCATATGTCTACAAGTTACAGTACTAACATTTTATTTCCCCCATGTTTTATGCTGACATTTCCATAACTATTCATGAGATTGATTATTGCAGTTACAACAAAGCAATTACTACATGAAATTATTTAAAGTGACAGTAAGAACCTAAATATAAACAGATTTTTAAATGACTGCACTAAAGCAGGACTGTGGGTTTTTCCCAACCTTGTTCTTCGAGTTCCCACCAAATAACAGTGTACCTTGGAAACCAGTATTTATATCAGAATTTGATCTAAATTACCAAAGCTTCACTTTGTAAAGACACGTGTGTGGTGCTTTACTGGCCTGCCTGCATTCTAGATCTGTATGTAGAAACAAACAAACTGCCAAAAAAAAAAAAAAAAAAGGAAACAAGGACCTCAAACAACTACAACTAATAGACACAAGAAACCATCCTTCTGTGTAGTGTTCCTAATGTCTTTGAGCTTCATTGTGCTGTGTCCTTGGTTGTTTTGAAAGTCATGCTTAAATAATAACATGTTGTTGCTCTTTAAAACCGCAGTGTCAAAACAATAACATCAAATTGTGCTGAAAAGATAATGGGTGTAAGTCCAACTTTTGGAAGCATTGGTTTCATTCGGTTGATCAGTAAAAATGTCAGTCTTTGTCTTAAAGGAATATAAAGATTTCTCTCCAATCCAAACTAAGGAGATTTAAATGCAAACATACATACAGATGAGATTAAGTTTAAAAGAAATTTTTTTTCCCTCGACTTTTCCCTGCTGAGGGGTGCAATCTCAAGGACAATGTAAGATGGGACTGTGGACAGTCCCATATTGTATATTCAACAATGGATCTACACACTAAATGAGATGGAAGGTAGAGAGATGCTGAAGTCACCTAGAGAAGTGCTGAGCACTGGTGCTTGATATAAAAAGACTCCAATGACAATTTGCACACATTAGCCACTAGCGGGCTGCGAGGCTGCATGAGTGTGCGGTGCCAAGTGTGAGAGGAGAATAAAAGGACATTGGCTTAAAAAGTACCTTGGTGAGCAGATTTCTGCCGGAGACATTAAGCAGCTGGACGTAAACCCGACCCATTAGTAGATTATATCTATTGATCATTGGTGCAGTATATGAGCAAAAATGAAATCACATCTGCAGTGTATGACGACACTGGCCATTTTAGCTGGTAGCTCAAGCATTGATTATATTCAACATAACTGTTTGTTGTTATCCTGCAGTGTTTACTTCCATACACGCACCTGTTGTGAAACAATGATTTTAGCAACAACACTGAGTGATATCTTTCCTTTAGCTACTAATTAAATAAACCTATTAAGTCCCAATAGACAAAGGCACCATTCAGCCGTCATCGGTTGCTCCATACTGCTTAGCTGTGACAGTGTTGCAGCCGGGTGCTTGTGTGTATGTCCTTTCCTCTGGTGATGTTTACAAGGCATTACAGCACCACTGCATTAACATTCACTGGAGTTAAATTGATTAGAATGATGGGGGAACTAGACAGTGAAATTAAGACTGGGGTGTTTGCCTGAGTTTGGTGTGTGCTCAAGTGTAGACGCCTCTGAGCTGGAAGGTTTTTGACGGCCAATTTAAAAGGCTGTTTGTTTTGGCGGTGTTGTACCTGAAGAGAAACATAGAGCAGTTATGAGCAGTCAAATTGAATGTACCTTCTTCCATATCTGCAGAGGGTTGCTATATGTTTTGGATAGAGGTGTAAAGCCAAAGTTTGCATAAATATTCTTATTTTATTCAATTGTGCCATTGTCCTGGATCAAAAATGTGTGTTTCACACCTGGTAACTGACTGGATTACTCTGACTGTTTTCTTGTTTTGTTTTGTTTTGTTTTTTTGTGAAGGGAAAACAGTGGCCATATAAACTGCATAACTAATTGTTGCAGGATGTTCAAGTAATAATAAATTAGCAATGTACTTTTGTTGGGTGATGTTTGTCGTTTGGTATTTCCAAGCAGGAGAGTTACGAAATGGATCCTAAAAATAAATCCATTGTAGTTAATATGAAAGAACTGTAATGGTCAGTAAATGGATTACAAATCCAGCTGTTTTATGTCCCTGAGATCACACTTGGCTCCCAGGTTATTGTGTAACTACAAAAGAATTTTGGAAGGAAATAACCATTTGTTGCACCAAACTTTCCAAGTGAAGCAATAAAACCATAAACCTTTCTGGTCACATTCTGGCTCAAATGATGTGCGTGCTTCACAAGGATTGGATTTGGTCTGACCCTTTTCTTCTCAAGCGGAACAAGCCTTTTCACCCTGCGGTCGAAGTTATTCTTCAGGGAAAATCCCCTGAAGACCATAATAAGATATATTTGTTGAACGTATCTGAGTGGATACGATCTGTTCAGAGAGGCTTTCACGGGTCACTTGTTGGTAGAAAAAAAGTGCGTGCAAGTGGTATTGTTGTTTGAGAATCCCTCCTTAGCTAAAGATGTTGGATTAGAGAAAATTGTGAATTTGAGGCAATATCTGTGTGACACTGTCAGAGTATTCACACGGCTTGGAATATTTTCTTTTCTATATAGCAGTTTAAGTCAATCAGATTCACACACAAAGAACCAGCCAAAAAACATTGTCCATGGAGTGTGACCGCATGTGCTCAGTTTTAATGACATTCTGAGACAAGGTCTTTTTTTATCCACCACACAAAAGTTTGTAATTCAAAGTTAGAAGCCTGAAGGCACTAATACAGCTTACAATGCTACATGCAGATTCAAACTGGCTTGTTAAATGCATTGGCAGAACTAAAAAGTAAAAAGCGTATGTTTTGTGTACTTCTATAACAGTACACTGCGTTGTAGTGTGATATTTATGCTATTGTTGTTTTTGTTCAATGCAAGCACCCCCCTTTATGTTACAAGTTTGTTTATTTTCAGTGTTGGTTCGGAGATTATTTCAACAAAATGTTCTGTTCGGCTCCTGTTCACGGACACACTTGTCCACCCCCACCCCCCTTTCACTGGCATGGGAAAAGGGAACAGTTGATTATGCCTTTTGTTTACACATAAACAGACTTACACAACCAAACATAAAAGCTTTTGATGAACAAAGTAAGGCTGTAATTTCATTCTGTGCCAATTGGATGACAACATCTGCTCTGTTTGCCTCTCTGCTCGCCTGTAGATGTTGACTTCCTTGCTCTCGGATAAGGAACACTGTGGTAAATGGGTGTACATTTACAATCTAGGACTGTTTGATTGACAGGTTATACATCTGAGACCACCCTTTGCTTTATCAGCACCTTGCAGCTGGTTAAACTATCACAACCTGGAGTGAGACAAAGCTGCTTTAATCAACACTCATCCATCATCCTGTTGGAAAAGTGTTGCAAAGGTTAAACCTTTTTAAACACAGTTTGTTGACCACCGTTTTTAAATCAATTGAAAAACTAACAAAATTCTGTTTACTTTGAACTACAGGTCCAGTGCATATGCTCTTTAACAACAAATAATAAATACCACTGAACACATGTCTGGACATTGTGGTTTACATATCAATATCTCAGTCTTGCCTTAGGTAGAATACTTGAATCGTGAGAAAACGTGAATCAGAGTAATGACCCCCAACATTAAGGGTGTTAAGTATTCCTCATGAGTGGCAGATGAAGCCAATAACTCAGCCAGCATCAAGTGAAACAAACAGGCAGTGTATTCAAGCCCATGTTGCATCACAGCAGAGCGAATGGAAGTGATGAAATGAGATGACTAAATTTTCCCTAAATGCCTTCAGCAAATGTATATTTATCTCACTGATACATCCCAGTGCTGTTTTGGCACATATGTTGTCCATTCTAAACAAGATTAGCCTTTCCCTTTGGCTCCTCTCAGACTCCTCTCAGTTCTCCCCAAAAAAGCCTCCTGGCACAAGCAATATGAGCCATAAGATATTGCCTAAGTAAACCAGTAATGGAAAACAAATGCTCAGCACTTCCATCTAATTAAACAGTGGTATATAGTGAGCTACAGTTGACCTTCCTGTGTCATATTTCAATGATTCAACAGTTCACATTCTTGTGAACTCTGAGTCAACCTTCAAACTGTTTAAAAAACAGATCATAGTGTCAGGACTCATATCTAGATTTTTTTTAAGGGATGACTGAAATTAGACAAGACTGTAATGTGAGCTGAGATCCCAGTTCTACGCCTGGGGCCATGGTGTTTTATGCTGCAAAGTCTTTGACAAACTAATTTGAGAAAATGTTAAGTAGCAAGTCAGGACAGCCTTCAAGTTTAGGTTTACAAACGTGTTGGTACAGGATCTGCAGGTCATGACTAATCCTCTTGTATCATGCTGTGTGATCGAGAGTTCACATTTAAAATGAAGGGTCATAACCCAAAACAATGTGATTCAGTCATATAAGTAAAAACTTCTGGTCGTCTGTCTGCAGTGTAAACAAATAAGGTCTTCATTTTCTTAACTAAAGACATCCTATTACATAAGGAGGCAAACAGAAAAATCTTCTTAAATCTTAATCTTAAGTGGCTGTAATGTACTCGACTCACCTCAAGGTTATTAGAAAAGTATATGCCCTCAGTATTGTCGTGCAATAATAAATAAGGTACTTCATTAAAAGTAGACAAGAAAAGCATCGCATTCGTCTGTGGGAAAATACTCATTCATTAGTTGATTCCACAGGTATAGTGTTCACTAATGAATTCTACCCTTAATGTCCCTCTGTTGCCTTAAATAGTTAATTCCAATTTGCTATAATAGAGTTTTAAGTGGAACAGGCACACTCTTGCAAAAAGTAGCATTACATCCCCTTAGCATTGTACCTTCAATATGTAGTTCAGTAATTGCTAATAAAATGGAAACTGCTAAAACCTGAAGGCAGACAGTGAGGGACCATCTAGTAAGCACCAAAATTTTCTTTGATTTCTTTATCTTTGGTGCCTAAGGTAGTAACACAGGGAACGGTTTGTGAAAATCTCATCCATTTTTGTTCCTTTCTATGAGGATGAGCGTTGAAAAGAAATATTGGAAAAGGAAGGTGCAGAAAACTCTTCTTAATTTGAGGTTCACTGCACTGTCTATGTGAAAAATGGCTATGTCTCCCACCTTTTGCCCTGCACTGATTGTTTTTTCCATAAATCTCTGTTTGAGTTTGTATAATTAATTGAATGCAGCTTATTTGTCATTAAAAACCTTACCTAAAGCCCCAGATTATGAGGATGCCATTGTCTGACTTCGAACTATTAATCTTCAGCAGCGTCTTTTGAAAAACCCTTCACAGTTGAACAGTTTGAGCCATTCCTCACGCCGAGAGATAGTGTAGAGCCAGCTGTAAAATCTTAACGTCAACACACTGGAAACATGAAACAATGTTTTATCAGCTGGTATGATTCAGTGTTTAAATTTACTGTCAATTAAATCCCGCCATTAAAGGTGGAATGCACACCTGCGTTGTCTCACATATTGCTAGAAAGTGAGAACCCACATTGTTGACATTCCTGGGATTCTTTTGTGATTGATGTTTGAAATGTTCCTCCTTTACTTCTTTGGGATCAGCAGAAAACCCCACGGTTGAAGTGTAAGGACACTTCATCTTCTTGTCATTTTGTGCAAAATGACACAAAACTATGGTTCAGGTCAGGAAAATCATTCGAGCCTTGTTTTGAAAATGACCACAGGTTATGTTACTCCAAGCCTCCTGTCCCTTAAAGACATTTTATTATGGCCATTCATGCTGGGGTAGATTGGATTAGCCAAGCAGAGGGTGTGCAACAGAGATGTACGCCACGTCTGGCAAAGCTTCCCAACTCTCTGTAGGCCTAGTGTCATTCATAAACATGACAGATTAGCTGTGATATTCCTCCATTTACAACATAAGCGAAGGGAGTGGGAGGTAGAGAATGAAACCTGGGAGAGTGTTAGTGTCAGCTGCCCCTTAGGGCTACTGCTGGAATGGATGGGTAAAGAGGGAGATGAAAAGGAGAGATGAAGCAGGGCGGAGAGTGGGCCTTTCTCTACAGGCCTGACTGGGCAAGCAGTAAGAGCTGCGGGAAGCCAGGCACAAAGATCCATTTATGCTTTGATGCAAACCCTCCCCTTAGAGACTCTAGGTTACACATTCAGAGTATAAATCACCATTTATACCTGCATAGACATAACCTTCATACATGCATGTGTTTCATTCACATTATCACTGTCTTTAGCCTTCATTCTGTAACTCTCTGACTTCCTTCTGACTTCCTGTACTCGTTGTCTCCTATTCTTTATGATAATTTCCATCACTTCTTTATCAGTAAAAGTTTACTTGACACATTTAGTCTTAACTCAAGTAACAAAGAACTTTAATCTATATCTCGTATAGACAGGAGCAAGACTTACTGTACAATTTGTTCTGTTATGATCTATGATGAGCTATTTGGTTCCCATAAGTATAGCATGCTCAAATAAAATGGACTAGACAAGGTTAATAAAATACATGTAATATACATTTATTTATGCATATTTCTTTGGCTGTTTTTATGTGCAGGGCAAGGGAAGTTCAAGGTCCAAAGTCCAAATTAAAGGAGCAGCAAGAGAAGAGAGTCAAAAACCAGGTAAGGATTCCTACCAAATAATGTGTTATGTTCTGGTACCTCATAAGACATAAACATTTACATTTGACCATTTTATAATCTCTAATGTCAGAGTGATATCATTTTACTTTAGAGTACCTTAAATACCTAAATGAAAACAAACTTAAATTAGACACAGTTGTAGGGGTTGGGGTTGTAGTTGTAGTGTAGTGTTTAAACTTCGACATAATGGACTTGACACAAATTCACTTCACTCGTCAAAAAGGAAAACAGCGCCAGCATTTCAATAATTTAGATAGCTAAAAGCTTGCACCAAGAGACGGGAGAATAGAGATTATTCATGCTTGCCAACATCCTGCAGATAAGGACCCCATGACTCTCACAGAGCCCTAATGGAAAAGGGGGGTTATATAAGGCTGTTCAATTTGAGCAGACAGACAATCTTCTTCAAAGAGACTGTGGAAGACGATGGATGTCACAGCAGGCAGTGGGTGGCATTATTTTATTATGGAAATTACTATATTGATACCACATGTTTTGCCATTTGACAGCTGGGTTGAAAGCTGATGAAACTTGGGATGAGAGTGTGTAACACTGCACCCCCTACACCTTTCCTTTCTCTTTATGCGGCAATAAAAGCACAATTATTTTATTTATTTATTTTTATTTATTTTTTTGCTGTAGTCAAGTTATGATGTATAGACATTGAATTGCCAGAAAGATGAAACATGTGGCTGGAAAATGTCCCAGGTCTATATTTGTTTTGCTATAATAAGCCTTAATTCAGCATAAAAAAAGAGTTTCTCAAGATCATTAGATACAATAAGGGCAATTCTGTTGTACCCAATTAATCTAGGAGAAAATGAGGAGAGTAGCCAAGACCAAAGATGCTAACATTAGTACCCTTTGACTACCTGGATAAGGCTCAAACATTACTTATTTTATGACCTTGCTGGTCCCATTAAGTGCAGCCAATGGAATAGTCCTTAATAAAAATTGGTTACGCTGTGCAATCTGTACGCATGGTGCATAGAGTCAGATTGCAATGTATCAGCTAAATCTTAGAGAATTTAGATAAATGTCTTTTTTTTATTCTTTTAAATCGTAAGGGAAATTAATAGATAGTGCAGTTGATATGACAAATGAAGTAAGCATGATTCTTGAAGCAAAATTGTTTGATATGTAATATGAGTAGACTCTGTTAAAGTTACTGATGCCTGCTCAATGTATACACTTGTCAACTGAGAATTAAGGGGGCAACTTTCAACTGTTGTTCAAAGAAAAACATTTTAAAATCACTAAGGACCTAATTAAACCCACTCTCTGGTAAGGTCACTGTGTTGGTATATGCGCTCAGTGAAGAGAAAAGAAAAAACAAATTTCTCATTTGTCTGAATCAATAGTTATTAATTTGAGAGGCTGTGTTTACTTTGATCAAAACAAATCCTATGTCACAGCATATTAGGTGTTATCTATCATGTTCAGAGTGCAGTCTACCTGTTTACGGCTGCTGCAAAGCTTTTCTTACGTCGTGCACCAACTGTGACGTCCAACATTCATCTTGTTGGCAGTACCTTTGTCTCAGATCAGCCTGCGTACCGTACCAATACTGATTGGCTGTCATGAGTAACCAGGCGGAAGATATTAAGTGACTGTGTCGTTGATTTTCTTATTTATTTTGTTTATTTATTTATTATTTTTAGAGAAGAGATCAGTCTCTGAGGAGACAGTCAACTTAATCATGTTGATTACAACAATGGTTAGAGACATCAACCCTTTATTTTTGTAATGTATTAGTGAATTTGTGAGTTAAGGGAGTAAATTCGAGATAAGATAAGCTCAAGAAAGGCAAGAACTATGAAGTCAGTCATTTTACTACGCCATGGCTGGGAAGGAAACTGACTTGTTTTAATGCAATTAAAATGATCACATTACCTTTAACCAAATGGCTCATAATTGTTAAACAAAAAGTCATGCAGGAAAGGTTTTCGCTGTTCATTCTGCATTAAAAAACATCTCAAACATCACTGCTATCCTTTTTATGATTTCCCTTTTAATACAGTTTCAGGCAATTTCCATAAGGAGCAGTTCTTGGACTTCATGCAGGCCAGGCCACCAAATGCATTCTCTGTCCACTAATCGTTTTTTTTTTTTTTAATTTAAAAAGGCCTATTATTTGATGTATAAAGTTTTTAGGAAGGGTACCAAAAGTTATGGAAGTATATGTATGTTTCTGTGGAGCTACCAGTGCTGTCTAGTAAATATACCCTGTTCATTATTGATGAAAAACTTTAGTTACTGTGTCGGCATATTTTCTCGACAGAATAACTGCGATGAAGAAAAAAAAAGAAAAAAAAAAAAAAGAGTGTGTGTGTGGGCAGCCCATGTCTTGCCTTCTAGAAAGTGCCCAGCAGTAAAATCTGGAATTGTACAAAAGCTGCCAGCCTCCTATTCCCCTTTTTTGCAAGCCACTGATCACAAGCAGAGTAATTTTACAATGGCTACTTGCGTCATCTCTGTTACATCCCCTGCTCCGACAGTCCGAGACAGCTGACACAGCATTTGTCTTCCTTGGCATTTGGGCGTGCAAAGTAGCTATTGTTTCACTGCATACTCTGTATTTCAGCAATTACTTGCAGTTTCTTTATATACGCAGGCTTATTGCACAACTTACATTAACCCGCATCTTTTTGAAATCAATTAATCTAACCTAGAATTCAAATGGGGCGTCTTTTATGTGTAAAACCTGTTGTTCTGGTGACAGTGACAGCAGACTAAATGCCTACATTGTCTACTGTATAATTGTTGATCATGTAGCTTTTGTTGCGTTGCGTGTGTGTGTGTGTGTGTGTGTGGATGTGTGTGTGTGTGTGTGTGTGGAAGGATCTGTCGCAGCCATTGCACCATTCCATACAAATGGAGATGATGCATTCTGTTTTTCCGTCACAGGACAGTAACTTCCGATTTTCCACACCCACCATCAAGTTGGGCACAGCTGCATAGGTCTGCACGCTTGTGTGTGGGGCAAAAGAAATGGCTGGTGACAGCATAATGTGAGAATAAATACCTAATCAGGCTTGAATCATGAACTGCAGTGCACAAATGCACATGTCGCTCTGCTGTTGATCCTGCCAACAGTAAAGTCAAGTACCAACGAGGTGTTTTTGTCCCAGTATGGATTTTTTCTTCTTTTACTTCAAGTTATAAGTTTTATCGGTGACACTTCAAATCTAGTTTTGCTTTTTCAGTAAATCCCTGTTCATCTTTCTCAGCTAAGAATGAGGATGACGAACTAAATTTTGAGTTTTAAAACAGCACATTAAGTGAACATGTAACCTTTTGTTTTATCCAAATACCTTCCCCAAGGCCGGAAGTCATTACAAATGTTTCTTCCCAGAAGGGTCCGGTCCATATGCTAATATTCCTCAGTAGTTAAGGATTTTCAACTCAAATCCCCTCCTCATGGCGTAGCAATTATAACAGTGTGCTTTGCCTTCATGGAAGTAGACATCACCCCCTGTAGTGAGCTTCCCACAACAGATGCTTTGGAGTCTTTTCCACAGACCATTGGCGCCCAAATGAACTAAAGAAAACAGGCACTGTGTGGATTGGGTCTGGAGTAGTTGCACTTATCTTTGTTTTTCTCCTTATTTATCTATATTCCTGCATCATTCAGTTTCATGCAACGGGCCATTTTCTACTGAAAATAACAAACGTGGGTAAAATTATATCTACTTGTCATAATGACAGACCAAAAAATGCACGGTTTGGTTTCTCAAAATGCTGTTCTAGAATGATAAGCTGCAATCCAGCTGTGCCATATTTATTGTAGTGAAAAAGGTATTTTTGGACAAGGATAGCACTAAATAATATATAATATATACTGAAATAGCATGGTATTTCCTCGTGCAGCTCATAAATGCTACTCTGACAATTTCAGTGGTGGCTCAGTCTGTCTCCCCTTCCTGGGTCATTTTTTTGGGGGCTATGAATAAAGGAGAATACTTTAGAACTGTATAATGCATATTCCAAATGCCTATGGTAAACATAGTTATCTTTTTGGTACCATTTCTCAGTGCTTATATTGGGGTGTTCAAGACCTTAGTGTGTGTGTGTGTGTGTGTATATATGTATGTATATATATATATATATATATATGTATTGAAAAGGTTTTGCCCTTGTGTTAAAAACACAAACACAGCATTTTATATACACACACTTGTGTCGTGTTGATGTACTCTCTCTGTCTCTCTCTCCCTTTATATATATATATATATATATATATATATGTGTGTGTGTGTGTGTGTGTGTGTGTGTGTGTGTGTGTGTGTGGGTTGGGCTGTTTTTTTTT
>NC_024307.1:30056944-30066787 GCF_000523025.1 Cynoglossus semilaevis | reverse complement strand
TATGTGTGTGTGTGTGTGTGTGTGTGTGTGTGTGTGTGTGTGTGGGTTGCACTGCTGTTTTATTTTACACCAATGCCAAGAAGGGGGCTTTTCGTGGTTCAGGAATGTGCCATTACTCACCTTTAGTGTAACGATGGGAGAAGAGAACAGACAGAATAAGAACATAAAAATTGTAATAAACATGCTAATGCTAGACTATGTAGCCTGGGAGGAGCAGCTTCTAGCAGCTCTGCTATCTGTCAGTATATACTATATGCATGTATGTGCACTGGGAGAACAGAGAGAGAGAGTGATTGTGAAAGAGGGAATGCACTGATGTGCATGTGATGTGCCCTAGCATAAACAACATGGAGCATGTGAACGTGCCACCTTTCTTTTTCAATTGGCCTGTGGAGACAAGTGCAAAAGGCCTTTTGTTCACTCAAAGGTGAGATAAGAAACAAGGGATGGGGATGCTGAGAGATTTGCAAAGCCAGCTTTTTTCCTCTATAGGATGGAAGGACCTATCTCAATAGAAACTCATTTGCCATGTTGTGTAATTGTGGCCCATATTAGAGCACACCTCAGAGGCAGATTGCGTTTTTTTTCTTTTGACCATTTTCTTTACTCACGGCATTCTCTATTATGCAGCCTTTTAAGCTTCTTTGAATGGACTATTTTGTGTAATCAAGATAAATTTTCACTCAGTGTTTATTTTAAAAATAGGAGCTGTCAACCCAGTTCATATTTGTTATTTGACTTTTATTTTCACTACTAAACCATTGTAAGAGGAGCAGATTCTTTCTTGCCCTGATTGCAGCTCTTTCTAAAAAGGAATTGTTTGGCACTCTGTGAGAGATACTTGCATCAACTCAACCTATGACTACAATGTGACTATAAACAGTACAATTAATCATGTTAAAGTACATGGCCTTATTTTCTGAATGGTCAAATGAATATCAAAGCAGAGAGATGAAAAATGACTGATTTGAAAATTATTGCTGCACTTTTTCATTAACCACTGCAGGTAAGGAATAGATGGTTATTTGCATAATTTAACTGGCATCTTAATTATTGTCAGAAATGTGTATGCAAATGACTTAAGTCACTTAAAAATGGCAACTTATTGGCTAATGGACTAAATCTTATCGTGTCCACACACACAACGAAGACATTTCTCATCTGGGTTGACTGTGATGTGTAAAAACAAATAGACTAAGGGAACCACACAGACGAATCCAGCCTTATCTGGCTTAGAGGGCGGTGTTGTAGCATGTGTGCGGTATCTGTGTTTGCGTGTGTCTGTGTACATCTTCCCCTTGAGGGCTTTCAAAGAAAAACCTACCACGTAAAACAGTGAGTTTGGTGGTAGCGCTGGTCTCTCCAACACTGTTGGAGGCAACGCATTCATATATGGCATCATCTCGAGGCGTGCGCAATGGCTGAATTCTTAGCACTGAACCAGAGCCGTCATCGAACTCGATCACCTGCAGGTGCGAGAGACAAGATATGTTAAAGGAGATTTTTTTGTTCACAATGCGTGAGGGACCTTCAGTACAGACAGAACAGAACAGAACGAACACTGCTGATATCATTTAGCTAACAACATTAAATGGTGACTGATACAGGGTGCTTCCTATGGCTAAAAACTAAGGTAAATGCCTATGTTATATCATTAGCTAGTGATTTGTATAGTACGTTTGGTTTTTAGTATTAGATTAAATGTGCTGTTTCCTAGAAAATAATTTACAGCACATGTGCAGGATAGACATAATCTGTTGGAAATTATGGCTGACTAACTTTAAGAATGGGGTGAGCTGTCTGTTGAATTTGTTTTACTCATCTGAACTCGGAGAGTGAAAATTTAAGTTAAATGTGTCCCACTCTTAAAGTTAACATTCTATATCAACTATATGGATCACACTGGATTGTGTTAATGGGACAGAAACAAGCACAGACAATTAAAGGTGGCTTGATAAACAGGTACGGACATTTGTACCATGAAGTGAAAGAGTGGTACGAAAAAGACAAGGTCCACTGTATTGGACGGACGACACATAAATGCTCACAAACAGGTGTTATTTGTAGCTTATTCAGCTATGTTAGCATGCTCCATGTTGTATACTCACTGAGTTTAGAAAGCCCTGTGTCATAACTCTCTTTTAAGCATAGAGGTAGATTTCAATAAACACTGGCCTGTGTTCTTACTCGCAAGCACACTCTCATTTTATCACACACAGTAATACACAGGCCTCATTTTCTTTGGAAATTCACAATACAACTGTACATTTGTTGGTAAAAAATATCACTTTAATACTTTTTTGGCAAAGCTAAAGCTGCGATGGTTTGGTGTGGAAGCTGAGAGCAGGTAATGGAGTGGGAAACAGCCGTCATTTCTTAGTTATAAAGCTGAAGAAAAAAATAAAATAGGATGTTGAAAGATTCCAAAAAGGAAATTGGTTTTGATTAGAATATAAGGCTGCAGTAAATTATTAAATGGTTATGGAATGTCATCAGCCAGAGGGCCCAGTGGGGCACTGAGATAATGAAAATATGTGTGTTAGCATTCAGCAAAACATACGATGCAAAAACGTGATCAACTCTGATAAGATTAGATTTCTGTTGGCATGAAGCAGAACCAAAAGGTTTGAGTTCTGTGATTCGTCATTGAGCTCATGCTTCTGTGGGATGGCAGGCAAATAAGGCCTCAAGAGTGAGGAGAAAAAAAAAGTGGCACCATGATAATCCCAAGAAGTGACAGAAATTAATAGAAATCTTATCAGTGTTCAGCAAAGATGTGTTATTACGCATGAGGATAGAGCCCCAGCGCAGATTAAAGCTGACCAGAAATCAAAGCTTCAGCCAAAATAGGGAGGAGAAAACATGCATTAAGATAAAGATGCCACGAAGCAAAAGAATTCTGAACTAAGAGCATTCCCAAATCTCCATGAAGCCAGCCAATGTGGTGTGATCATCTGGTAGGTATCTGGGTCACACAAGATATTTTCATTGAATGGCTTTCTTTCATTTGACCACATATCTGTCCATTGCTCTTTTGTTGCACTTGCTCATTAAAACTCATGCATGTTCAAAAGGCTGGTCAGCGTGATTATTAGAGCCTGCTAATGCGTAGTGGCAAATCAGGGGTGAAAAATGAGTGAGTGGAGCTTGGCAAAATGGATTATGGGCAAGCAGAGCCAAAAGCGGTGATGAAGCATTCCCATTTTGTCGAGCATTTTACATCAGAACAATAGACCTAATACCTCAAATCTCTGGTTGCTGACTTTCTTCCCCTTCTTGTTCCACACAATCTTCGGTCGTGGATCTCCCGTAGCCTGGCAGATGAAGGATGCCACACCACCTTGCACGCCTGTTTGGTCATTGGGGGTTCTTAAAAACTTTGGTGGTGCTGCAGAGACATACACAACAGAATAAAAAGATAACAAAACTAGTTAGTAAGCAGGCTAAACCTCATGGACAGAGTGATTATTCTCTCTTATCAAGCCACACACACACACTAGAAAATAAGTAAGTTGCAGATTTTAGCAGGTGGCTAAGAGGACTGCCTTTAGAGGTCAAGACAAGTGATTGTATTGACTTTATAGTGCCAGCCCTAAGCAATGATCAATGACTAAGACCACAAAACGGACAGAGGATTTGTATAGTGTAGGCGACAGTATTTCGGTGAAAATAAAAGCAAGCGAAAGCGAAGCGAACATTTGACAATCATGACTTCTTAGACAAAAAAGCTAATAATGTGGATGATGGAGGTAAAAATTGCAAAAGGGTAACAGAGGATGGTCCTCTTTAAAATCTCTCTAACTCGACTGGGTCTTTTTTTGTGTTGCATCTGGTTCAGAGGTTTTTGTTTAACATCTAGAATTGAATCAATTCAAATAATTTAGTTGTTTTCCCCATTTCTCCCCCTCTAAGATAATTATTTTCCACCCCTGATATTCAAACTGCCCACAACATTGAGATGATTGTTAATCTCGGCAACCCATCTCTGCCTAATGAGAGTTTGCTGGTGAGATTTACAGTGCACTCCAGATTTTATCATAACAAACATGGCTTATAATTTCAAATGATGTGTCGCTTCAGTGTCAAACCCCTTCACATTCTCCTCTGATGCTTGAGTGCCAGCTTCAGTGGGAGGTGTAGCTCCATCTGTCCCCCCTGCGGAGCAACTGTTTGCCTTTTATCAATCACGTCTGTGGGCCATTAGTGACCACACAGCTGTAGTATTGCCAACCATCTGAATTACATCATCTGTGTGTGTGTGTGTGTGTGTGTGTGTGTGTGTGTTTGTGTGTGTGTGTAGAGAGAGAGAAAACATGGTTGCATGTTTGCGTGCCTGCTTGTGTGTAGACTGATATCGTCTCCAGCAGCAGCGGCAGTGGCACTGAGAGTGAGGGACAAATTAACCTGAAGGATTTGTGGAGAGTTGACATAAGATGTGTGGTCAGCAATCAAAAGGAAGAACTGATAAACAGGCTTGCAGCTGTGCCTCCACTGGGCAAATGAGTCTGGGAAAGCACCTGATTGCCTCATGACAAGCCCACAGTCTTGTATTCAGCACCTTGTTTCCAGACACACATACACACGCACTCACACGTGAGTCTTTTCCTCAGCTGCTGGCAGATACGACAGGTGGGCAGAAGAGTTGACACTATGTAATTTATACATGACAAAAAGTACCATTATATCTGCATTTGCACCTTATCTCATTCACTTAGCTGAGTTGGGGTGCACATTGGCATCTGGCCAGAAGGGTGCTGATGGGTAATTGATATGCTATTGGGGCTGTTTTGGCTTCAGGGCCATCCATTACGGCTCAGTGCATATTCCAACGCCGGCTGTGATGGACTGTTACGACATGTACAGGAGATCAGCGGCGGAGGTGGGGGGTTTAGGGTGGAGGAGAAGTGGTTGGGCATCACGCAGCGTGGAGTTACTGAGGCATGACGCCGAGGTAATGGTGTTTTCACAGACATAGCTGCTGATATCACCATCATCCCCCCACATGTTAGGTTTGGATGCTGACAGACATTCATTTTGGTCCATACCTTGTATGGCTGCAGGTAGAGACATTTCAAATAATGCCACAAATAGCACTTTAACACTAACAAAACAAAGAAATCTCAACCATGTGAAGTCATTACAACAGTAAATGGCCTCTCTCTGTTTACCACTTGATTGTGTTGAATAAAACACTGTTCATTTGTTTTGTCTCAAGTCATGCAAAACAAATCTCTGCAAATCAAAATCCCACACATTCAAAAACTTGTTTTACCTTTGCCGCAACCTGGCGTCTCCTCAGAGAAGTAATCGTAATCTCCTTGAAATAAAACCACTGCAAGTCACCTTTTAATCCGCTGCTAAGCTTTTGCCGGCAAACAAATTAGGAGTGTAAACCCTGTCACAAGTAAAAAAGGTTAGGGACATGGGCCCTGCACCCGCTCTCTGGAGGTCATTATGTAACCTTGTTTCCATTTACTGCTCGGTGAAAAGAAGACACACTTGGTAGCATCACGACACAGTATTTGTCATGGATCAATGCCATGTTAATAATTTGGCTGTCGACTGAGAGCTTTTAGAACCTTTAAGATCGTCCAAGTCTACAGGGCTGAGGGGGCAGACACTCGCAGAATCAGGCCTATTAATATTTATATCAATAGAACAAACAAAAATATATGTATATATATATATATACACCTCATTTTTTGTTTGTTCTGTTTTTGATGGTACACAATAACGGAAATTGGTAGCTTTTCACACCAGTGCACCAGTGCAGAATATGGAGTTTATTGGTGTCTTTGCCACCATATACAATTCAAACTCATGAATTCAATTCAGACTCATGAATTTTCAAAATGTTGAATCATTAGTTAGTGTTCACATAATATTCTCCCACATTTTTGAAATGGTGTATTTTTCCCATTATATTACATAGTTTAGCGTTTCCTGCCAATTGCCTATTAATTTGAAATGATGTAATTATGGAAAAGTCATACACATTTATATTTACTCTATTTTTCATTCTTAGATGGCCAACTACTGTTTGTCTTTTCAATGAATGAAAAATTACAGAGTAAATTTAAATATTATTGACATACAGATGTGAGCCAGATGCGGTGGGTTCGCAGGCCTAAAGTGGCCCCAAAGCCGGAGTGAGTGAGTTTGACACACTTTGTTTTTGCCTTTGTTTTGTTATTAATTATACCAAACTAATAGACCAGAATATATATTTATGATATCATGGTGACATTTGTGTGCTAAATTCAGAAATATTATTCAGGTACCACATTATATATTATGTAAGTCTGACTATTGGTCCAAACATTCCTAGTTGTCAGCCTTCTATCATAGACTTCTGTGATTTGCCAAGCCATTAAAGAGCACCAGTCAAAGAATGGGAAGAAGACTATTAATGGATCCACTTTTTACCACCATTGGCCACAGACTGTCCAAGTCTGCTCAGTCTTTCACAATTACACTGACTGACATATTCAATTTCATTTGCATGAAAGAGGCTGTTTCGTCCTACTCTAAATTGCTAGGCGATGTGGGTTTCTGGAGGGTGATAATTAATCCTAACACATTGGGTGTCAGCGAGCAAATACCCTGCTCCATCTTGGACATGAGGTTGAAAGAAAGAAGCTTTTGAAGATGCATTTAAGTTCTTAGAGCATCTTTAAGCGTGGCTATATCTTTTGAGGTATATTTATGAATTTGTAGTTCCAACGAGAGTGGGATCTGGACTGATTGAGGTGAAAATGTGTTGTTAGATGAAATAAAAATAAATAAATTGGAAAAGATTGGTTTCTTTCATGATAGTAAATGCATTTACATGTGTGGTGTGTGGAGCAACAGCTTCTCTGTAGATTAATTAACTCTCTGTTCCCTATTGAAAAGGCCTGACCTCATGCCAAAACCAAAAAACATTTTAGTAATGCAGGCAAACAGTTGCAGCGATAAACAACGCAATATATACAAGAAAAAAAAGAGAAAGGGATAGAGAGAGAAAGAGAGCAAGAGAAAGCAGATAAACCACACATTCCAATCAATGGAACAAACATAGGCATAAAGCATTTTCTTTGGGGCACTACGCAGCCTCTATCTGCTGCGTTATGATAAAAAAATCCGTCTTTTGTGATGCAAAGGAAACAAACTCCACATTGTATGCGCCCACAAAGGGTCGAGGCGGAAAGAAAGGAAAGGAATTGGTGGTTAATTAGAACTGTTGGCTGATTTGCATGGCATGCTCATCAGTAATCTTGCCTTAAATTGAAACTGAAATTCTTATTGCAATTAGTGATTACTCCAAAAGGGATATGGCCCCCTGAATTATTGTTAATTACTGGATCAGGAATAGTACATTAATTCACTGCAGAGGTTTTAATGCAGTGCAATGATGGGTACGCGCGCTTCCATCAATACTGCACTGCTTGTCACACATAATGAAGTTCATAATACAAGCCCTTGACTACTCTGTCCCCCTGTGCACTTCGAAACTGCTTAAATGTGCCCCATAAGCAAAATCTTTAAGAATTATTATTAAAAACCAATCCAAGAGAATATATAAGAATGGAGCTTAATGACACATTAACATTGAGACTGTATATGGATGGTGGGATGCAGAACTTTAGGGTCAGTGCTCCTGATTTGGCTCAGAATTTGCTGTGAGTCTCCCATAAATAACTAGTGCATGGCGTCATTTACTATAAAAGATGATAATAGTGGGGAATGCATTACAAAACGTAATTCACCAGTTACACCTTCTTTGCCAAAATAATATGACTGCAAAAAATAATATCTGCTGTGACTTTCCCTAACATCGGTCAGTGTGTAATGCTCATGCTGTGTGGCATTGCAAATCAAGGTTCAGGCTTTGGGCTTTCAGCATTTGGTACAGACAACAGCCTCAGCTTCAAAAAGAATGGCAAATCCACTTGTCCCACATGCACTGACAGGGACTCTGACAAGAGGAAAGGGGAAGGAGGAAGTCTCCTCAGTAGTGTGAGCACAACTTATCAAGCACATGAGCGCACATGCAGAGAAGAATTCGTATGGGTGATAAATAATTTTTGCTGAATGAAAGGGAAACATTAACAATTGAACAAGAGCAGGAGGAATTTTTGTACTTCTAAACATACAGTGAAAACTACAATCTGCTTTTTTGGTAACAAACCAAACATTAATAAACATGTCGGAAAACCATGGGAAATCATTGACTTCAGTGGGTCTGAGCTAATCTTGCCTTGGGTTTTCATTGGTATTGAATGTTGAAGTCAACATGTGGTACAAGGCCACACAGAACGTTTTATTTGGATGGTTCTGTTTTGTTTTTTTCACCTTAGTCTTTGTAGTATTTTCTTAAGAGAACTGACTCAGTTACAGTTTTTCACTTTATTACATTTACATTGAAACAAGTTAAAAATACTCCAAAGCAAAAACTGTACATAAAAGAAAAGACCAAGGGTCCTGCACAGTATAGGACAACACAAGGGATAAAAGAAAAGAGGATGTGACGCAGTACTTTGCTGTCACAACATTTTTGGAGAATAAATGTAACGTTATGGTTGTCAAGTAAGATGAAGTTGGTTGGTGAAAACACTGGTGTATGGTGATGTATTTTCCTGAAGGTGTTTTTTTTAGATTTATTAATTATTTAGAAGGTGTACCATTTTTCCTGGAATAAATATTGTGCTGTGTCTGTATATATTGCAGATTCACAGAAGCAAAAACTTGTCAGCTCTGCAGCTACACCAGTAAGCTAGTGTCTCCTCGTCTTTTTATCTTTCTACCTGCGCTTCACACACCAACCACAAACACAGCCACTACCTCCCACGAGACACATTAGCGATCCAGTTTGTCACTTAATAAAATGGCCAACTCAAACAGATGGCTTTGTTCACGACGGCCTCCTACACTAAAAAGCTAGAACCTAAATGTTGTGGTGAGTGAGACTGAAAATAAAAAAAAAATAAAAAAGAAACTTGTAAATATTGCACTCACTTTGAGACTATGTACGAGTATGAAAAGAAAAGAAAAGGAATGGAAGAAATGTAAAAATGCTAATGCTCTCACTTTTAATAAGACTTTCATTTGTATCTCTCTTTGTTTGTTACATGTTCATTTATCTTTTCACAAACTAATCTTGTGTGGATTTAAGAATGGCAATTCAGGGAACAGTCAGCAATAAGCAATATTACTGAAGTATAAATAATATAATATAATAAGTATACAATCTAGATGTGCTTGTCTTATTTGTTTTTCTTTTTTTTCTTCTCCCACATTAGAAAACAGAAGATAGATAAGTAATTCTAATTGTGCCGACTTACTCTGTTTGGTAGTCAGTGCAGTCTATTTGCAAAAAAAAAATTAATTATCTGATAGGATAGGCGGTGGCAGCCACTAACACAGGGAGCCATTCCTTCATTTTCTTATCCACTAAGCAATGGAACGATTTATTAAATGGCACTGCCATGACAGAATAGCCAATAGTTATCATGCTGGGGCTGCACAGGCTTGAAAAGATGTTAAAAATGGCAGCAATGATAAATGCTCTTTGGCCATGTCAGCTTACTGCCAATGTGATGACATGAAAATAGCAGAAGAACATGGATTTTTGTGTGCGGGCGTGTATTTGTGTATGTGTGTATTTGTGATTTCCCTGCTTTTACCACATGTCATTTACAAGTTGTTTGGGTTATAAACTGACTGAAGAGAGGATGATAAGAAAACATTGCCGTGACAGCGCATGCAGATGGGAATCTACAAAGCTGATGTCTTTTCACAACGTGTAGTAGACTGAAAGGATATGGATGTGGAGAGTGAAATGGAAAATCAAATAAGAGACAT
>NC_024307.1:30056066-30056911 GCF_000523025.1 Cynoglossus semilaevis | reverse complement strand
ACTCCTGTCCCATTTCTTCATAGCATAAACTTCACATAATTGTCTTTGCCCTCGACCATGGAGCGGAAAAGCCTGCCTCATATTTGTCTCTGTAGGAAGCAAAGATGGATTATGTAGCAAATCATTCCAGGGATTCGGCATTGTATATTTAAACAGACTAATTTTATGGATAAGTGGTGCCAAGTCATTTCCGATAGTTGTCAGTTGTCAGGGCATAAGACATTCCCTGGACTGTGTTTTCTCAGGCACTTGCAGGCAAACTAGCTCATGCTCCAGCAATTCTGATAGATGACAACTGGCTTCCTTTAACCAGCTCAGATATCCTGCAAATGTTTCCAGGTTGAGCAAACCTGTTTTGCCAAAAAACAAGCTTTTGGGAAAAGACATTAAACAGGCCTCTGAGTAACTCTTTGCACTTCTGCAAACAAAAACCACCATCTACAGCTGAACCAAGAACTTGTATTAATCTATGGAATATGCAGGAAAAAAAAATCTTTAAACAATTCACCATTTTTTTTCTATGTCCATAAACCTATAGTTACAGCTTTCCTAAAAAAAAAGAACCAAAGACAATGGATGTGTAGGAGGGACCACAAACAGTCAGTCAAGGACCAAAGTGACCTTTCACAGGCCACTAATTTTATGCAGCAGTGAGGGAACGCATTGCATATAAAAGAGCGAGAGAAAAATGTTGCTAACCAAAAGAACTAGAGGTTGAGCAGATTTTTGAACTAATTTTAAAATTCCATAATCACCTTAGGAAATTTCATAATGACATTACTTAGTTAGTAAATGTCCAACTCTCTGTGATAACAATACATTGCCTCTGAGGTGCTGATTATATA
>NC_024307.1:30016483-30056040 GCF_000523025.1 Cynoglossus semilaevis | reverse complement strand
GTTTGTATTAATTCAATTTTAATTAGTTTTTTTCTTTTTACATCCACCAACTGACACACAACACCCCAGGATACAATATTAGTTCTGCATTAGAGGGTTGTATTTGTCACCTCCATGTTATTAATACATCTTCATCTTAACCACATGCAGTAAATCTAAGATTAGGTTCTTTGAATTCTTAATTGCAAAACCCCCTGAAGTAAACCAGTACGTGTGTGGGGCTGCGCCTTTGAAGAGCTGGAAGGAAAAACAAATGAGGGTGGGCGGTATCAGGGTCAGACAGGCTGATGGGGAGGAGTGTCACTCTAGGAGCAAAAAACAACAATCCTCAGGGGATGTAATTAAAATAATCCAGTGAAATTAATGCTTGAGATCACCTTTGGAAAACTCATTCTTAATATGTGATGATGGGAGGAAGATTTATGCTGAGAGTACTTGAAGGGAAGAGGATAAACCTTGGTGTGCATCTCTAACTTTTGTACCTTTGAAATAGTGACGTATGCAGTAGTTTCCTCAAGACTAATCATAAACAATCATAAAACAGTAATTCTCTCAGACAAAATAAATGGGCCACAGAAATTTATGAGCAGTTTTATCTTTCTGCTGGAAGACAGCTTAGTTAGCCTCGTCTGTGAGGTAATTGACTATTGTGAGGCTGTATTTTCTAAATGACATTTTTCTGTGTGACATAGGAGAGGTTTCCTGTCAATAAACATCATGTCCTGTTTGATACAGTAGAGATAGGGGTTTTGTATAGAAAAAGTTACAAAAAAAATGTTTTTAGCTCACTTCAAACTTCTCAGAAATATTAACAGTGTTGGAAACGCTGACATTTATCTGCTTTTGGTATTATTGATAAATTGTTTTCCAGTAATGCACAGATGGCTATTAGGATGGCTTTTGGAAGAAGCAACTGTCAAAAAGAGAAATCAAACACCAGGGAGTTACATGCTCACAACTTGTGATGGCTTCATGGAAGTTGTATTTGTGATGAAATAAAAAGAGAACTTCTCAGAGCTGTTTACTTCCCATTGTGCTCATGAATGATTTAAAAGGATATTGTGTCATGCTTTGTGAGAGACTGGATTACCGGAAAAGCATGGTAGACTTTTTTAAGACACGGATTGTCCTTCGAGTAAAGACTGTTGGGGACCGGAGACGTGGCCTTTGGACTGATGAAATTGATTATGCGTCTCTTCTTGAGGCTTTTCAGCCTTCGTCAAACTGAGCCTCTGTTGACAGAGTGACTGAGTACACAATGGCGCTGGCCTTGAGTGTAAATGTTTGCCAGCCGTAATGGGCTCGAGTAAATGTGTGTGGCTTTTATGTGTTAAGTGTATGTGCAAATGTGAAACGAAACAAACATTTCTGTGCCTGTGCCTTTGTAGTTGTAGCAGCAGATTCACACTGACTTTCCCTTTGCAATTTAACAGAAAAACAAGATTTTTTTATATATATATTTATTTTTCTGCACCAGTTTGAATGATATCCAAAGCTTGAGTGACTATCAGCCGACCCTGCTGGTTAAACGTGGAGCCGTGAAACAGTGATGAAGAGAGTGAAGAGCAAATGACAGGGTCACAAAATGCCAGACGGAACAATTGGCCTGCTTAAATGATGACTCAATGTGTTTTCTCAAACAGTTCAAATAATAAATACCAAGCAGACACAGAATAAAAATGTGGCTCTCATGAATGGTTAATCTGGTGAAATAAAGATTCCCCTGCTTCCATAGACGTGATGACATCACACGAATGTCTGGTTTGGAGTGTTAACAACATGGTGTCACGGCAGAAGTGGTCTGAAGTATAGCTGCTTTTCTCTAAAATTACACTAAGGCAGTTTGCAAGACATGCTGAGCTTTGACAACAACAAAGCTGGGAGATACCAACACGTTTGGAATCACAGGCCATGTAAATAATTTACAAGATGTGTGGTCATAGTGATCACAGCATTCTCTGTCTTAAATATTGGGTAAATATGGGTAAAATATCTTATAAAAGTCTGATCTCCGGGGTCCTATCTCGTGTTAATGTTTGTGCCTTGTTCACTACAGTATACGATATAGGTAATATTAACTTTTTATTCTGATCCCTATAATCAACCCATAACAAGCTACAACTTATAAACTTGGACACTGGATAGTGAATTGGTAAATCCGTTGTTAAGGGTTAAGTGATGTTTTTTTGTGTCGCAGAAGAGCTTTATTTCTCACAGCTCTCGTCAACCTGTTTTTGGATCAGACGATGGGGTTTGCTGCTATTAATCATTCCACAGGTGTAGAGATATTGTCAGAAACCACACATCCTTTTGCCATTTCATCGGGGGATGAAAATGGAATAGCAGGCAGGAAACAAGGATGTTGGCTGAACACGTCCCTAAAAAACAATTTCCCTTTTTCTTTTTTTTTTCAGTAAATTTGTCAGGAAGGGGAACCAAGTCCAGATTAATTATATTCCATTTTTGTGGTCATCTTGTTTTTTCCCTTCTTCTTCCATGACTCTTTCCTTTGTGTTGCCTACAGTCTTTACAGCCATCCCAGCATCATTTATCACGCTGCCATCTCAACAGTGCCTTCCCCCTTTCTCGCTGGGAAGCCATTAGAGCATCTCTGCATCGCAGCAGCCAGATTGCATTCCGGTACCCACTCACGACATTTATCATCTTTTGTCCTAACTTTTATCTGCCCCTGCCCTGTGTGAAGCCCTATCTGCAATGCCCACTGTAATGAAACACGAGGAGGTGAAAGTGAAGTAAATAACCTAATTAAACTTTGCAAAAAAGGACAAAGGTGAGAAATGCGCATAGGCCTTTTGTGAGAATGCCAGCAGAGGAAGACTCACAGATGGCAGAGAGGAAGTCAGAGCAGTGATGTGGCACTATGCCCATGCCACCCTCTCATCTTAGTATTTATAGTACTCCTACTGCTGCTGTTGTCAATGTCCCATGTACACGAATAGGGAACTGCAGATCTTATGATGGTTCATTTTTCATTATGACAAAGTACTTGATTATACATCAACAAGTGAGTAATGCAAAAAAAATAAATAGGGAAATATCTGTGGTAATGCCTAAACCCTGAATAATGGGTCTGTACAGAAAATCCATCCTTCCCACTCACTCCTCCCTTTGATTCTTAGGCAAAAGGCTGATTGGACTCATTAGGGTCAAAATTGAAGAATACCAAGTGTCATAATTATCGGCCCGCTGCCATTAACAGTATCGAGTCAATACAGTGAAATGTCAGGATGGCTTTAGTGACCAATTATTAATCCATATCAAGCTAGGGTGGACAATTAAATTATGGACTAATTGTTATTTCCACATCTGGTATATATATATGTAGAGCAGGGACCAGGAGGATAGATTCACCCTCTTGTGTTGGGGGGAGTAAAGGCATCTAAAAACAACTACCAACATGGAGTAAGAAGCCATTTTCATGCCGTTACCAAAGGCAATCTTGACCATTAAACATAACACTGCTCATTATTGCACATGTGCCACTTAAATCTCCTCATTTACACTTGATATGGGGATGATGAACTGACGAGAAGGCCCAGTGAGTTAAAACTGAAAAGTAAAAGAAAAGTTTTTTACTTTTTTCTTGTAGCTCTTAGTCACAATATGCTGTAATATTGTATCACTGGCAGCAATATTGCTTACTCTCTGTTGCTGCTCTCTCTGTGCTCAGCACAGCCCAAGTAATTACTGTCATTGTAGTTGAAACAAACTATCTCAAATAATGTCAGTCAAGCCTTTGTGCCAGTGATGAAACAGAGTGAATGCTGTGTAACAGGCCCCCGTGGATTTCAAAGATGCCACACAATGAAGCATGGCAAAACAAAAGTGGCCGCCTTCCACAAGATAGCAGTCATCCTGAGATAAGAACACACTCTCGTGGTTCTGCTTTGCTTTTTTGTTTGCTCTTATTGTAACTCCCGTCTCCATCCCCAGAATCGTTTTAGTCACTATGCAACCAATTGATTTCTACTAAGTTTCCTAGACCCAGCTTATTCTCTCTGCTTATTGCCTGCCGTCTGTTGCGATAAATTATGATTTTTAACAGAAGATTGCATTTTCTTTTTGGGTTTGCTTGCTCAAAAAGCAGTGAGAATGTGCTCTACTTTATTTATTTTTATTTTTCCCTATAAACCTTCTGTTTATAGTCCTCATTTCATTCATAAGGCTACCCAGCCAAAAAAAGGAGCTCTGGTAATGAATACTCACCTTATGTAATGCCAACTTTTGAGACATTAGCTTAAAGGAAAATTGAGCTGCAAATTGGAAATCAATTAAATATTTAAATAAACTCTAACCTAAATCCGATATCCTTTGATTCTCATAACACAAATATATATCTTCAATCTACAATTGTTTTCTAAATATTTTTCTTTTATTTAAGTGCATTGTTTTTTAAATAATCTTCGGTCATTTAAGTGCAGCATTAACTGGCCAGTGTTTTGGATGAGCAGTTCCTAGGACCCCTGACCTACTTTTAACCTCTGCCTGTCAGGCACTTGCTTTAGAGTGATGGACAAAGTTGGAAGTTAATCAGTGACTTTGACTTTGAAACCACAAAATGCTACTTGTATATACATGTACAGTATATAAAAAAAGGGGGGGCAGGGGGTGGGTGAGATGCAGGAAAACAAAATGATTTCTGAAAAGGTGAATGATGTAAAGGTAATGTGATATTATCAAGCCAAAAACTTTCAATACCACTCACAACTAATGTACTAATTAAAGAACATTATCCACACAAGTCTAATTTTTCACTTTACACTCACAAGTAATTGGAGAACAGGGGACATACAGTATAATCAGGATAAGAAGGTGTGGGCTAAGGGATTACTTCTTTGGAAATTATACTTGAGCTCACAAAGAAATTTGGAAACATGAAGAAAATTCCTCTGTCACTGTTATCCTTCATGTTGACTTTCTCTAAGTGCTGCTTGATATTTGGTTCATTTTTAAATTGATGTCACTAATTTTCAGTTTTCTCTTTACCAATTTATAATTTGTCAGTGTCTCATTGTCCTGATGCATTTCTGGCAGTAAACACACAGACTATTTAACATATTTGTGATAGAGCCATTTGCCTATGGAGGGCTTGCTAATAATTTGTGTTGTTTCATTTGTACAGTTTACACATTCCCACCATATTCTACAATACTGAGGCAGACACCACAGAGGATATTGCGAGCATAGGCCAAAGTGGATTTTCTGTACCATCTGATCAGTGTTGCTCTTTAGCACTAACAGGGAATGAAAGTATGTTATTACAAATATGGTATATCCTACATCTCCCGGTTTCATTAGATGTGTGTTGAAAAACACAATACTGATTTTCAACACACTGGTCATGCTTCTCAGTCCATGTGTATAACTGCATATAACATATACATAGCTGTGCAGATGCACACTGTGTACCTCAGGAATGTGCAGATACAGATAATGTTTGAGAGTGTATATTATAAAATAGGAGTATCTGCATGTTTATAGAGGATTCTGCAGACATCTACATATTTTTACAATCCCATTAAATTGGGAAATAAAGCTGTCATATTGTCATCACAATTATAATCACCTGCCATTTCAAAGAACATTTGGCCAGCTTTAGGGCTGTATTTCATAATAACCAAAAGCTATTTGCAGAATCGAAAGTCATCCAAACACTTGCAAGTGCCTCATCTAATGGTGTTTAACCAGGCCATCCAGTCGCCCTTTTACTACTTGTTAACTGAGTCAGGTCTTCTGGGTGTTTTCATTCTCCTCTCGCCGGAATTGACATAATTTGGCCAAAGACTCAAATAAGACCGTCCCTGTGGGACTTAATGGCAAAACTACAGCTTATCCATTCTGTGGACAACTCTCCTTGAATAATCACAATGGGGGGAAAGCGCAGCCAATTAAATGGTGCTGTGTAATGAGAGGCAACACATCATGCAGTGTGAAATTCGGTTTTGCACATGCAGTGGAAGAAAGGGGTGGAAAAAGGGAACCTCTTCCAGTCATTCCAATAATGATGTGTTTTTTTCCTCCTTTCAATGAGCTTGTGGAAGACAAAGTCTATTTCAAAGGATGTAGTTAAAGAAATCCACAGACATACTGTATATCCTGACATTACAGACACACCTCTCTTTACAGTCTCGCTTGTGCTAAATATCTAAGTGAGGAAGAGATTGAAATGGGAGACATGAGAAGAATAACAGACGGCTGTGAAACCCATATAAGACTCGTAATTTAGAGATAAAATATGCTGGTCTACAAGTTCACCCTCCTTAGATATTGTGTAAAAGGAGGAAGGGGAAACACGTTTTTTATTATTATTACAGACAGATGGCCACTGTCAGTACGCCTTTATGAGATACATAAATCATATAATGCATTTTATTTATTTCATTATGACTTTTGCAATAAAAAAGATTTTAATCATTGTTTTGATAGCTGATACAAAGGGAGTATGGGGAGTATATTATAGTCAAAAAGTGACACAATTTATGGAAATGTCAGACAATTTGTTAAACAGTAACTTTACAATATTCAGTGGTTAGCATAGACAAACCTCTATTTGTGAACAGTGTCAGTAAACTACAGTAGAAAACTGAAGAGAGGGAAGAAAACATATTGTCACTGTCAAGGCAAAATTGGCTTCTCCGCTGATAATACATCAACTCGACTCATCCCAAACAACAACCACATCAGTCGGATGCGGGCAACAGGTATGCACAAAACCTTGGCATTTGTGTATTGATACACCCGTAGTAAACATGTACGTGGAAGAATGTATATTACTCTTTGTTGCATCCAGTGCTGGAGGGGACACTTCACCTCACCAAAAGATGCAGGAGCTTGGCTCTGTTTCAACTAGAAAAGGCTGTGAGTCTGGCTGTAGTGTGACAACGTTTCCACCTCCCGTTGAAAACTAACCATAACCATAACTAATAAACCACAGCTCGGCCGTGTGTCATCATATATCTCTGCAATTTAGACGGCGTGACTCACAAAATGGTGCAGAGCCAGAGAGGGAGCTAACTTGAGTCACACAGTTTGTTTGTTTGTGTGTGTGTGTTCTTGTGGTGATGGTGAGTAAATAAGTGCAGCAAAGGGCAGGAGAGAGTTCATGAGTGAGCAAATAAAAGTTAGAGGGCAGGGAAACAGAAAAGAGCAACAGATATAAGATGTTCGTGTGTGTGTGTGTGTCTGTGTGTGAGTGAGAAAGACAGACAGAGAGAAAGAGAGAGAGAGAATCAACTTCAAATGTGGACTTCGAGCACTCACTCCATCACTTTGCCAAATGTAAATCATCTGTGACAAGAGGAGCTTTAGGCGTAAAGATTCCCAATCTGCATCAAGCATCGAAGAGTGCAGCAAGAAGGTGGGGATGTGAGCTTTCTGCCTGGGACTGAGAGATGGCCCTGAGGCACTACAGATGAATGGTTTGGACCATTAACCCCACCACAGACTCTGAACATACCCCACAGGCACACAAATGTGCTGCACTGAGATCAGTGCAATGTGTCGCACTCCTTAAGACCCCTGGTGTGAGACCAAAAAGCTCAGGCCGTGGGACAGGTGTTAACCACACCAACGCACACGCACAAACTTAGAGACACGCACATTTCTGCATAAATTAAAATAAAAACTTTATCTGATGGTATTGAAGAGGAGTATTTTATTTGTGAAAATATATACTTCAAGTTTAGAAACCTCTTTATTCAGACTATCTCAATGACTTTGACCTTCCAGTCTGTTTTTGTTGAACGTCTCTGTCCTTAGACATGCACACTTGCTCTTCATTGTACAGCGTAGTAAAACATAATCTATGCTGTGAGCACTGATGTATTTCAGACTTCACTGCTCCAGTAATCCCATTGCTGCAGCTACAGCATTAATCTATTAATTGCACTGTCACAGTGGCAATGTCACAAAACACCTGCACTGTTATACAGTTCACTGGCACAGCGTATGAGTTGTGATCAAATTTAATACATACGCCAGCACGGCCGGAGTCACGCCAAGTGTAAGCCAAGCAGATGCAGAACAGCGGCCATTACGCTCAGCTCACAGGCTGGTCCCGGCTTCATAGCCAGTCAACAAGGGAATCTTTGTGTGGCTCCTGTGCATGTGTGCTGAGTGGAGCCTGTGTGTTTAGCAAACCTTTGCTATGTTCCTCGTCTCTATTATTTATCACATCATCATCAGAAAGATGCTGACATTTGTATGTACACATTCTCAAAAACAATGGATTCAGTGAGGAGCATTCTGGTTGTTTGTTGATTGCCACTCAAATGGATTTACAATTTAGCTCATACAGTGCTTTTGTCTTGTCAATATTCCCATTTTGAGACATAAGCGCACCAGTGTGGATGAATTGCTCCACCATTTTCAAGTCAATGCATCT
Source organism: Cynoglossus semilaevis (assembly GCF_000523025.1). NCBI lineage: Eukaryota > Metazoa > Chordata > Actinopteri > Pleuronectiformes > Cynoglossidae > Cynoglossus > Cynoglossus semilaevis. The sequence continues at coordinate 30,047,636 of NC_024307.1, read as the reverse complement.
TGGAGACATAAGTGCACTTAAACATAGAATTAGAGGCTTGGGACTAGCCTTTAATTACCAGCATCTGGTCCTGCACAATATCTCCATATTGTGTGTGACTATTGGCTTTTCTTTGGTGGGAGTGTCACAAGTCTTGTGAAAATTGCTTATCCTCTGTGTGTTTCTATGGTTTCAGTGCAAGGCGAAATTACTGCAGTCCTCCGATGAAGCTAATGGCTTTAAATAATACACTCAAGTGTAGTGCCAGAGAAATTGGCATTCATGGAGTTAATCACCGGTCTGATACAACCTTTAAACATAATTATAACGTGCACTGTGGACATTGACTTGTTTCAGGGCTTTTTAGACGAAGAAAAAACATCAGTTGTCATTTTGTCCAACCTGTTATCAAGAAACATCTTGCAAAGCACTGATAGAATTGTTTTATCTCAGATTACTAGTTTTGTAACAAGGTCCTCAACAAAACATGTCAATGGTAATTAAATACTCTCACTGGAGATTTTCTCGCCACAACTCTTTGAAGCCTAAATATAAACTTTGTTCTGTAGATGCTGATACTGTTTTTTTTTTTTTTTTTTTTTTTGAAGGCACATGCGGAATGAACAAGTGGAGCCAACAATGAGATTTCCACTTGACTAGTGTCCAGTAGAATGATAAATGAGTTGGCAGAGTGGGCTATTGCATTGATTTGAAGTTGTGCTAACCTACCACTCTGGATACAACACAAATATTAGCTGTCCTTGTTTATTTCGGTGCCTAATTCAGTGTGTGGGGTGGCAAATGTAGGCGACATCTCTCAAGACTACACAGTGGTTGCATATACTTCAATGTGTGTGTGGGTGTGAGTGTAAAAGGGAACAGAATAGTGTCAATTTAAATCAAATTAGCATGGAAGCAAATTAAGCAGAGGGATTTAATTTGTGCTGTTGTAAAATGCTAATTCTTGCTCAGCCCGGAAGCTCATATGCAAATTAAAAACAATTTTACAATAATTCATATTAAGCCAGGCATGCATAAAACACACATTACAGCTTGATGTCATCTGGGAAATATAGTATCATTGTGGTTTTTGGACTTGCCACAAGATGATCCTGCCGAGGAGTATGTTTGCATGCACATTTGTAACTTTTAAATTCATCTATATTACATTTCATGATATCAACATTACGGTTTTTTTCTATTTTCGCTCCTAATTGTACTAATACCACAGTTGTACAGTAGTAGAAACTATAAATACATTAATCTCACAAAGTACTAGATCCAGAGGTTTCCAAAACAAACAATTTAATTTAATATTTAATATAGTTTTTTTTCATGCCACAGTGGTGATACGTCAGTGATAAAATCAGTTTTTTATGAACTAAAGATTTTTAAAGCAACATCTGTGACTATGTCGGCATGGGATTGTTGCGACAATACTCCTCTCTCCACTGTAGAAAAAGTATGGAAAACGTGAATGGTTGTTCTAAGTAAAGGGGCATGCAATTTTGCTTACAGCCTGCTATTTACAGTTTGCAAATGCTCAAACAATAATGGTGCATCAATAAGTAATTTGCTGTTTATCGACTTACGATGTCGCTGGGTCAATTCATCTACATGTACAGTAAAGTAAATGTTTTGTGTTGATGCTCTCAGCATGTGCAGATCTCTGTAAATCCAACTGCCTCTACATGAGCAAAGGTGAATGTAAATTGGCTATGGGAGGGATTCATCTTTAGGGAGTGCTGGCTAATACTGATTTGACACGTTTTAGTCAAATGACTTTGATCTACTAAGCAATGTAGAAAAACGCTAGATGCTGGGTATTCAGGAGTAGGACATGCCTAATCATAAAAAAATCATACAAATTATAAAAATATAAAAGTGGCAAAGTTGAACTAACAGGTTGAATGTGCTTGACTTTTTACTCTTGGGTAACACTGCATTAGTAACAACCATGATGCTACGATGGATGCAAATGACTGGACTCTAGTTTTCAGTTTCTGACCATTGAACAAAACTTGTAATCTGAGACAGTTTGTATCCTCAGTTTCAAATTAATTACAGTTATTAAACAAATCTAGTTATGTTGCCTCTGTACTAAATATTAATATTTAATATATTTATTTTATTGTATTTAACCAATGGTAATTTATTATTAGTTTTAGATTTTTTCTCTAATCTCTTTGTCTGAGAAAATAAGCTTCAATAGCCATTCCAATATTTAACACATTTTTTGTTGAACTGAAAAACCCCCTCCACAAAAAATTGTAAAAATCACTTTACTAAAACTATTTTTAGTAAAGTAAATTACTAACTTTTGAAAAGTCAGACAAGTTACTAAATGGCAAAAAATCTGAAAGTGTTAAACCCTTTCAGCAAATCCTCTCATCTTCAGCTATTTCCCTTTTACATTACTGTTGAGCAAAAGAGGAATTGTTTGTTTTCTCTCTGCTCTTCCTCACTAACACGCCGTCCTCTTGGCTCACAAGGGACAATTACGTCCCTAATTCAAGCGATTGCTGAGCCCAATTTTCCACACAAATTAAACGGGACACATTTGAAGAGTGAGGGGAATGGGGTGAAGGAGAAAATGAGAGCGCAACACCGGATGAGACAATGAAAACACAGCAGCAGAACAAAAAGTGACAGAAAAAGAGAAACCCAGACCTCATAAGGTGGCACCCCAGTTAACACATTAACAAAAATATAGATTTACTAGAGAGGGGGCTGATTGGCATTTATTTGGGGAGGGGGCAGCTGTGTCCACTGCATGCGGTAACAAGTAGCTCTAAGGCACTAAGGACTGTGCCATCTGTTGAACAGGTCCAGTCAGCCATTTTCTGCCCCCGCCTGTCTCGTATCCTCCACCTTATCTGCAGCCGGAGGCTGCCTCATACACAAATGGATCCAGAGCACCAACAGAGGGCAGCTCTCCCTACAGAAATGCAGTGGCATTTGAGTGCCAACGGGTTAGTCTAGAGCGGGCACAATTGAGGTCTCTTTTGGTCCTGAGTGCACATCACAGATGGGAAGAGAAGCCTAGAGTGTCTGAGCTGCCTATGAATATGCAGCAGTACAACAGAGGTAAATTAGGGAGCTTCTGTGTTGCTTCCAAACAGAAAGGGAGGAAGGTGGGCTGACAGCAAAAAAAAAAAAAAAATGCCCAAAGAAAAGCAGCAGGAAGAATAAGCCCAAATGAGAAATGGGTAGAAAATTGTCAATTAGCAAGAAACACAATAGGAGAGTGTTTGAATGGAACGTGTGCATGAGGAAGATCAGGCAGAGCAAGGACACAGTGGAGTGCAAATGAAGCCCAATGATCATTTTTACAATCTGAAAAAGTTTTGACCATGTAAAGCTTTTGCTCTGAAATCTTAGTTGTACACAGGGCTAAAGTAATCTCTAGTAAGTTTTGTTTCTCTCACCCTTAAAATCATCAAAGCAGCCACCGTGGATGATAAGTTTGTTTTGGCTTTGAAAAGATGACCCAGAACAGCTGTCAAAGTAGGATATGGAAGCATCGGCAGCTGCTAGCAGGCGACTGAGGCTAGGAAATTAAGAGGGTGTTTTGGGGGATGGTCAGTTAAGAGGCGTCAAGATTCGGGGGCTGCTGAACACACCTGTCCAGGTCTTTGTGACATTTGTGCCCAAATGTGACTGTGGAATGCCTGGACAAGTGCGAGAGAGTGGCAGCTCTGTCAAAATAAATTTTGAGAAAAATATATGTACGTTTTTATCCTCATTCGGTGCTCTCATGTAGATTTATGCTAGACTTTGGAAGATGTGCCACAGTTTCTGAGAATATAACTTTAAACAGCCCCCTCGCCACTAACATTTATCGACTCTAGTCCTTTTTGGGAAGATCCCGTAATTAAATCCTGTCAATAAATCCTGGGGCGGCACATAAAGGGGGGAAATAAAAAGAGAATGAATTTCTTCATTTGCCTCCCTCCTGCTGTGAGACATATGTAGCGCTAGGCAGAGTAGGAAAAATAAAACACATCTGAACAGATTGTAGGGAGCATTTCTCAAGCACAAAGTTGAAAATCTCAGCCATCAATTTCACTTTGTGTGGCTCAGTTGTATATGACCTTGGGTGAATGATCCCTTCATTCACAGGTCTTCAGCTCAACCGAGGGCTTCGGTCTCTGCGAAGGGAGCAATAAAAGTTTTATTCGTCCCTACGCGACTCCTGAGGCTTAATGATTCATGGATCTCGCCGTTAAAAAAGGAGAGGGTGGCAAAAGAGGGATGCTGTGGTGCAGCACCAGAGCTCAATGAGGTTTAAAAACTGTTGTAACGCATCAATGGACATGTGTCTGATGTCTGAAGTAACTCAATTCCAACGACTTCTAGTCGTAGGAGTTCAGAATGAGGCCTGGATGTAAGGTTCACAAGACAGTTTGTTTTTATATTTTGTGGCAACAAAGATGTGGAACCATAGGGAACAGGGAGTTGAACTGATGTTGACAACTGTTGAAAAGGAGAAATGATGATGTCTCTTTAAGAAGGGGGAAGAAAAGGCCTATAGAACTACGGTGTTGGATAGGGGTGTGTCATAAATAGTGATACTTTTACAGTGGTCTTCTCTATATGATTACCGCATTAGGATGTTTTTCTCATATTGAGATTTTTATTCAATTTGGCAAGAACCTACGTATTTGGGACAGTTTCTTTCCAACAGTACTGTATATCAGGTATCTCATGCTACTGCATGTAGCCTTGCTTGAATCATAAGGAGCATTTGCAAATACTTATGTTGGACATGAAAGACATGGACTTTTGTATACCTGTAAGGCATTACACCTAGTCAATGACAATAAAAGCCCAAACTCAGCAGTTCACAAAACTCTGGGAACCATAGTTCACTTACTTTGAGTGTCGGCGAGGTGGAGGAACAGACCCAGGACAAGCAGCAACGGCAGCAGCAGTGTGGGTCTGGCTCTGTGCATGGTGGGACAGCTTGGCACCAGCATGCTTTGGCAGCCTTGGTGGCACTGGCTCACAGGGCCCTGTGAGTCAGTCTGGTCTGATTTCTCAGATGCAGGGTATTCACAGCCTATACAGGGAGAAGAAGGAAGAGGGAGAGAGTGAGATGGCGGGAGTGAGCGAGGAAAAAGAGAAGGCGACTGAATGAAACAAAGCTGTTTGGCTCCATGGGTTTTATCTATCCCTGCACATTTTTGACATACCCCCACACAGACTCAGCTAGAGCTGACAGTGGATAGGAAGAAGCTGATGTGCTCACAGGGTATGTTCTGACAGTTCTCTAAATGAAATAGTCTTTCACACAATGTGTGTGCATTTGTGCGTGTGTGTGTTAGAGAGAGAGAGAGAGAGGGAGTGAGAGAGAGTGAGAGAGAGAAAGACCACATTGATGAAAGGGTAAAGTAATCAGATTTTGACTTCACAGCTATGGTTGGGAGCACCAATTAAAAAACAGTGTGTAAGTATGTCATCTTCCCATACAGCTGTATACATGTTTCACATGATTGTGGCATGTAAACACAATAACGACATATTCACATAAAGCAACGAAACAGACGTTTCACAGGTGGAGGTGAAAAAATTCTAAGACAAATTATAGTAATTTTTACTTAAACCAAAAATAGTTTTTCTCTAGATATCCTCAACTTTCAACTTTTCCACCAGAGAATTCCTTCTTTGTAGAATACACGGTATTTGCTCTGATTGAAGAAGTGTTTTATTGTTGGAAAAACATGAAATTGACATTAATCCCTTAACATCCTCTAAAATAAGTCTTGGAACTTTCTGTCATTACCCTTATATTTTCTCTTTCACTAAACCTGAAAAATATGGTTCTGCTTACAGCTCAGCAATTTGCATTCAAACGTTTTCCTTAGAGCTCTGCGCAGCTGCATTTCAGAGAAGTATCCTGTCTGCAGGTTAACCAATGGTTGCACCAATGGTTGCAGATTGTGTGACTGCAGAACGGAAATAACTAATAGTGGGGCCAGTGTTTTCAGTATTGTTGGTGCAGCAGTAAGAAGGTGTTGGTGTAAGTGTGAACAAAGGAGACTGAAATAAAACATGTGCTGTCACCCATTTTAATAGAAACACTTGGAAGGTTGACATAAATGACTTCGTGAAATTTTAGTGTGTTGAAGTGTTGAAGGTGTGAAATGAATGCAGAAGGAAGACTGTGAGTGGCTTCCCGTTAAAACATATTTGTACATTTAGTGATGTCTCAAAATTGCATTTGTTATTCACTAAGCACCGCTGCCATGACTGGTTATTTACACTTCGAAGTAAATAAATTATATCCAGAGCCCATTTATATTTTAAAGCACATTTAATCCACAGGGGCTTTTCTCTTTCTGCTTTTTTGTTTCATTATTTTGCTCGTCTGCAAACACACACACACGTTATCCAGTGTCACTCAAACAACAACAAGGAAAATCTATAAGACAGTGCTCAACGGTTGTCATTCTTGTTGGAGCCGTTTATCGAAAAAGAGCCACAATGTGTCTGTGAAAATCAATGTGATACAGTGAGCTGGTGTTAGCCGCAGACTGGCTCTGTCCCTTGTCATCCATTAGCTTAAGCCAAAGCTTTATCCTTAGTGATGGATGCTTAGCGCCTGACTGGTATACAGCTCCAAGCTAATTTGAGTTTGGATGATGTACCAGACTGCTGGTTAGTATGCGAGTTGTCGTGCTTATTCTGCTGTATGGCTGTTGTTACAGCTGTGATGCCTGGTTGCGACTGACCACTGTGACATTTCTGATACTTTATGTACCATGATTGTAATCACAGATCTTGAGGTTTTCTGAATTATTTTGCAGTGGGAATCATACTTGCAGCCCACAGCAGTTTTTGCTACAAATAACACTTTGTTAAACTTCTTATCTGGAGATTGTCCTGTCAACCAATGAGAGAGGGACAGAAAAGAATCTCTCAGCATCTCTCGAGTCCAATCAGTAGACCTGGTGATGACAAAGAGCCTCATTTCCCTGTTACCAAATATCCTCTTTCCTAAAGCAAGCTGGCTGCATGTGGTGTCTGTGGTGCTTTAAATGGAAGAAAAGATGGGAAGATTGCACGCCTCAGTTTGTGTTGGTGGGAGATAGACACGACTACCTGTCTGCAACCACTGCTGGCCCAGCAGTGAGCACATACACATACAGCACAAGTGAGCACAAACACATACATCCCCCACAAAAAGATGCATGTGCATCCATTTTGTTTAACACAGTACACAGATATATGGTATTTTCATATGAGTAATAGTATTTTTTTCCACGATGATTTCCGTTAGAATCAAAAACACAAAAAAACATGAGCATGGTTTGAGGGCAAGAGTGTCAGCTGTACGTAATCCAGGGACAACCGCCTTGTCTGAGACACTTATTGTTTTATGCATCTACCCTTTCTAATCTAAATGATAGCCTTTAAGCTAATTAACGAAGTGTGAATTTCCATAATGACATATTAGGGAGTACACAAAGGACAGGAGTCAGCAGCACTCTCTCGCTCTCTCTCTCACTTACACACAAGCTGAAAGAGACAGAACTAGCCTGACATCCAAGTTGCAGTGTCATGCAGGTAAATACACTAATGCTGGCTAGCACAGGAATTTATGAGATACTGCAGCTTTTTGTTTTGGAATCTTGTGTTTATGATTAATTGCATGAACTGTATACACATGTGCATATATTTAATACGCATTTCCATATCATTTAGTAACATTAAATAAGGAGCCAACCACCTTTGCTCGTTTTATCCATTCTAGGTTATGGACTTTTATACATTTGGTAGCAGGGACACTTCCCATTGAACATTTATTACAAAAGAAAAGGGGGAAAACAATCTTGCCTTTCTTCCTGAGCCTTGGTGGTATTATTGTGTTCCCATTCAGTGGTGCTTCATTCAAAGGATTTTGCTGTTGATAGTGATCATGCATTATTAAACAAAGCCTGACAACATGCACAATGTTAATTAGAAAAGGAGGGAGCGTGTGGTGAGAAAAAGAAAGGGGCTGTTGAGCTGCCTCTTCTTTTTCTTTCCCCATGATCCTTATCAGATATGTGAAAGAGAAAGAAGGAGTGTTTATATTCTCCATAATGGCTGTCTCCAGACTCATTTGAGTGTATGGGTTTGGTATTCTGGTCTATTTAGATCAGCAATATTATTAAAGAAGGGGAAACAAAAGAATAACTCACAATAATCTTATATTCTAGCCATGGCACAATAAACTTGATATGAAAGCATGTACGCTGAATTCATATGAGGTCTCTGTGGCAGCAAGTTTAAACCAAATTTGTCCTTTTATATTCTCACCCAAAATTAATGCTGACATCTGAGGACTTATCATGATACATCCTCAAAGCAAACTTAAAAGGGTTTTTAATAAAAATGTTGAATAAGATCATCTTTCTTACACTACGGCTAATTTTGCTGTTGTCAGCTACACTGGATTTTTCAAAGGGATATTTCTAATTTCAGGCTCATTCATAAGCCAAATTGCAGTGATATAAAAGTTGTTACGGTGTGTTATCGCATCCGACCACAGCTGCTGCAGAAACGCCAGCAAATCTAGAAAAATCAGACCCTTTGTAATTAGCCACACATGTAACGACAAAACATGGTCGAGCCACCGAGGGTAGGATATAAAGTGCCTTTGGTTATAGATTTTAAAAAAAGCCAAGTACCAGGTCCAGTCAGGCAGAGCAAATAAGAATTTGCTTTACTTTATGAGGCAGTACTTTCCATTTCCCTCTAGAATAGCCGAGTTTAGGAATGTAGTAATTACCCCCGTATGCACACTTTCAAAATACAGCTATACGCAAGGGCTATAGCGCTGAGCACACGGTGTAGGCTGCTGAGTTAGTACTGTAATGATTATTGTGATACTTCTGTTTGATTTTGCCCCGACACTGGGAGAAACTGCTTTTGAAGCAACTATTGTGGCAGGGAAAGGGCACAAGATGACAAGACATCAGGGCTATGGCCAGTGAATTTACAGCCTCACACCAGGACATATTTTAAAGTCAAGGTGTTCTCAGAAAATCTCTCTCACGGAGACGTAGGGCTATATGGACATACATGTACAGGTCAGGTCAGGTTTAAAATGGTCTTATCCATAACAACCTTCTATTCTAAGTCAAACACTAAATATTAAGCTATGTGGGCCCAAACAAAAACAAAAACAGAAAAAAAAAGACTTAATCAAAGCTGGATGTTGAAATTGGTTCACTAGTCCTGAGTGAAGTGTTTTTTTTTAAATTGGGTTGCGTTGTATGGAGTATTGTTCTTGTCTTACATAAAGAAAATTGGCCGGTTCATTGCTTGGACTTCCTGTATGAAGTTGTTTATGCTTGGGATTAAATAGGTTAACGGCTCACTCTGAATTCAGCATAGGTGTGAGTGTGAAGTGTAGTTTATTTATATGGCCTTATGATGGACTGATGAATTGTCCAAGGTTTAAAGACCCTCTGTCATTGACTGGTGGGATTACCTTAACCCACCACAACCACCACAACCCTGACAGGGATTTTGCAGAAGAAAATAAATGAATGAAAACTGTGTTGAAATTCAATTTCATAACTGTGTGCATATTAGTTTAATTCTCAGACTGTGCATTTATTTTGCCATTTATTGTGAGAAGCAGCTGTACATATATTAATCATTTCCCCACAAAAACATGTAGAAGTTGACATATTGACTTCTCAGGCAGCTGCATTGAGAACAGCAAAAGACAGCTTTCTTCCACGAGCCCCCACTTCCTCATTCCTCTCATCAGGAGAGGTTAAATTTGGAATAAATCCACAACATGTCTTGCATGTCAGCCTTACCCTCTTATCTTTTTCTTTACTCTGTCTTTAAGGCTAAATATATAAAAGTCGGTCTCTCTTTTACTTTCTGGTTCGTGGTCTTTTTTTTTTTTTTGTTCGTAACCACTCGTCTCCTGTGTTTTGCTCTTGTCTGTTTTGCCCTCTGTGTTTTCTTTTACAGCAACTTTTTTTTTCTTGCTCTGACCACCATGCTTTGATTTAAGACAGTGTGACAAGGCCGTTTCTCACACTTCACTCCCGATCAACTGGAATGTGTAATACCATCCCTTGAGCTAAGCTAAGCTATGCCCTCAAGTGCAGCCCCCACATAAAAGACCCTGACAAATGCACATCAGAGGAGTAAATTTGCTGTTCCTATTTATTTACTCATTCTCCCATCCTTCCTGCCCCCACAGAACTTGATCACACAAGTCTCCCACCATCATAAAGTATCATTCTGGTGGTGCTATATAATTGGAAGCTTTCACTTCAGTCTCTACTAGTGACACATTTTAAGATGCAAACATATAAACTGCTAGAGTTTAGATTATTATTCTAAACTGCTTGAGTTGATTATTTCTGTTATGTCTTGTTGTCTGAATTAATTATCCAAAATTAATTGCACAGCAGGAAACTAATTTGGTCTGATGACATTTTTCTGTATAATAATTGATTTTAAAAGACCTGCTGTGTTTTAAGCACAAGAGGCTACAACTGTTCAATTTTATTTGTCTCTCTGTCAAAGCCCTCATCACTTGGCTGTGGAATTTGCATGTATAAATTGCACACAACCAATGGTCCTCTAATTTGACTTATTCTCTGATCTTTAAGCAGGTTGTTTAAACATCAGTATATGGCCCAAACTTCTATAAACAACTTCACATCAAAAAACAAAGGTCAAGGAGAATGTGCTACCATTTAGAAACCCGTTACCTTGTGTGAGTGCAAAGAGCAAGGTTACGTCCTTATGAGAATTCAGTCCACCCAATCTGACCTTCAGCACACGACTCAGTGACTGAAAGCATCAACTCTGGAATACTCCTCCTCCTCCTCAAACTCATTCTCTGCACTCTATTCTGCTTTCAACAGCCTCTCCTTGACTCCACTCTTGATAGCGCACCTCCACACACTTTTCCTCCTTACTTCCTCTCTCTCTGTCTTCATCCTTATCTAGTTTTTTTTTTCCTCCCTACTCTTCTCACCCCTCTCTCCACAATTCCCAGCAGCTGTTGGGTTCAGATGGATGGTCCCTACAGTGCAAGACCCTGACCTGTGGTCTAGTGACTGATTATCCCAATGCCCTGTTGTGGTGCTCCCAGAACACATACCAAAACACTGTGCACACAGCCACTCACAAACAAGCGCGCACACACAAGGTTACAAAGCTATTGGGTAAGCACTGGCACACTGGGGAGTTTTGAGAAGGCTAGGAAAGCAAAACACTACAGGAACATTTTTCATCTTTGGCTGCATGTTTGAATTGCCTGCTTTGACCTTGATGACACTGTAACACTTTACCTAGTACTCTACTTACTCTGTTGAATGTTACTAAAATCTTTTCAATGGGGAACTGATAAAACCTCAGTACAGCCTTAGAGTAAGCTTCGCAAACATTTGAAATGTTTTGGTTTCTGCACCTTATTTGTTGGCCTTCTCCTCTGCTGTTTTCACTTGTCACAGTGCAGGCAGCGTCTGTAGTACAAGCATGTTCCACTTGGGTCGTGCTTGACCTTGCACATCACCATTTAGTCTAAGGAAATAACTTGTTATCATGCAAAATGGCTGAATCTTGAAGAGTCTATTGTGTCGGGAGCACAGAGTGTGGCAGGATCTGGTAGAAAATGAGAAAAAAGGTTGGCGCTGCAGTAGCATCAGCCAACCCAGAATGGCTGGGATTAAATTTACGCCGCATGAACAGGGGAGGGCTAAATCATGTTACATATTATGAACCAGGAAAAAGGAAGAGGGACGGGGGAGAGAAGGGGAGGCAGGGCAGAGAAGTGTGAATATAATGGATAACGGGTGCAGCGAGGCACAGAGTACGAGAGGTGGGGTGAGAGGAGAGACGACAGGGGAGAGTGATGTGGAGGGGGAAGGAAGCGAGGAGAAAGAAGAGGAGAGTGCACAGGAGAATGTGTCTCACTGCCAGCTTTTCTCCCGCTCCACCTGTGCTTGTACACCCAACACATAGACTGTGAGACAGAGGACAGACATGAAGGATAGGTGAGGAGGAGATGATCCTCAATGAGGACACATGGGCGGAATGTGTCTTTTTCCAGAAAGGGAGAAAATAGAAGGTGATAACCAGGGGCAAAAAAAAAAAAACAAGAGTCAGAAATGAGTCACATGTAAATTACTCTCCAACTCAAAAGTGCAACTCAGTGTTAACTTTGCATCCGGTTACATCGCCTCAGCCAGAGTCAAACAACTCCTACATATACTCTGCATGTTTACCAATGTAAACCAGGCATTTATGTACACAAATAGACAACGAGCAGAGAACAGGCACACATACCCTTTGCACCACACGGCTCCTGGCACTTTGACATTTCCCCTCAACACTGCAATGGTCTGTGGGAGGATGAATAATCACACTTCCGTGAGGCACAGCAAGTTAAAGAGGGGAAGGAGAGCAAGAAGGAGGACGTTCCCAGCCTGAGCTCACGTACTTTTATGGAAAACACAGAACCATCGAACAGACACTTGCCAACATGGCAGAAAACATCAGTGCGGCGCTCCCGTGAAATAAAGTGAACAACACGGTACCAGGACTTCCCATCTGTTAATACATATGGCATAAATATGTAATGATATGCATCCTTATCTCTTTGAAACAATTAAAAAAACCGAGGTGCATTGTGTGAAAGTGACATCATAGTGGCTTTTGTGCACCAGCCAAGCCGCTTGGTATGTAAATGCACTACTTAGGCGTACATGAAGGATGTAAGGAGGCGCTCTGGGCTTTACACGCTACACTCTTAGGACAGTAAAATAATTAAAATGCCAAGTGTCTCCCATTATCTAAATGCTAATTCGTTTCAATATACCCTGAGCTGAAATGTAATGCCACATTATAGCTGCTGTAGTGAGCAAAAGCAACGGCGGGTGATTTCCCTTCAATTAGCCCAGTACACAGTATGTGATCTTTTTCTACCTCAGGTGATGCAGTGGATCAAGCACAAACCTCTTGAAGCCTCCGTGGTAATAACCATATCTACTGCCATTTCACTTTTATCAACCTCAAATGCTATGTCCAATTGTTTACTTGTTAGTATTTGCATAACAAACTAATCAGCAGTTCTTAATTTTTCAAACTTTTATGAGCATCTTTTGTTCTTTCTTTTTTTTTAAAACCAAGACACGAGATTCGACAAGACAGTTGACAACTAATAAAACAGACAGGCAGCATTAAAATCACCAGCTTATCAAAACTGATTTGCATAAGAATGCACCACCACCAACTGGTGGGGCAATGGTACAAAGATATTTATACAGATGAGATGATTTTTTTTTTATTTTATGTTGTTGTAGTTCGAGGTTTTGCTGGCTCTGCCCTTCCATATGCAGTGTACTGTGATAAGACTGTAAAAGGATGTGTTAGGCATGGACAACAACGACTCAGTAAGGCTGTTTCCATATTTCATACCTTCATACAACTATCTTTATGTTACTCATCACTGTAATGTGGTTGCTATTGATTAATAGATTTGAAAGACTTATTTCTTTATTCTTGGATATACTTGAAGTGTTTTTTTGTTTTGTTTTTTCTAAAGCAGTTGTTTCAAAAAAGGCAGCGAGTCTGCTTGAAAAGCAATTTATCACCCTAAGGCTAAAGCAACAATTTCACTTTTGTCGTTTCACTAAGACAAACGATTGAGATTGCTTCCAAACAAGCAATCACCAATCTGTGATGCCATGTTGTACTGCATCAACAGAACTGATTAATAAGCTGCTGCAAAGGGATGATAATTTGTCTGACTGTAGTTGGTAGACTAAAACGCAAATCAAATGTCACGTTCAAACAAATGTCAATACAGGAAATCAAAACACCTTTGTCAATGCGAGGCGAGAGCAAACCTGAGAGGGTGACATTTGGAAATGATTTTCCCTTTCTCCATTCCGTGTTTCATATGATTGCGACTTCTTGGTAATCATCAGATAAATATAAAACCCACGTCATGCAAATAACTTTTTTACTGCTTTCATTCTACATCGAAAACATTCCTAGGAAACCTTGGTACTCCATCAACCCAATACAATCCACCCCTGAACACTCATATACGTGATTAAGACACTGTCAGGCTTGACACTGCCATCTCCCATGCTGTCTGTGGCTCTCACTGGGAGTCGCTGTTGACTGACTGCGTGGATCTGCCTTATCATTAACAGGGACGCCTGTGCCACCACAGACGGGCTTTGATGACAGAAACTGAGGCCCTTGTGCCTGCCCCTCCCATTTCGCCTGCCCAAGTGTCATCTAAATGAGATAGGGCCCAGGAGCTGAGGGATTAGGCACTGCATAATTACCTATTTAAAGACACTAATTGAGCATTTCATTAAGAGAGTGGCACTGAGATTTTGCCAAGGAGGGCACTACAGCGAAAGACAGAGGGAGACGGAGAGAGAGAGACAGAGAGAGGTATTGGTGCACACTTGCATATATATGTGTTGTGTGTCTATGTGTATAATGGGTGGGGGGGTCATGTGTAGGTACAGCAAGTGATGATTAGGTTATGATGCTGTGCATGCTGTATGCTTGTGTTTTCGGAAATTCAGTGACCTTGAATCCAAGGGTTATCTTGCTGGCACATTTTCTTGATTAAATACTGGAACAGCATCACAAACTAATTACATTCCAGTTTTATTTCTAAACTAAAAAGTGCTTAACAAATTAACTTATAGGCAACTTGACTTGCTTATGAACTAATAAGTGTGCCATACTTCAAATTTTTGTTTTTCCAAATTTAGCCCTGAGTCTCCCAACTTCTTCTTTTTAAATTTCCCAAGCATTAACATTTTCAAATAATAATAATAAAAAGACATCAAATAAAATCACATTCAATAGAACTGAGCTTTGCCAGAAATAAGAAAAACAGAAAAGCCACAAAGTTAAATTAAATGACTAATTACTGAATGGAGTAACAAAAAATATTATGAACATCAGTCATCAAGCTCATATTCTATGAGTCTTTGGCTTTTTGTTGCTACAGCCAAACATTTTCCTCAGCTGAGGAAATACATTGGTCCATATGCCAAATAAAAAATATATATAAAATATAAAAAATACTTATTTAGTGTTGCCACCAAATGAAATTTCCTGAGATTGAATAATTCAGTTAGGAACAATGTACCTATTGTTGTACCAGAGCATCACTTGTACAGTGAATAAATAGTGCTGCTCTTTTTTTTTCTTGTATAACATTTGTGGGTGGTCTAACATTCCTTGTTAATAGCACTATATTATATTCCAACAGCATATTTGCACATGTTTCTTACAGACAATGCCTGGCCATCTGCAGCATATTCTTTCTTTGGAGCCTGACTTGAACAGTCCATGCAGCCACAGTCCCAATGTGACCTTTGGCAGGGACTTGAGTCAATAAAGAGAAATGGACTCTAAATGATACTGAGGCCCTCTTATCTATTGTCACTACAAACAATTCTAACAGTATTTCAACTGCAGTGAAGCAGAATGCTACACCGTGATAGCTTGCTGATGACCAATCCCACCCCATTTCCATGAGATCACTCTACTTTGGCCCCTCATCTCCTTATCTGGGATCACCGGGGACATTGGGAAGTTGCTGGCAGTTGCTTTGCACATGATTGACTTGTTTGCTAAAAGACTAGAATCTGAACTGGCACCACTAGCTAGGGGCTATGAGGCTCTTTGGGGATGACTCCAGCTGCTAGCTGTTACAGATAAACTGTCCTTCCCTTTGGGGATTTATGATATCACTTTGGTGAGAATAGCTGCTAAAGTCTGGTCACAACGCTCAGGGCTCCAGTGACACTGAGTGACACGAAGCAGTCTTCACAGTCTCCACTAAGAAAACATATTTTGAGCAGGTTTGAATAGACACTGATGACAACAAAACACAAATTGTTTGTTGGGTTTTTCTTGGTCACTGTTAACAAATTATCATCAAGTCATTTAATCTGTATATTTTTATATTTTAGATACTTTTGGACAAACAAAAAACTCACAGCTAGAACCTATTTAATCCAAAACAATTAGAATATTCTGGAAACAGGATTTAAATTTGATTAGTATTTTTTTCCAATAATAATAATTAATAATAAAAGGAATTGTATTAAAATACAAATGTAACATGGTCAAAATAATTTATTTGGATGTGTTCAAAACGCTATGGTTGTCTTCTCCACTTTCCTAATTTTGTACACTTCAAAAGTAAAGAAGAGCAGAAGCCATAATATTGTCACTTGCATGAATGACAGACTGGTGGGGGGTTACGCCATGCAGGACAATTAACCCTCAATAAGAAAACCTCTTTGAGCAATGGGTGGCCATGTAATGCCCTTCTTTTGAGTAGACATGCATATATGAGTACAACTTTGTGATAGGAAATCTGGTTTTCTGCTCTGCCATGTGAACTCATTGTTGGGTCTAGTAAGTTTTTTTCAGTTGTACCGTATGTGGTCATTGACAAGTTAACCATTTGACAACATTTCTGGCCACACATTCCCTTTTTGTACCCATAACAGCTGTTGCTAAACATGGCAGTTGGTGTTCTGGTAACAATGGGTACAATCTGTAGAGAGAGGCATTATCTTGGCCTCACACATTCCCTATCTCCCAATCTATGCTACAGCAACATCCATCTTGATTTTTGCTGAGTGCCAAAAACAAAGTAGTAGAGGAATTAGGAGAAAAGGAGGTGTGGGTGTTTACTTGATAATCAGCTGAGATCCTACAGACAATCTTAAGAAGCATTGCCCCCCCTGGCTAAAATAAGGAAGTTCATCTTTACTTAATTACTACAGCCAATTTCATTATGGCAGACAGTATGAGCAATTATGACAACCAGTTTGTATCACAGTGCCTTATGCCTTTACAAGCTCGCACATTCTCACGCACACACTCTCCCAGATAAGATTAACATTCAAATACACTTCCAGTGACATGCACAGGTACAAGCACACTCACACACACACACTACATGGAGCTCAGGGCTGAGTGCCATAACAGCCCAATGAAATATATTCAGATTAGAAAGGTGTCGCATTACTCTCCAGCTGGATGATAAATACACGGTTAGCACCATCATTAATCTTGTAGCCCTCCCCACCTTCCGCCTCCAGACGTGATGATGTAAGGGGTAGGGAACCGCCACACACTGGATGGAGCTAGAGGCCCAGTTCATACTTTAATGGTGTGGCTGCTGGATATATGGAGCCATGGCACTGCCAGGTCCCACAGGTAGAAGAGGTCATGGCAGCCTGAATCACTGGGCTTACCTATAATGTCAGTGTTCAGAAAGACAGGATGTTGGGTTGAGCTGAGGTGGCGCATGTTCTTCATCCTGGGGTTGTTTTATGCTTGTAAAAATGTAGATCATCTCCCTCAATGGTCACATGCAGCGCTTCTTTTGTTCTTCAATCATCCATGGACTCCCACTGTCTGTCCTCTCCGTTTACCTTTGTCCTTTTGCTCCAGTCTCCTTTTTTTCCCCATCTACTCTGCTTTGCTGCTGCTACCATTCTGTCTTATATCCCATGGGTTTTCTGACATATTGCCCTGTAGGCCAGTTTATGATAAGTGGCTATTGTCTGACTAATGAGCAGTACATGCTAACCTCCAGAGGCCTGAAGAAGAGACATGCAAACAGACAGAACCACATCCTAGGGACAAGGATGGATTCTCTACCAGAAGCTAGAGCTGCATATTTTCCCTGCAAATCATGTTATGTCCCCTTGGGGATATTTTAGATAGACAGCTGAGACATCGGCAGACTGTCCTCAATACAAACAAAGCCCTAAGGAGGGGTCAAAGTTTAAATTCTGTGGAAATTACTTTTGATAAATTGGTGATGGTGTGAGGAGTGTTGTGTATGTGTGGGGTCATTCTCCCTTTCAGTGGTGTATTTGATGAAGTCTATAGTCTTTAAAAATATGTTCTATGTCAATACACTTCTGTAGTGATCCGCACCAAAATTCAAGAAAGAAATGGAATTGCATCTTTAACGGACCCTAACCTACTTGCCCTGAAAATTCCATCAACATCTATTGTTTACTTTTTGTGTTGTAGTACTGTAGTAACAGAAAAACGAGCTGGTCGAGAGACAAAAATCTTTGAGAACCTTATGTAGCTATTTTAAGTTACAACAATTTAGTGTGCTGAAGCAGTAAAACTTGTGTACTTAACATTTGTTAAGTACTGTATGAAATATGAAGTTATGTTCTGTTTTGTCAGAAGGGTTCAGGGGAAAACGGCATCTAAAATCACATTCCTTAGACATTTTTCAGGCATTCTCACACTGTTGGAAAAAACATCAATCCACAGTCCCGCCCACACTTTCCAAAAATACTCTGGTCCTAATTTCTGCCTTCTCAGATTTATGTCTTTTTTTTTTTTTGCTTTAATGACCAAGACAGCAACAGGATAATTTTTATTCTCTCCAAGACCTTTGAGATTAACAACAAGCACACATTGGGACTATTGTGTGAGAAGGACCAATATAAACTCGAGTGGTTCATTGCAAGATGGCTGATTGGCTCTTAAGGGGGTTGTAAAAAATCCGGTGCTCTGGTTTGGGGTTTTTCTCTCAAGTAACATTTTAAATTAGGGTGATGAAAATAGTTGTGCACATACATCACGTACACCATCATGTAATTGATAGTATAACAGTGCACGAGCCCCACACAATAACGTCTCCCTCACATTGTTGCCCTGTCTTGAGCCAATTGTGTTACCACATTTTTATTGAATGTTTCTCTCGCCCCCAATCACTCTGTGCTCTATAAAATGCGAGCAAGTGGATTGAGGCTACTATAATGGAGACTCAATGCAGAAAGAAACTTGTTTTACTGCGGCAAACAAAGTGATGTGAAAGGTTATATTTTTTGCAGGGATAATGACCCTATTTTAAAGTCAGGCCTCAGTGTGAACTCTAATTACTTGTCTGGGGCAAAAGAGCTGGTTGAACCAAAAGAGTTGGTCTCAAATACCTGGTTATATACTGTATTCCATGTTGATTCCATGTCCATTACAGACAACATGGCTGTCCTTATGTCCTAGATTCATAGTGACTCCAGGAGTTAGTTTTCCATTCTTTGAAGTGCACAGCACCTTCCATTTATAGCAGAAAAAGTGTACATTATTATGCACATTACCATGATGAAACAATAACTGCATCCAGTGCATCTTCTGCCCATGCTGCTAGAGTTTAGCAGCACAATGCACAATGCTGACAGACACATTTGTGAGAAAACGTCCTCTGACTTTCACATTTTACATGATTTCATTATCCATAGCTGGCTTCCAGTTAACTTAATCACTGTGACGTCCCATACTCATAAATATGCAAATATATTTTCAGACACCTTCAGTACTGTAAGAGCAAAAAGAGGGCTTAAGTCAAAGACCTTTTTTTAAATTCACCTCATGTTGGGCATTTTTGTTCAAGAATTGAGAACCTAATGGGTTCCTAGAGCAACATGTTTCATCTACTATTCACTGCCAAAGCCTGTCAAGATGAATTTAATCATATGAAAAAGGGAGCACTCTGCACTTCTTTCATCACTGACACTTTTTTGAGCTGTTTGGTTTCCACTGCAGTCAGAGTGGAGACAGACAGCAGATGCACAACAAAGAGACACCAAATCACCCTTGTGATCTTAATGAAAATTATATTGAAAAAAAACTGCACAATGGAAGCCTGCTTATATGGCTAGAAATATAATTTTACACTCAGATCCTTTGGGCCTATAGAGTCCAGTGGCAGACTAGTAAAAGAGCACTCTACAGACTGAAAGGCTGCATGGGATTGTAAGATGGTGGGAGAAAATAAAAGGGATGTGAGGCATGACTCTGGGATTTGTAGAGGTATTAGGGCATTGCGTGGCTGCTGGAGTGTGCCTCATCCCACTGTACATTCTAGTGGTGACGAGTGCAAACCTTTACAGTCCTCAGCCTAAGGAAAAGTGGTGGTAGATGTAGATTGACTGAAAATGTCCAGCTCGGTGCATTTTGTGTGGATTGTCTTGTCTCAGCTCTGTGTGTGTTCATGTTGCTGCTGATCTTCTTAATCTCTGACAGTTTTGTAGAGCTTGTACTCCAGCAGCTGGGAAATCTGTAGCCCTTCTGCCCCTGTGCTGCTCCTCCTCCTGCCTCCCACTCTTTCAGCTCTTACCGCCCGATCAGTGCAGCCTACTGATGGCTAATAAAAGAAGCGGCCCTTGACTGTGAACAGCTGGGTTTCTGTGATCTAACACAGCAAAGGACTAGCAGGGGGCTTTTCCTGTGAAGATGAATAGTGAAATGCACAGAAACTTATAATTTTTTAAAGAAAATTATAAATATAGTAAACTGATGTAAGCTTATTTAAAATTATAAATATAGTAAACTGATGTACTTCATTACTACAAGGGGAGATAACAGTGAATGAGGAAAGGGGCAGCATTAAGGCAAAATATAAATAATTCTTTATTAGTCCAACATAAGAGAAGAATTTTTAAAAATAGATGCAGTGATAAATCTCAGTGCACTTATCCATTGTTTTGTCATGGCTCTGTTTGTTAAGAGCTCACGGCCAGACTTTTTTTGGTTCTAACACCAGTTTCAGCGGTTACCTTTTAACTGTGTGATTTATATTCAGGAAATACATACATGTACAGTTGTGAGACAGCAAATATGAAGTAAAAACTGAAATAAAATGAAGTATCTGAAAATTAAGTATGTAAAATCATTAACATTTAATTTGGAAAAAATGTGAACATAATTTTCACACCGTAAAATAAAAATAAAACAACAAAGACAAACGGTTAGAATTTGTTTGTAGAATTTCTTTCTTTTAGGAATACTTAAGCAAGACACATTTTCAAAATGTGTCAGATGTTTTTGACCTTAATACTTGTTTGGCATCAGAAAAGCAGCTGGAAATGGACAAAGTCCACCTTCTGTTGACATTCCATTCCTGGAACAGTAGCACTGTTGCTCTAAAACAAGGACTCCAGACCGGGACAGCCGGAGCTCTGATGTGAGGCAGTCTTAAAACGAGACAGTCTCAAATAGCTGTGCATATGACCCGTCACGCCTGACCTATACGCTCTTATCACGCTTCACTTGTGCGTATGTGTGTCTGTGTGTATTTGTAGTGGAAAAGTTGGCGAGAATGAAAGACAACTCCAGATGCTCCCAGCTGGCTGTTGCCCAGTGAGGCTAATACACTCCTGCCTGCCTAATTAGAGCACACACACTGACACACATATGTACACACAGTCGACCTCCTCGCCACTCATGTCCCGCTGTTTCAATGGGTTTATGGTAGGAAGAACATATGCCCCTCCTCTGTTATTATACAGGACACACATGCAGACAGCTACACAAACAACCAGGGGCCTAATTACCACATAAGGGAGGCCAGGGGCGAGGGCTGCTGATGATTCACAGTAGCATAATGTCAAATTATCTGCAGCAAAACAAAGCAAAAGACAGAGCTTTGCTGTCAATGTAATATGTGTTCAGAGTATGGTCAAAGTGCACACTTTGTGTACACACACACAAAAAAAATAAGTTCAGTAAAAAGTGGTAGTGTCAAGAATAAGGAAAAATGCAATATTAATTACGTGATGCCCCTTGACAACCTCCAGCCACTCTCCTTCTATCTTTTTTTTTTACTTGTCACTTGTCACATTGATTTGAGATGCCAAATGGACATTTGTGTCTGACTGGATGTGCTTGCCACACAGAGTCTTTCTTTAGTCTGTCAAACTGTGGCAGCAGCAGCAGCAGCATTCCCTCCTCACACATCGTGTCGGACACTTCCTGCCAGACTGTCAATGTAAGGTTGTGTGGCAGCTTGTTTTTACCCTCCCTTTTTTGTCTTCTTGGCACAAAAGTAGAAAAAAAAGCAAGCTATAACGATTCATCCCAGCCGCCAGCCGAAGACACTTTTCTGTTAGCACATGAATCTAGAAAAGCACAAAGCACCGACTTTGTCTTGCTTTCTTTAATTTAAAGCTTGCAAAACATCCCTGTTTTCAAGTGAACAGAGGTTGTAATTAAAAAGTACATTTCAGTCATAAATCACTGGAATAGGCCTTAAACGATGGGACTGGATTACAATATAGCCACTAACTACATGGACTCGACATTCTATCAAAGCATCAATGTGAATACGGCATTGTCTGTATTTGAACATCAGTTTGCAAGTCATGTCTGACCACTAACCCGAGGTCTGGAGGTCTAAATGAGGCTTCCAACAACACTCATGGAAACAGAGAAATGAGGATGTCAAAATTCAGAAAATAATTTTGGTCACTGGAGTAAGAACCCAAGGTCAGTGTTGAGGGGTGTGGACAGATGTCAAAAGTGATAAACACTAGGTCTGACAGGCCCCAGCTCGGCTATCAGTTACTGCTCAGGGCCCAGGGTCGGGCCAGTGCCAAGACAGCACCAACGCCTTTCGGTGACGATCAGTTCTCCTGCGCTTGAGCAAAATGGCTGCCACCATGCCAACAGATTATTACCAGTCAGTGCCTCTGCTTTTTTTTTTTTTTTTCTCCAAGGAAGTGCCATCTGTGAGTGACAGCGGGGCTTCAGTCGTTTATTTTGAACCCAGTAAACAGAGCTGTCATTTTAGCATTCTAAGAAGCTAAATGCTTGCATGTCTTTAACAACAAGCCTGTTGTTGTCACGATAGATATTAAACGCTCCTTGATGTATGTCCTTTCTCTGTCTCTATTAGTTTGCTTGAATCTGTGCTCTCTTATAAGCATCAATCAGGCAGCAGAACAAAATAAATCCTCATTTTCACATTTGAAAGCTGGCTGCACGAAAAATTCAATACCCTGGATAGGAGTGGAGCAGCAATGTAAAATAAATCCATATCTGGCCATTTACTATTGTATTCTGTGGACATCGATGATCTGTCAAATCATTTATTTCTAAGTCTGAGAAGTCGCTCTTTTTTTCCAAAGAACTTTTCTTACATCCAAAACAAATAATGAATAACTCACAAATCGATGCCGTGTGCTTTATTGAGCTCACATGCTTGACTTGAGTTTGGCACCTGGCCTAATTGTTTTCCATTTGCCAGCTATCCTCTTCTTTGTCTTTTGTTCTTCTTGGTAGCCAGCTAAGCAAAAACAAAAGCATGCATATCTCAAATTTTGTACATACACTGGTTGTTTACAGTGAGCCTTAGCTCATAGAAGGAGGACTTATCTCTTTTGGGCGGGCGTAGCAAAGCTCCCCTGCACCCTGCCAGCTCCACTGAATCAGACTTGCCCAGAAAAGGGAAAACAAACCATTTTCAGCAGCACTGATTTGAATGTTTCATTTGTAAAAGCTCAGCAGCTAGGACCAAACACATCCGGAACTTTTGATCAGCAGCTCTTTATACGGGCCTTGGGTTTCTCAATGGAAGTGCTGGCATTGCTACATCGACCCGCGTCACACCCTGCTGTTCTTCTGAGTGGGGCTGAATAAAATCATTGCATGCAGACTGTGAGCTTGCCAGGGAAGGGTCAACTGTTCTGACCCCCACTGGGGAGCCAAGCCCCATTTTCATGGGGAATAAATGTATGACTGCCTGAATCAGCAGCACTCTAGGAGAATCACTGGATGTGGGGTCCTGCTCAGAAGTTTTGACTGACAGCCAAACTGGCACCTTGTGCATTATTTGACAGGGACACTGCCCAGATTTTCTACAAGGTCAACTCTCAATGAGAACATGGCAAGGCAAACTACTGAGCATGTACAGAAAACAAAATAATATTTGCAAAGCATTTCTTTGATTTTCTCTGACCAGGGTGATTTGGGAGCTTCCGTCATGTCTAACCATTTACACATGAATGGCACTCCTAACTGACCCACTGACCATTCTGCTGTGTAAGGAAAATTCTTAGGTCATGGCCTCAGTGTAACGTGGCAGTGAAGGAGAAAGGCATATTGATTTCCAATGTACCCATTAAGAAATAAAGGAAGGACTTTCGGCACAGACACACCAATTTATTTCTGTCAAAACAAAAGCTTAGCATTCAAATCGTTTTAATGGATTCAGTTTAGCCTTTTGCCCTTTTGAACTTGTTGTTTGCCATATATGGAGTGGCCTCATGCCACAACAGTATGCTAATAACAGCTGTGACTGACCGTATTTAAACTTGAGGTTAGACATTTAAAGTGCCAATAATGAAGCCAACTAGTGACTATATTTATAATAATGCAGATTGTGGTTTATTAGACACAGGACATTATTATGAAATATGTGCAGTTGGTAACTTCCTTGTGTGTGTTATGCTCTCTTTTGTTCTGCTCTGCTTTACATGATCCCGGCCAAGACCTGAACATGTTTGTTTGCTTCCTGTCATTTGGGACAGTAGAATAAAGTTTTTGAAGAGTGTTTAACTTCACAATATTTTTTTTTTTTTAAATACAAGAACATTACATTTAACTCAGGCGATACTCTATTTCCTTTAAGCCCTGTGGGGGTCCCTGACTTGCATTTGGTCAACGAGAAACATCCTCAGCATATCATTAATAAACAGCCAAGTTTCCACCCTTTTACACTCCCCTTGACACCACTACTTCTCAGGCCTTTGAAAGTATGTGCCTGGAGATCAAGATACCAGCTGAGGGCATAGACAAGTATGGTTATCACAGCACAGCCATTAATAAGAATGCCCAGTGTCTCGCATCGGCCGGGCTTTTGCTGCTCCGTGTTATCGTGCTGCAGGACAATCTAAAATGAAACATCGGTAGAAAATATGGCAGTGTTGTGACAGGGCAAAAATGTGAAGAGATGTGACGGGCCACGGTGTCAGTGTGGTTAATCGAAAATAATGGCCAGCAATTTATAGTTGCCATCAGTGGATGTACTGATGCAAGAGATCGAATTTTAATGCATACAGTCCATCACTTTATACAGGCTACTGATGTTTAAGACCCCAGCCAAACAGCACATGAATCTATGGACGAGGTTATCATACAGTGATATAAATAGGTGATTCCAGAATTACTCCGTACCCTGTGCTTGGTCAGAGTGGTGTGACACAAGCTGGGCATCTGACCTGACAAGCTAGAGACGGTAGTTGGAGCTTTAGGTGCTTAACTGAAAAACAAGTATTTTCTGCAGTGTATGCAAATAACATACCTGTGTACTTGAGAGCGATGTGAGGCTGACGGTGCATGTCACAGCTTTATAATATTAATCGTAAAAGTAGATGTAAAATACTGCATCTGTACTGATCTGTATTATTTTTACATTATAATTTTGAATTTCATTGTATTTTTCAACATGATGATTGATGTATAATTAACCCCTAAATTAAAATGTAAATAAAACAATATGGTATTTCTAAGTTTAAGCAGGTATTGAGAACCACAGAATGTACTTTAATAATTTATACTTTCTTTGTCATACAGAATACCGCAGGCCGCACAGCTAGACTAATCAGTGAAGTCACTTGACTATTTTACAAGTATTTCTGATCAGCAGGCTTCTGTGAGCAGCGTGACTCATGGGTTTCATCGCAAGATATTTATTTTAATTAAACTCACTCATTAAGCAGAGGCTGCACTGTAGCTTCGCTCGACTCTGAGCAGCCACACTGAATACACTCTTATAAATCAGCTGCATACACTGAGTCATTTTCTGCATTTTACCTTTGACGTCAGAGCTCCTAATGAAGACAGCGTAGCTCATTGCTGCCGAGTTCTGCACAGCCAGTTTAAAGATTTTATTTCACTGCTTCCACAGCTTGCCTTATTTCACTGTGGCTTAATGAGAGTCGTTTGGAATAATAGGCTTCCATTGAACGGAGGCATCTGCATCCACACAGCTCTAAATGAGTGAGCTAATTTTCAAAGATAATCACCTCTCCTGCTGTGTTTTTATGCAAAGAGGCTGTAGAATTTTTTGTAGTCGTGGGACAGTATGTGAGGGGCGGGTGGAATTGCCACCAAATGCATTCCGAAGCCTAGAAAAACTAAAGATTCTGGTAGTGATTTTTTTTGTTTGCTTATTTCTAAATGTCTGACAAGACACTACATATGGATGGATAAACAGACAGAATAGATGAATCATTGTTAGGAGATAAAATGTATTCATAAGAAAACACTGTGAAATACAAATAAGAAAATACAATTAAAAAAAATTAAATTAGATTTTATCTTTTTGTCTACTTTCTTGCTCAGTAGTTTACATCCTACTTTCTTGTCACTGATGACAGTAGCTGCAGCATCATGTCATCACTGCAGATGGCAGGTTTATAAAAAAAAGCAAAAGAGGGAATCGCTTGTAAATGTCACAGGCCATTTTGACAGCGAGGAAACCCTTGCTTGTCAGAACAAATGGGAAAGGTCACCAACTTTGACAACAATAGTGTTATGCCCTTAACTGAATGACAACGTCCTTTATTTACCTTCATACTGACCTTAAATAACTTGTCTTTAAAAAAAAAAGTCACACCCTTTTACCCCGTTAAAGGTTGCACAAGGGGCAGCTACAAAAATGGTCTGTTGATCACATTCGCTGTGTCTTTATGCAGTTGGACTGAAGACAAGCTGTCAGTAACTTGGCATCACCAGGAGACTGTTTCCCTTTCTGGCTTCATAGGAGTAGCTGTTGCAAAAACTGTATGTCATATGAAAGGAAAAGCAACTAGAGGTTAAACCCCTGGCGACGTGTTATGAAGTCTGGCAGTCCAAGTGGAGGAGCGGGACAACAATATGGATAACAGCTAGCCACAGCTTTGTGCTTAGCTTATCACAATAGACAGTTGGAATGGGTCCAAATAACAGCAGAGGGTGGTAAGAAGGGAATCAGCAGGAGTAATTGTGACGTGTTTTCATGGCTCACCATTGCACATTTTCACAGAATGCAACACAATGTATCCACATTAAATCTTTTTGGACCTTCAAAGAAACAGAAATTAGAAGCAAAAGTGGAATCCTTTTGCAGCATTAAAAGCTTCAGGAGCAAAATAGCCAGTGATCAAAAAGAAAATGTCCCAAACCATGCACAGATTTACTTCAAATTTTCTTTTTGGGTTGTTGAATGTTATCAAAATAGAACCCGCTCTAAATGATAACTTTTTTTTTTCTGCCCATGACAAAAACAAACCATCAAATACAGATGGCACTCAGTGGATGAGCCACATCCCATTATTTCTAAATCTCAATTTTCAACTATTCTAGTCACAGTGGTATCAGCAGAAAACATTTCCCCTAACCAATAACTGTAGATCTGCAGATGTCTCTTTTCTCTTTACCTTATGTTTGTTTTTTTATCTAAAAATATTTTATATACTATATATATATATATATATATATATATATATATATATATATATATATATATATATATATATATATATATATATATACTTTTATATTATCATTATCATTTAAAAATATTCCAATAAACATGGGATTGTGAGAGGGGATGGTTGCATCCCCTTCTGCATCATCTATTTGTGCACTAACATCTAACTTCAAACAAACCTCATATTAGCTCCTACTATCTCTTATCCCAATCATACCTTACATCATGTAACATAAGTATATTTAGTGTTTCCTAAGTTGAAAAAAATACAAGGTTCATATTTAGACATTCCCATTCCCACACAAACTTTCTTTTTCTCACTGTTGAACACACACGCTAGACATAGAGGAGTCCAGTTTCAAAAGATGCTGAAACTCTCCTGGAATGTTTCTTTAGGGTAGATTGATAGGTAAACACATGCAAGAACAAGGTAGGGGTAAGTAGGAGATTAAGGGAGGCAGGTAGGGTTACGCCGGCCTACACCTTGCCTGAATCACAGGAATTTCATTTTACCACACCCTGTTGGTTTTGGGGATTTTGAAGATATCCCATAAAGTTTGTACTGCTTTGTGTAAATAGCATGTCTTGCAAACTGTTACATTTCACCCATGACGTGAGCTCCATCTATTTATCTCCCTGTTACGGAGAATCTGATGTAAAATTAACCTGATGTGGATTTTGGTTACACGTAAACTCATTAATAACCTGGTGACCTCAAGTGATTTGGTATCTGTAGTTTATTTAAGCTATCTATAAATCCAAGCTATTTGAGGTATCCCAAGCCTTTCTGCATGAACTACATTCGAGAGTAACCCAAGTGCTGCCGAACAACTCTGTCTAAATCTGCCTCTCTATGTTTGACTGTTGCCACCTCATCCCAGAGATTTGCGTATACACTGGTCCAAATATAGAAAATTGCCGGTTCATGTGGATGTGGAAAGATGGTGCACATTGATGTTTCCCCATCTAATTTTCTGATTTTTGAACTGATACCAGGCCAGTATGCCTCTCATGTGCCTTTGTGCTCAACATAAACAAATGTGCCTGTTGGAAAAACTAATTGAAAAAAAAAAAAAATCAGTAGCCCTAGAACATTGGGACATTATAACACTGGTATTAATCTATAAATACATTGATGGGGTCGTCTGCACCATAGTTTTCCAGCCTTGCTAAATATAAACAAGTGCAGTCTGTGTTTTCTGTGACAGAGTGTGTGATGCAACAGTCTGAAATAGTTCTTAAAATATACATGAACATGAAATCAGAAACATAAACCTGTCCTTCTGTTGGCGGTTTAAAAACACAAGCATTGCTTTTTGTCTCCCATCCCTTAAATATCACAATATGGAAAGAATCGGTAGGAAAAGGAGAGAGAATAGAAAAACTGAAAAAAAAAAAAAAGTTTGGATTTGGTTGTCAGTTCAGCCACTGTGTCAGCTCTGTGTGGTTTTTATGATGGAAAGATAAAATACCCCAATGTTTCCTTTTAAGGTCTTGGAGGGTTTGAAATAGGCAGGTTAAAGGGAATGCTGCAGCTCACATTAATGTCTAATACTTCTCATTTCTTTCCCACACAGAGTTCTTTAGTCCCCCCGGGTACCATTTGCTTTGCAAAGTACATGCATGAAATTCTTGAGACCAGCCCCCATGAGCCTAAATAATAGATTACCAACACAGCAATTCAGCCTGTGCTATAACTTCGGCCCCAACTGTCTAGCCTCATTAGTGAGGGAAGTGTAAAAGATAGCCAGCTGCTAGCCCAGGTGACAGCACTCCGTTCTCGCCTTTGGCCGTAGTAGACCACCCTAAATAGAATATACGGCAACTCTCTGTGCAATTCATCTTGTAATCCGCCTTAAAGCTGCTAAAGCTTCTGTTGATAGTGAACAGAGACCAAATGGCAGGAAAGATGGTGACAGGCATAGAAGAAGGTGGTGTCTCAAAAGTGAACTAGGAGCGTAGAGATGCAAACAGCGTGGTTTTATTTAAAGACAAAAGATGAAAAAAAAAAGACTAGAGTTGTTCTGTTTGAGCAGTGTAGTCAGAACCAGAGGTGACCTAAACCATTTTCATCCACTTGTTCTCCTCCTTTTCCCCCTCTTCTGCTCCACCCACCACCTCTTTTCACTCTCCTTTCTAAAGCTCTATCTCACTCATCCTCTCTCTTCATGTCAGCCTCCAAATGGCTGTCATTATAGCGGACATGAAAAGTCATTTTAGTTCCGCCTGGCTTCTTCAAAGCAGTTGGGCATAATGGAAGACTGAGCCGAGGAAGAATGTTGGGGTGACACAGAATTTTAACATTTGACTCCAAACTTCACTGTAATGCACAGATTTCATGTTACAATTGGTGATGTGCTTCTAACGGTGTTAACATTGACAGCAAATTTGGATATGGTCTTAAAATTCATCTTTGACAAAATTCTTAGTCATAGTCCCAATTGAGTCAAAGAAATTAGTTATTATTATCATTAGTTTTATTCAAAGAAATGTCACAAATATTTTACTCACTCAAGTAGGTAGTAATATTTTTAAATTGATTGGATTTTTAAGTATTCTATTATGGAATTTTTAATGTATATCACTCATTGCTTTGTTTGTTTATGTAATGAAATCTGTGCTGATTTGATTTTGTCCTTGACTAATTTTTGATCCATTACTTTTTATCAATTGAGTAATTACAATACAAAGTACATTAGACATTAGGGCATACAACAATAAAATAGTTTCAAAGGTGCATGCAGTGTTTTATGTATTTCCTATTATACATTTCGTTAAAAACGTTTGTGTCTGCATTTTGTTCTACATGTTATACCTTTTGCACATAATTATAGACAGAGCTGCGACAGCAACAAACACAGTTTTGCTCTATTCTTAGTGTTAGTTCCATCATATTTATAGTCTTTCGCATGAGTGTGTCTCCACATATTTGGCATGTATGCATGTCTAGGAGTGTTTGTGAGCTTGCGTGTGTTACCAATTCAGCCACCGGAACCTTTTACAGTCCCTGAGGGTCATATATACATCGCTCACTCCCAGTTTACAGGCTCACCCCCAGACTGAGCTGAGCTACCCTGCGTTATACTCACCTCTTACACCTGTCTAGTTGGCACATCAGGCATTGTAATTGTTCCTGGAAAGAATCTATCAACAAAACGCTCTATTTTTGACATCTTGTCACACAGACCTTTATCATACAAAACCAATTTTTTTTGCCCAGCTACAGCCTCAAACCACGGAGCACTTTGAAGATGTGTTTGATCTGAATTATTCCCTTTTGATGGAGAAAGGCTGAAGGAGATGGTTACATGAATGATGCAGACTGTAATAATCTTCTGCATACGATAGCTTTGCTGTCCACTCTCTGTCCCCTGCCCACAAAACACAACCCTTAGCTCTGCTGTTCTAATTCTCTCATTTTAAAATTTGTCGTGCTTTAATTTAAATTCCAACACTTGTGTGGTGACTTTTGTGAAGCCATTTGATAAAAGCTGTGTAACATAAATGCACTGAGCTGAATTCTGCTTTGATTTCCTTTTCTACCCGCTTTCCGAATGTCCTCATTCTGCTCTGTATTCAATTGAACCTCAGCGGATTCTGCTAACACCCTGCTTCTTACAAAAAGGCAGATGAGCAAATGTTAGGGAAAGTAATATAAGGAACAAGAAAAATAGCAATGTTTAGGATCATTAAGACCTTCAACATTTCGCTAGGCCTCCAGTTTATGTCCAATAATGTGTTTCCCTTGCGTTCTTTGGTGTTCCTCTAATTGGTCCTAACTCTTTGTAACTGCTAATAGTGACATGCTGTTAGTTGTTAAACGGGGGATGAACCAAATGGAGGTCAAGGGCAGAATTCTAATCCTCTGCC
>NC_024307.1:29983683-30016445 GCF_000523025.1 Cynoglossus semilaevis | reverse complement strand
CCCAGTCCCATCACAACTGGCTACAGGCATTTGGCATCCATCATATCTTCTGAAACCCAATATAGACGTAAAGGGCAGCTGCAGTGGAAAAGTCCTCTTTTCCCTGACACGTTGGTGCTCCCCCTCTATGCAAAGCTGGGAGGAAAAATCTCACAGTCTACGTTGAAACATGTTGAAAATGATGCATGATTTGTGCCTTAAAATCGCACACAAGCCCTGAAGGAAACATGTGCACCAGAATCCAGAGTTGAAAAAGGACTAATTGTCAGGAAGGTGGTGGGGAAAAAAGGAAAAATGAGTGAAAGGAGAAAGCTAAACTGAAGCACCGCCCCCTCTCTGCTGCCAGATAACATTACGCCTCAGCTCTCTGCAGTGACAGGGTGATGGACAGTAGAGGTGATTTTTACCAGGGCACGAATATAAGATTGTCATTATTCCAACCTAGTGGCAACTTGATTATCAATAAAAATCTCTAGTGTTTCCTTGTATGTAAAACCAATGCCCCATAGCGGTGGTTTAAATCAAGCAACCAATCCCTGACGCTGGTTATGCAGTACTGGAGGTTACGGGAGGAAATGCTTGCCAAGTAAATAAGTGAGCGAAGCGATTGAATAAAGGGGAAAAAACACAGCGGGACTGGGGCCAAAGTGAACCAAGGGTAAAGTCATGATCACTTCATTATGCTGCGGTGCCGCTCAGTGTTGTGCGAAATCAAACTGCTTTCTCATTTGTCACAATGCATCAAGCTGGTCACTGTGAAGTGGCTTTGCAGTTGGCTGAAGGCCCCAGTGCACAGGCACACACTTATTTTAGGGAGATTTAACAACAGTATACAACGTGTGTTGATGCACATTCAGATTTTTTTTTTAATTTTATTTTATAATGTACAGTGTCGCCTAGATTTGGACGGATGCAACTTGTACACCTCACTACCCTCTTTCTTGTATTTCACATTCACATTTGCTGCCAACTGCCTGATCCGTGGGAAGTTAAGGGCCGTTTCTGGTACAAAATAAGCTAAAATGCACCCACTTACAGAGGGCAGGCAGTGAGGGACGGTGATTGCTAACAGACCTTCCAGCACTCCAGCTCTTCTAGTTCCAACACCATGGCGCCTGATAATTGTGGTCTTTGTGTTTACGTATCCATTCTTGTAATGTAAGTGTTGCTTTCTAATTCCACAATTGCAATAGAATGCCTGGTTGTAGAATTGCTCAAGTAGTGCTCACACACAGGGGAAATGCAAAGACACAAATGGCAAACACGCTCATGACAATAGGCCAATGAGTGGGAGCTGCTTGACTGTCCTGTGTCTGTGAGCTGCAGGAACACTTGTCTATGAAGGTGGTGAGTCAGGAAAACCATTAAAGCTTCCACATTGACATAGATCTCTGTGCTTGACTTTTGACCAACTTTTTAAAATAGCACCTCAACTTATTGAAAGCAATTGTAAATGTACATTTAAAAAGTAAAAAAAAAAACCACAGAGGACTTTTGAAAGGCATTGTTGGCGTTAACCTTGCATTTTGTCTTGAAAATACATAGTTGTCCCTTCCAGACACTGTCAAAAATAAGGGAAATGATTTTTAGGGTGAGCTTCAGGCACAGAAAAGCAAGAGAAAACAGAGGATCGGCAGACACGCAAAATGACCGAACCGCCCTATAGCCGCGTTCCAAGCCCCTGTGTCATATTTCAATTTAATGGCTCGCATGCCATCGACTGATTTTAATACACACATACACACAGGTGAATGCACATCCACTAAAAGATTATTGCCCACTTATCAACAGGTAATAATATATATGATACATATATATAATATATATGTATATATTTAATAATAAATATATTTAATAAATATATTTTGTATATCAGACTTTGCCCTGAAAATTCCACATATTATTTGGGATACTAATATAAGGCTGAACGAATAACAAAGGTTTTCAGAGAGGGTAACATCACCACTGCTTCTTTTCCATGATGGAGACACTTTACTCCCCTCAGTGACTTTTGATAGTTGCACTTAAAATAAGCAGGGCCTCGGCGCATATCCATTTTGTCTGCTCTTTTGAGTGTTGC
This sequence comes from Cynoglossus semilaevis, assembly GCF_000523025.1. NCBI lineage: Eukaryota > Metazoa > Chordata > Actinopteri > Pleuronectiformes > Cynoglossidae > Cynoglossus > Cynoglossus semilaevis. The sequence goes on along the minus strand of NC_024307.1, from coordinate 30,014,365 downwards.
TGTCACAACAGCAAAATTGGAAATCGAATGTGTGTTGACAGCGTTAATTGTGCTGTGTTAAAAATTGGCTCTGTGCTATTTGTCTGAGCCCAGAACTGTAAAACGCATAGGACAATTTGCAGGTGCTGGGGTCTGCACTGCTGGAGTGCTTACTGGCTGTAAATTGAGGATTGCTTGCACACATGCATGCTTAAATGCACACACACACAAACATCCACTGACGTTCAATCACTGCTTTTCCATTTGACTCAGCAGCTTACTTCAGTACAGAATAACATAAGTCTGACTTCAAGGTTTTTCTTAGCAAAATTAACTACACCAATATCAATAGTAATCAGTTTAAAACTTGATTTTAAAAACAGGTTGGCATATTTTTAAGTAAATGTTAAGGACACGTATTGTTTGATTCTTTCTTCATGCCATGTCACCCTTCTCTGCTGCATTTCCTTTCTGACTAAGGAGAAGAGTCCCCTAGTGGCCCAACTGCCACACTGAGCACAGGTGCCGTGCACAGATCCACTGGAAATAAGGAAAGGCTTTTCTCTTTTTTACTTGAGCGGCAGAATTTGTTGTGTGACTAAATCTCTTGCTCCTAGTCTGGCAGATATTTTGCTGTCTAATTTCACCTGAACTCTTTAAAGTGCAGCAGACAACTTAAAACCCCCGGAAAAATAAAGTGTGTTCTAAAAATAAAACAGACGAGAAGAGGGGATCTCTGAAGAGTTTAAATGTAGATACTTTCTTCTTTTCATATTCCCTCTTGTCAAAGAAAACAAACAAATTTAATCAAGCTGAAATGAATGTTTTAAGACAAAATCTATGTATTTACAGAATAATGTTATAGTTTAAAGTGAGCTTAGAATCACACACTAGAGCTGAGTGGGCTTTTAGAATAACAAAGGACAAGGTGCCTACAGCAGGAGTCTGTTTAAGCATGTTTACGAAATAAGGCATAATAAAATGATCCATTTATATGCCGTGAATATTTCAAATATAAAGGTTACTAACATATTAGGTCAGTGTTTCCTCATTTCAGCTCCAAACGCGCTGCCGTGTCTATCCAAGACTGCGCGCATCCACGATTCCAACCTCTGCTCTTTTCATTATTAATCGGAATTACGCATGAATGGAATGGTCCGGGTCTCGGTCCGATCCAGAGACAACGAGGAGCTATTTGAGAACAAAAACGACCCTCGTGTGTTTAGTTGATTTTATTAGGGCTGGACATGTTGGAAGCAACTTCACGACTCGGCTGCTGTGCGTTCCCCCACCTGAAATCACTGCGGCAGCCACTTCACTTTGCGCCCGGCTGTCACACGCTCAGAAGTCACACACACTCTCTTACCTTATCACCATTTTGCGGTCGGTTCAAAACTGAGCGTCTGCTGTGCGCTTTTTTTCTTCCTTCTTGGTATCAAGATAAGTCGAGGGGTTTCTTTTTTAACATCCAGAAATGACAGCTCGAGTCCTCGCTATGGAAGGGAATGAAACGCGGCGGAGGATTGAAATCCGTCCTCGGGTTCGTCTGCTGTTCTTTCTGCCTTCTTGCACTGTTTTATTTGTTCAATTCGGTCTTATTTGTTGTCTTTAGGCCAGTTGTCCAACGCGTCAACGACGTTGAGGGCGATAGGACGGAGGGCACGCACGTGGAGCGCGCATAACCTTTAGTGTGCGGCGAGTCAGTGCGCGCTGCTGTGCTCGTTAGATCTTCATTGAAATGAACGTGGCGAGGAGACGGCGGTATGTTTGGAAAGTGCAGTGCGGCTGGGACGAGTCTCACTCCCTCTTCCTCTCTTTTTCCCTCTGTATATTTTCTATCCCCGTCTGTCAGTGTCTGTCCTGCGAGACTATGGCGCGCAGAGAGGGAATTTGGAGAATGACAGAGGAAGAGAAAAGAGTGAGAGAGAGGGGGGAGGTAGAGAGGGCTAGGGGGAGTGTGGGGGGGGTTGACGTCACTCAACGAGGTCCCACTCCTCCATCGCTCTCTCTCTCTCTCTCTCTCTCCCCGCTGGATCAACTTTCTTCCCAAGTCCTCTGCAGGAATGTGCACTTGGACATGACTATTTTAGAGAAAGATTCCTGTCATGCAGAGACGTGGGTGCGTGAGCGCGGGTGGAGTTCGACCTAGTAATTATTTTCAGATGGTAAATGGTGAGAACACTTGTGCGCACGTCTGTTATGTGTATTATTTGTTATTGTACAGCTGCAGACGTGCACTCTAATATGCCATTATTAAAAGGAGTCAACATTTTGAAGAAATACAAAATGTCAAAGTAAATATCTGAGCGTGACCTCATCAGTTAGATGAACGGCAATTCTGGTTTATTTCAACACGCAGCTCTGTAGTCTCCGAATACCATGAACAAGTCAGAGGACAGGTCATCAATCTCGGATGGTTTATGTTTCTTGTCCCGAATCCAGGCTAGCAGTTCGAGCTATAGTAGATGATGGAACTCTGTGCTTTTTTGCACGTGTTTGTAAAACTACCTCATTATGTTCAGTGTTTGATGTAAGTGTATTGTAACGTAACTGTCGATCAGGAATTAAAAAACAAACCAAAAAGTAACACAACCGCCAATGTTTATGTAATGACCTTACTTCAATTGAAAACCCCACACATTTCTTATCCTCTTTGTCATTATTGTGGATAAGACAAAGGCAAAAACGAATATGTAAATATCAATTCAATTATATTTCTATGAGAGCATTTCCTACTGGGATACATTTCATGTTGCATTGCATTGGTCGTGATATTTTGAGGGCAAGTAGAGGTGATAACCAGGCTAATTGAAAAAAGCTTTATATATTATCTGTATTTTCTGGATATTTTTAAATCATATAAACTATCTAGACAATTTATCCATTTGGCCCTAAGAAGCCCGTGTCATACATCAGAATTAAAAAAGGTTTCTCTCAACAAAACCTTTTTGCTTTTGGTGTGGTTAAATACTGTATTGTATTTTGCAGGTTCAATTTGATCACAAAATACTTAATGTTTGTAGTTTAATTAATGATAAAAAATAAAACTGTATGAAACCTTGACATGGATATTTAAGGATTTCTCTGCAATAATACATTATTATTTTCTCTAAAGGAGATTTTTTTTCCATTATATTCCTGTGCTCACATCAATATTCACGTCATAACCTCGCCACTAGATGTTGCTAAATTTACCACATATTTTTAGGAAAAAACTACATCGTGTTATTTACCACTACAGATCTCCATACTGAGTTTGGTGAAGCCTAACATACATAAATGCATCATGGTTAAGGTAATGTCAGCACAGACTCCATAAAAATGCCATCATGAACAATAAGGTCACTCTAAACTCATCACTAAGAGCCACAGACATACTATAAATCCTTGTCGGGTGATGGCATTGATTTTGCTGTCAGACTGGACTTGAATGTGTTTGCCTCCACATCCACTGGGATAGCAGAGCAGGAGTCATCTTATTTATTTATTTTTATCAAAACATGGCTTCTGTACGTAGAGATGCTGTTGCTCTGCCTTATAAGCAGGGTCAGTCTGTTACAGAAGCCAGCTAGAGCAGTAACCTGCATAATCCATGGGTAACGGACTAACTCTGTACGTTATGACTCCAATGCGTGATTTATTCACACCTTTGCCTCTGAGGAGATAATGTTGCACTGTGTATGAAACAATAATAGGGGTAATAGGGCTCCTGATAGCATGGTCAAGTGTACAGTCTTAGTGAAGCACTACAATGAAAAAACAAAACAAAACAGCAGTGGCCTGGGGAGACAGATGACAATGACCAATTGTGTTTTGAGAAAAGTTGGTTCTATGGCACCATACCAAACCTTCTGATGAACAACCTCACCCTGCAGACACAAACACCTAGCATCCACCACTAGTACTCTGAGAGACAGATAGACAGCCCACTGCAGTCAGCAGATCTGTTCTCTTACCTTCACTCAGATGTGTCATGTATCTGTCTGAGTGACTGTGATTCTGATTTATACCTGCAAATTATGCCAGGTTCAACTTTCAAAGGGCGGAATCTGATACAGCCTCCGCATGTAGATTTACAGACAAAAAGAAAGTGTTGGTTTTAGTGACAAAGAACAACGGATAAACTTGACGAAATTACTGTTATTTGAACTATTGCCCTCCACTGCCTGCTATGTAAAATTACTGTGGGAGTTGTCGTTGTGTCTGCAGGCATTAAAGTACCAAACCTCACAAATCGGTGTTTATCTGACTCACCACACAAATTGTTTGGAAAATATTCTTATCCATCTGGAGTGAGGGCTGGAGGTTGGAATTTGGTTTTAGTAAATTTTTACATTCTTCACAAGTCCATCCAACACTGGATGATAAAGCTTCACTTCTTTTTGAGAAAAAAAAAAGATTAGAGCTTAGAATTGAAGGCCTGCTGAGATTACCATTGTGGGAGGCTTTTAATGTCAAATGTGTCAACTCCATTCATGATGTTTGAATATGATTACATCACATCCTGTTGTATTGCTATTCAAATTACAATCCTGCTCTGTATGGACCCTTTTCATATTCTTTGCATCGGCTACAGCTGCAACACATCAACATTTGTAGATAGATAAGGGGCTAGGGTAGGATTCATCAAAGGCCTTCCTTGTGGCCTATCATAGCTGAACTTTGTGGCTCAGTCAGGGAGGATGGGCCATAAAACAAACTGTACTTCAATGAGAGAAATACAAGGAGAAGCAACCCTCGGTGCGAAAAAGAAATACAGCATTGTTGTGACAGTAGGAGTGTGTATGTGTCTTCATAAGTTCTACGTAATAAATGTTATAGGATCGGAACAAAACAGAATGATTGTCTGAGCAAGGGACGTTTGATTTACTGCCCCAGGCTGATAAATGCACACATGAGAAGGTGGGAGGGAGGGTGGGTGGGGGAGGCGTCCGTACAAACTGAAGCACTGACTGACATTTACCATGTAAATACAATGCAAATGCTCAGAGTTAAACAATATCAGTATGCATTGGCTTTAAATGAATAATGTAGACAAATCCTCTGATGTTTGTGCTTCTTTGTCTACCTGCCCACGCAAGAATAACTATAGGGAGTAATCTTTCTCTACGAAATCAATTAGCATTGGAATAGAGTTTGGGGGGGTATCATTTTGTAAAACTATTTTTGTGTAGTATTTATGTATTCATCTTTCCCCAATAACAAACAGTGTTGTGGGATTTCCTCTATGGACTTTAAATAATTTAAGTTTGTTATTAAAGGCTTCAACTAAGGAGGCCTTTTTGCATGCTTATTTACATACTGTAGTTTTTTCTTCAGAAATTAAGCAGTTTATTTATTTTTATTTCAAGAAGGTTTAGTAGGATCACTGCATCTAAGTCAGCATCTGATTTGCTGTTCTAATTTAACTAAAAAGCTGATCATACTGTACCTGACATTTTATATATATAACAGTCATCTGCATATAGGAATAGATAATGTGAGTAGTTTTTTTTTTTTTTTAATTTAATGCTGCATCTAAGAACAGATGCACTGGATGACTCTGTTGGAAGTGTCAGTGGCAGTGCTTACTGACTCCGACAGGCTCCTTGTTTTAGTGTTGTAGAGTTAGTAGATCATTTGTACTTAAATGATGAATTGTCTCAAAACCCTGTTTTACAAGTGACTATATCCCCCTGTGTTAAATGAATCAGTTGAGAGATTTGGAAGAAATTTCCTGACAGGGTGAGATGTTTATTACAACGGTGATAAAACTGCTCCTTATAGTCAGTCTTGCCGGTGTCTCTGCTGTAAACGGTGTGATTCAGAAACAGACTGGGGCAACAAAGGTGGGAAATCAATCAAATTGTGCTTTAAGTTGCTGTTGCACTCCAAAGAGAAGCTCTATGTAGTGCTTGTCAAGTGATGAAATGGTATCAAAGCGGGTTTTGTGGCCTAAAAGGTTGAGGTCAGTTTCATTGTAACTCAATCCCAGCATGCATGTTTAGCAGGGGGTATTTTTACTCCTTAATGGAATGCATTTCAGGTCAGCGTAGATTGCACTTGATTTCTTCTGACTCAGTTTCCGATGTGATATTTACATACTTGCGTCAAGATTGTTCCCATTAAAAAGACTCTGAGCAAAGTGCTGCATTTATTTCGTCATTATAGTATTTCAGATCACAAAGTTAATTCAACACGGGTTGACTTTATGACGTGTCATTATATAGTAGCCAAAGGGAACACATGTGGTGTCGGCGAGCAGACGGTTTCTGTCCTTTTAAAAATAGTTCAGCGGAGCAAACTGTGGGTATTTTCAGCATCTTTAACAGAGTTCCAATTTGAAATATTGAACCAAGTAATGGGACAAGAAGGAGCAGTCACACAGAGCTGTTAGATGAGGAACTGGAGGTGACAGGCAGTCAAGTTCTCATTCTCACTGAGGGAACCAACTCCTTTCACTGTGCTGTCTTTAACTTCTGAATCATTTAATGCTTAGAGTAAAATCACATTACATTCATTTTCACTCATTAAATCTCCAGCCCTGTCTGACCTGTGCTATTAAACTGCAGATGCAGTTACCACCAGTAATTACAGGTGTCTTAAAATCAACCAAGACTGAGATCATGAACATTGCCACTTTAATACAATATCTTTCACTGTCAATCTTCCCATGGCCCAAGGTGCAGGCCTTTTCAACCCATGACAAGTTGCTGGCGCTTTACAAATGACTGTCTGTCAAGCCATTACTCTTGTTTCTGCAACGCAAAGACAACACCATGTATAATACTGCAGTGACAACTTGTCTGAATCCAAAACAAGGACTGCTGTTTTCAACTCCTCGTGGCCCACACAGTGGTGATGCATTTGTAGCCCTTTTCCCCCTGAACTCTGATCAAGTAAACCAGTCATTGTAAAATTAATTTCCCCACCAAGCGAGACTTGCAATGTTGGATAACAATCTATTTTAAGCGGATAAATCTAATCCAAAGTTTTGAGCCTGATGTAGATTGACTTGTTTACGGACACTGCCCATGCAGTCAAGAGCAGGAGAGTGCAGGGGAGGGTTTTCTCTGAGAATGACAAATGCCAAGGTGATATTACACACATCTCCCAGTCAATATAAAAGGGTAAAACAACAGCAAATCTCAGTTTTTGACCAAATCTCCTGATACTGGCCTCTGTCTCAGAATCTGTCAGAAATGATGAATGCCTCAGCTTACAGTCCTGCTTCCATGAGCAATTAACATTTCACTAAAATTGGAAGACTTAATAGTTATTTGCAAAGGAAACAGACTTTATGATGTGGCTGAAATGACTGTTTGAGAGCAAGATTGATGTCAATAATTATGAACATGACGGCCAGGAAAGGTAAAATTCTGGTCACATCTCAGCCAGCTGTTTGTAAAATCTCGCCACCAGTGATAACACCAGTGCACCCGAGTTTGTGGCCTACATATTCAGATTGGAAACAATGACTGCCGTATTACATGTCCCCAGGAATGTCTGTTAAACTATTTTTGGGAGAGGGCGCTGACTACTTCACCCATCACACATTATAGGCTTTACCTCTTGCACCATTATCACTTCTTATGTGGCAGCCAAGAATGGCAGAGTGCTGACAAAACTGTAGACTTGAATTTCAAATATCACATTTACAGCTACTATGGAAAGTAAGGGCTAGGATTAGTAATTTAACCAAGTGCCTTATATAACATTTATCAGAAATACCCATGCAAGCAATCAAGCAAGGTCACTAATAACAGGTTAAATCGCTGTACCCAATTATTCAACCACACGTGGAAAGTTTTTGTTTGATCCAAGTGCTCAAACCTAAAATATCACCTCACTACTAGCATGAATTAGTGGGGGCTTTAAAGTGTGTCAAGATCAGTCGGGATCTAAGTCGGTCTGCGGCTAACAAGCTGGGTGACAAGATGGATAAGGAGAGACTGTAGACCTATTGTTATTGTTGAGGACTTTACCTAAGTTTTGAAAACAACTCACGACACAAGCCACCATTACGATGCATAGTAATGACTAAAATCCACCAAACTCTATGAATCTTTCTTAGGTTGTTATTTTTTTCCATATTAATATTTCAATTATTCAAATGTAATATTGAAATAATTCAAATGTTATCAAAATCAAATTAATAGATTAAAATTAATTGTATTAATTGTGACAAAAACATTTCTTTGACAGCCATAATTTTTGCCTGGTGTCCTGGTTAGAAATGGCCTTAAATGACAACTTTAATATACCTCACTTTATGTGAATAGCATACCATAAATACAAATATAAAGAAAACAACTTTTTCTTTGCTTTTACAAAGGATTTCACATCATCATTTTTTCATGAAATTCTATATTTTTACTGTTCTAAATTTGGACATGCAAATGCACAAAGAACTGATTGTAAAATAATTCCCTTATTTTTATTCTAATCTCACTGATCCAATCACCAGGGCTGTTAGTAAGTGATCTGAAATTATGTCAAACTGCTGAACAACTGTGTGTTTAATCAAGTTCATTATTGTCTCACATTGGAGGAGTCAACTATAAGCTTATGTTACATGTTTGATATGTGTCGATTAGCTTTGACCTTGTCTTCTTTTAGCATACCTTCATGGCACCTGTGTGATATGTTAAGACCACCATAGTAGAGCTGCAGGGTGACATGAATTCAGAATTAATACATTCTTCTGAGAAATCAGCTTCATGGTATCAAAACAGTCTAGGGTTTACAATGTAGCTATAGCGGAAGACCTCAGGTTGATTTAGGTTTGATATGGTTTGGGGTGCAATAAGCTGAAAAGCAATTAGCTCCATCAAGAGATCAACTGTGATGATGTACACACATCATCCCAGGCCTGGGGTACTGCAGTAGTAGAAAGACACAGGGGAATCAAAGGACTGAGGTTTCTCCTGCATGACAGATGTACTGTGAAGCCAGACACTAACTGTAACCTTACCTTCTGTTTTTTTCCCTCTTCTACCGTTATATTTTCTAGCTGCTCATATATATATATATATATATATTTTTTTTTTTTTTTTACTTGGTAAATTTGTTTTATTTATTCTTTTTCTGACCAGTGATCCCCTACTGACGTTTTCACAAGCACACCTTCATCAACTCCTCACCTTCTATGTCCTTCTATGCCAGTGTGGGACATACTGTAGGTGAATTGATGGGTGGGTGCTGACGAAGCGAGCCCGAATTCAAAGTCAGGAAGGAACAAAGTTCCTCAGGTGTGGGACAGATGGGAAACGGACAGCCATCAATAAGTGTGTCATCAAAGACAACAAACTGCACGTCAACACACAAGTGGTCCAGTCAATGAAAAGTGCAGTCTCATTATACTGACCTCACTGCAGTGCCACTATCTGCCATCACAGTTGACATGTGCTGCCCCCTGTAGTTTGCTGATTTGCTATTTATTCCTCCATAGATGACTCATCCAACTTATGTTATAAATTCAGTAAAGCAATAAAATCTGTCAAGGGAAAAAAAACATCCAGAAGGTAAACATCCTCTATGCTCACTTCCTCCCTTTAGTCTCTGGGAATCTGGCTACTCTGTCATCAGCCAACTGGTACATTTATGAGCTGCTAAAGTAATTGGGAGGCAGCGTAGAGATCTCAGCTGAGGCAAAGGTGGCGCATTTACCTCAGCAGATCTTTAAGCTCAATGCCTCATTGAAATAACAGGGAGGATATGAAGGAGGCGGCAAGTGGAGAAAAAGAGACGAGCAAGGTACCCCGTTCAATGGCTCAGAGGTTTATGGGATTGCTCCCAGCTGTCACTCTGTGTAGTGAATCTGCAGCACCGTAATATCTTAATTGTTTCAAATTAAATGCTCGTAAAATGGCAAAGGAAATTAGTTTTTTCTCTGGCTAATCCATAGCAGCCCCTTGACTTACATCTGGGCCCGCTTTTAAATGAGAGGAGGTTTAAAAAGGGGAATGGCTCCCACATGAAATGGCTATGGTTAGGCTGGTATGGAAGGACTTTTTTGTAGGTTGTGTACTACAAGCCTACAAAAAAGGTCAGTCTGCACATGTCCTGCATCTTTCCTCTTTGGTTTCTCCCCACTTTTATTTTTTCTTGTTTCTGTATCCACAGCTTGCTATTGTCCTTCTTTATTTTCTTTTTCTTCCCTTGTCTTTAAAGAAGAAGAGTTTAGACCTGGTTTATGTGTGTCTATGCGGAGGATGTACACGCTTATCATAATAAACAGCTTAAGTAACCGTCTTTCTATCTCCCTGTGGCACTTTGAGACAGATCTCATTCTGCAGCATGTTCGAATCACTCAACCAGCTAAACCGTTCCGAGTGACATCAGCCATGGTGTCAAACACACACACACACACACACACACACACATACACACATACTCTTGATGTGTACTGTACCTACGTATGCAAACATGTCAATCACAAACAATAACATTCGTCCCTCTATTTTGCCCTACTCAGGCAGCACGGTGAATGTCTTATGAACACAATAGCTTTTCTTCTAGCTGCTTTGAACCCATTTCCCATCAAAACATCACATTAGCCTCCTTTTAACTTGACATCTTCCTTTCCATTCTTATATAAACACAGCCTCAGAATCAGCCTCCTAATGGGTGAATCCAGCAGACAATTGTGTGTCATTACGTCTGCAAAGTGGTTTTGCTGTGGTGGAGGGGTGAAGGGCTTAAAGGTGGTCGAGACGATAGGGACAGTGAAGTGGATCATTGAGATAAAATAAGAAAAGAAACCCAACACTTTTCCTTTGAAGTGAGACTGATTTGAGAAAAAAAACAAAATCAACTGCACTGAAAAGAAAGAAGGCTCAGCGTCATCACCGCCTCCTCTGCTGCTGTGGTGTAAGGGCCCTGTGGTAAAAGTGACTTGACAAGTGCTTCAAAGTTTTTGACACTGCTGCTATAAATGGTGCCATCTGCTGTTAGGAAACCAGGTTGTCTAAATTTGAGTTACTGGCTCTCTTTTCTGTCAACGAGATCCAGAAGTTACTTGTTTGTTTAGTTACTTGTCTCTGTATAAAGCATATATTATTTTTATTATTATTATAGTTGTATTAGTGGCTGTAGAAATGGTAATAACAGAAACCCATCCTTCCTCAGGGCTGTAGGTAGTTGGACTTTCCTCATTTTCTTTTTCAAGGCACTTGAGCTCTTCTTTAAGTGGCCTCTTCAGGCTTGAGTAGAAACGGTCTAAATCTTGTCTTTCTATTTCCTTTTTCTCTCTTCCATCTCTGCTTCACATTATGCATGATCTGTGTCTGTGCCTGTGTCATTTGTTTTTCCAGCACATTCCTTCTATTTTCCTCCCTCTACATTTATCTCATCATCACTGTTTGTTTTTTTTATTTGCACGACTTTTCCCAGTCTTTTCCCCCTTAGCCTGTTTATCTCTCTCTCTTACTTTTGCTATTGTCCATTACCTGTTATCTACGTGAATTGTGTTTCAATGGATAAATCCCATGATTCAACCCTAATTTCTGTTTTCATCTTTCCGCCTCTCAACGTCTTATTTTTCTTGCGCCATTTAACCACCCCTTTTAGTTTGTCGTCTGTTTCTGCCCCTTAGCTTCTCCTTTAATATTGCTTTATGTGGCAATATACACTATTACTGCCAGTGTCAACCCCCAAACTCCCCTCCCCCCACCCGGTCTCTCTCTGCCATGTTTGTGGCCTTTCGCTCCGTGCACATCTAATGGCTGGGGTGTAATCCACTGGCTAATCTGCTGACAGCCTGTGTGACAAGGCATTAGCTTTGTGTCACTGCTTACCATGCTGCTTCACAGTCTGTATGTGGATGCGTGTGTGTTTGTGTGTGTGTGGAAAAAAAGAGAGAAAAAAAGGGGAATGAGGAAATGAGTTAATGAGTGTTGGCGTGTCCTCATGCATATGAGATTTGTCTGTGAAAACTTTGCGTTAATCCTCCACAGTGCGATAGGCTCTAAGTGATGACTTGTATGGACTTTTTTTTGCTCCAGGTTAAAGGGAAATGTAAAATTAATGCAATGGCTTATCTTTTTTGCCCCACCTTTCACCTTGACGTGTCCTCAGTTGCCCACCTTTCACTCTGTCAGTCAATGCACAGTACCAGTAAAAAAGAGCAGGCTGAAAAAAACCCAAAACGTTCAGGTTATCTGTTTTTAGACATGCAGCCATGTCTAATACTTTAGAGGCTGCAGATAAATATGAAATTTTCTTTTACATTTTCTTCCATAATAGAGTAATTATTATTGCCTTTTTAGGGGGGGTTTCTGTGAAACATAAAGTAATATTAAAAAAATTAATCTGATAAATAGCCTTTTGCTATTATTTAATCAACTTTTGTCTTTTTGCAATGCGTGGAGAGAAAAATGTTTGAAAACATAATCTCAGTTTTCCCTGTAGCGGTATCTAATACATTGCTTGTTTAGTCTGAGCCATTCAAACAATCTCAGCCAACATCAAATTGACTGCAGTACTAGCCTCACAGATATAAAAGACTGAACCAATGAATACCAAGCAGTTCTGCCCAAAACCTGTACAGCTGGTTAGCAAAACCAACTAAATCGTGATTTTTGGCTTCAGCCCCTTTCTCTAAATTACACATGGTCACAAAAGGGCGTGTCACTTCACATGCTAGTCCTTTGGCTTTGCACAAGTCACCTTTAACTTGCTTATATCCTTTTGCTATTAGTTTCTGTGCCTTTCTTTAGCGGTCCCATCTCCTGTCCCCACCTGAATGATCCTGTTATCACAGCTGACCCCTCACTGGATCTGTCGACAGCCGAAGAGATTACACCAAAGACTGTGTAACACATTGGGCTGCCCCGTTTGAAAGGGTGTGGGTGTAGGTGCTGGACAGAGGGTTTGAGATTGATTGGCTGATCCCTCGAGGCTGATAAAGTGGCCCGAGGCTACGGGGATTCAAGAGGGACCCATTGGGAACGGGAATGGCGTGAAGCAGGCTGAGGTGGGTGGGAGGCTGTTGTCAACTTTAAGTCTTCTTCTAATCACTGGGCTTTTCAGAAAGGATAAGGGGAAAGGAGAATGGAAGCTTGGTTTGGAATGGAATTAGGCTTCTGATAGAGCTGGGGATAAGGTTGTTGGACTTTGATTTGATCAGTGTTTGCTTAAAAGCGTGTGAGTAGCATGTTTGATGGAATCTACAATGTCCGTTGGCCATGCTATTCAGCTCCAGTGCAATAGTACAATGATGCAATCCTCAATTCTCTGAAGACATTTTCTTTTCATTCTTCTCCCACTGCCTGTTGAATTACCTGCAGTTAAAAAGCAGCTTGTTGATTTACTACCTCTGAAACTATATAAAAACTATATCAGAATGGTAACAGTACTTATTATTCACATGTAAACAAATCAAAATACTGCAACTCCTGTTGTTTTACAAAAATGGTATTGGAACAACCCTACTACGTATATCTGGAGGATATACAAAATTATTTATGTATTATCGCACTAAATCCTTTATATTTTATTATTAATAATACTTTTACTCTTAGTAAGAGCATGACAAAATTACCGTAGACGTATGCAGCATAAAAACAGAGCTGGATAAGACAGACTTGCATTGCATTGCCAAAATAGTGTCACAGGCAGAGGTTTGATGGCTCACTTGTCCGTGGCTTCTGCATCATGTCATCTGTACCAGCTGTTGTTTGACAGAAAGGGATTGTAACCGCACTGTGCAAAGACACAGCTATCAGCATAAGATGTTTGACACCAACACACAGTGGGACTCTTTTTTTTTTTTTTTCTACAATATTTTAAGAGGTATTACTTGTCGTGGCACTAAGACAAAGCACACAACAAATTACCCTGAGAAACAAAAAAAAATCTCTGTCGGAGGAACAAGAGGCCTGGTGGTTTCATGGAGTGTAGTTTTATGTATGTGAGTAAAATACAACATAAACATTTTTTTCAGAAACATTTTCTCATGTTGCTTTTATGTGGTGATCCCAAATGATTGCACGGGTACCAAGATCTGGAAAAGTGCACCAACCTGCACTCTGAGAAAGCCGTGAAAGAAACTGCTTGTTATTGATCCCCCCCCTAATTACAAGAGTCAATAAAATTTACTGCTTTCAGACCTGCTAGAAGCCACTTATATCGCATACTCACTTGAGCAATCTCATCTAATGGCGAGTTATCAAGTGATATACCGTTCTGCCAAACAAAAACAGTGTGGAGCAAATGCTGGTATAAAATCCAGTCTTGAGTCATACTGCCAAACAACGCTTTCAGAGCTGTGATGTGACTTTTATACTTTGTTGTAAAAACCACAATGGAGAGCAGACCCTCTTATAAAACACTGCCATCTATAGTCTCCAAAGAAGTTACAAAGTAATTCCAACAATTCTTTTAGAAAACTAATATGCTTTTTGGCTTTTTAAAACAAATTTAATACTGTTTATACAATATTCCTATAATTTTTACATTTTAATCAAAAGCCCAGCATCTCTTCGGTGATTTCTCATCATGATGTTTTGATAAAAGTACAAACCAGTGTCTCCCAGTGAAGACAGTGAACGGCACTACACTGTACGACAGTGTTGGGCTTGTTGATGCTGATTGTAGGAGCTCAGCTCCCAACACTTAGTAGATCATCGTAATTAAAACATAAATTGGAAGTATTGAGCTGCATGCAGTTGCCAGAGCAGGCTCCGGGGAAGCATTGATTCATGCATGCACTTTGCAACAACTGCTCTCCTTTGCACGTGGTAAAATATAGAAGCCTTGAGAATAAAATCGATAGCTAACAAGCTATTTGAATACCATTCAAATGGTAGATGGTAAATTACTATCAGGGAACTATTTCTACACATATGAAGTATGGACATATAGGAAAAAAAATACTGCAAGCAGTACCATGCATGCAGGACAAGATATAATGAATCCAAGTTATGCAACTCTCAAGAAAACTCCAGAGACCACTGATTGATTTGTGTGGGGACTAGTCTTTTTACTGTACATTTGCACACATATTCCCCACCCCCACTCTCAACTTATCTCAAATGAATTGCTTTTTGCTTTATTTGGTGTTAAGAAACACCCCTAACTGAACCTAGATTCAAACAGGCCAGGAATAAAATGAAAACCAATTTGTACAAAAGACATGAAAAGAGTTTAGGATGCCACCATAACCCAATGAAAGTGCTTATTGTTTCTGGTGGTGCTCGACAGGGAATTCATAATAACCCTAAGAATGTAAAATTCTTCTACCAGAACCATGCTTTTGTGCTGAGGTAAGCAGGGCTGCACATTGTAGAGCACTATCTCAGCCTGCCATATTCGCAGGTTTGAAAGTGGCCATAATTTACCCAAAAGACATAGGAAAATTAGTCCCACTTAAGCCAGTCAGGAACAAAGTAGCTCTGTACAACCTGTGAACACTGATGTGTATCTCAAGGCTGAATTGGCCCTGGTATAATGATAGAGGTTAAACAATAAAAGTGAGCAATAGCAGCACGGTCATGATCTAATCTTATTGCATAGCAGTTTATTACAAAGCTGAACAATAATACTGATAGTTATGCCTGCAAAAGTGCAAGGCCTGGGAAATAACCCATGTAGAAAATTGCACACATAGTTTGGAGAAATGGATTTTTCTTTTGTCCCTCTTTTTCTGCAATTTGTTCACCTCTTTTATCCTAAACAGTAGTGACATGGTTTCTCATCAGGAGGTCTCTTGCTAAACAATCTGATACAAGAAAAAAAATTAAGGCATGAAATAACTTAAAGATTAACTTCTTAATGCACGGACTGTTGTTTACCCCCCTATTTCTCTTAAAGTAAATGTAGCATGATTAAAGAACAGAAGTGTAATGACTGCAAAGGTGCCATGTGCTGGAGCTAAAGGGTTATTAACCTAAATAGCTCTGGGCACGCACCTGGACCCTGTGCTCCATTTATGAACCTACAATCTGAAAATAAATTGCTGACTAAAGCAATGACTTTGCACTGGCAGTGTGTATCAGGGACGTGATTCTTAGCATGTCTTAGTATGTTGGTTTTATTATGAATAATGAGTGTCTGAGGACAATTACCTGTCCTGTGCCTTTCACAACTGTAACCTTCTCATAGAAGGAAAGGGTGGGGAAGTAGATGCAGTGGTATATAGAAACATGCAGGAGGTGAGTAGAGATGATTAGGCATTTATGGCAGAAAACATGCTTTCTGTGGGGCTGGATGTAAAACAAAATATTGGAGAAAAATTTGGTGAGAGGCAGGAAAAATGGCAAAAGGGAGGTGAGAGTGGCTGGAGAATGTAAGTGAAGAAAGATGAAGGAGAGAGGCAAAATTGGAGAACAACAGAGAGAGGATGTGGAGGGAGCTTTACCTCCTTTAAGTCGTCTCCTCAAAGCAGCTTTCATCCAATGGCTTCGCCCACAAACTACACACACACCTTGCCAAAAGTGTGCTTTGACAGTAATCACTAGTCTTCATTCTGGCATCACGCACAGTCATTTTAATGCATTTTTGTTGCTCCAGGGAACTGGCTCCAAAAGGAATTTAGAAAACCTAGAGAGGTTTCCACTAATTGTAGTCACAATAAGCCTCACGTGTCGACTGAATATCAAAGCCGTTCCAGGCCTGCAAGACGCAGTTGAAGTTAAATTATTTATTTGTCCGAGCTTCTACCGGAAAATCAAACAGCACTTGGACAGAATGCTTTGTGTAGATGAACATGAAAGACAAACCTGTAAACACACACACGCAGGAAAATAAAAACGTCTCCAATGCATTAAGTATACACGCTCAGCAATGCCTGAGTTACAATGAATAATTGCATACACGGCCTGAGTAAATGCTGTGAGTAGAGGAGACAAAGGAATTAAAAGCAGGCTGACTAACAGACTATGACATGTCCAAGGCCTACTGCTAATTATGCCCCAACCGCTCCCTGACTATTATCCATTCAAACAGGAGAGAACACCAGAGAGGGAACCCACATTACTGCTGATACACTCTAGGTAGCTGACTTCAAATATGTTAATAGAGGCTTTGTCCCCAACCTTTCATTTTATATTTGGATGTAATACAACAATCATAAACTGATAACATAATCTAATCTAAACACATTATTCGATCCTCAGGACTGTCGCTGGACTGAATGAAAATCAAGGTGCAGTACTTTATAGAGAGTTATTTATTCTTGCTTTTCAGATTATAAATATATAAATGGATTTAATTACGTTTATTAAGTAATTCTGAGTATTTGCTTTGATCAGATTGAGCTGGTTTACATTACAGTTTTATTAACCACTTCCTCGCCGTTGGTTTGAACTCCTGTAGTGTCCTCCCAGCTGCAGTACGCAGTGAAAATCATGTCATTTAATTATGTCCTTCTTAAATAAAATTTCGGGCAAATAGACTTTGTTTATACGAAACCATAACTATGTAAGAGGACAAGTAAATGTTTCATTTGAGGTCAAAATGATCCCAAGGGCAACACAAAGGTTTTATGATTTCTTGTATTCATTTGGCAAAATGCAACTCTAATTGTCCAGAAATAGTTTCCACTTGGCCAGATAAGACAGGTTTATGTGTGAGGCGTTAATCCATCTTCAAACTGAAGTGTGTAATTTGAGGTTGGGTAATCGTCTGGCAAGTGATTCCCTCCTTTTTTTTCTTCACTTGTTAGCATCAGCAGTAATTATCTTTATATGATAGCGGTTAGATTGGAACAAGACAGAACTGTGTGTGCAGAAAAGATACCACTGTATAATCATGGCTCAAATTAATTTATTGTTGTTGTTTTTTTTTAATCATTTAAGTAGTGGTTCCACAAGATGATACATGTAGATTAACAACTGGGGAGATTTTGCAAGATTTCCACATTGAGTATGGAATATATTTAATATTACAAAATCAAAGATGGATTTAATTAAATGTAATTCCCTCTCTTGCAACTGCTAAGTGTTATTGAAATAAAAATACATTAATAATATTCAAATAATTGCACAAATCGTGCAATTTAAATCCTCTATGGATGGAACACAGCAACCTAAAATGTTTACAGTGCAGAGTACACACAGATTTTGAATATTTACTTTGCAAACTCACCAGAAAATCTAGTTCATTTTGCACACAAACACTGAATTCACCCATATGGATTTATGCTGTCATGGAATCACCCACCTACCCAGTCAGATTTGTTGCGCCCTCCTCGTCATTGTACAATGCACAAATGAACAAGGGATGATGGGCGAGGCTGAGATGTTGTGACATGTCATTTATCTTTGTCAGTTGTGGTTGAACACGAGTTGTGATTGGCTAGTCTCTGAGACCAAGCTAATTAAACAGTGGCGAGAAAAGAATGGAGAGGAGTCTCCCTGTTGTTTTTCTGCTGGTGCACATACAGTAGTGTGGAGAGGGTGATCAGAAATGAAAAGGCATCCAAAAATGACGTAAATCTTACCTTTCAGAACTCAAGCAGCCGTCCCTACAGTTCAAAAGCTGCAAGAAAAAAAGACAACAATGTTAGATTGCAATTATTTAATGTATTAAAGAAGCTTTATGTAACAAAGATTTGAGATGCACTGTTTCTGATTCTGTTTTTGTTTTGATGCTGCTTCCTGTGGCTGAGTATTATTAAATAGCACTGTCTCTTTCTAAAGGACAATGGGGGAACATCCATTACCCAGTGATTATATGTGGCAAGCACACGTGTCTGACACTTAAACCTTTGTGATTTTCTAACCCGCTACAAAAATCCCTTCTTCACCACTGATATTCAGCGTGGCATATCTTTCTTGGATTTCACTTGGGCACTACATAAAATAATATTGTGAGAACAAAGGCATTGAGGTTAGTTTAGTGTTAATTAAAATGCGTGCAGCACTAAAAAAGGTCAAAGTTGGACAGAAACGTAGAATTAAAAAAAGAGGTTTTGATGTTAATTGTGCGCAAAGGAACTTGCGATTGCACTAACTGAAACCCAGTTCACTTTGGAAAGAGGAGCCATGAGAGATGGAAGAGAGCATTAACCATGTGACTGATGAACAGCATAACTCCATGCTCTGTTCACCAACTCGTTTTTTTTTTTTTTTTATCTCCTCCTAGCTTTCAGGCTCTGCATTGGTTGCCAGCGCAATTGATTCTGGCAGAGGAATATGACTGCAGTGAGTACGATGGCTAAGTATCTGAATAGCTGCTGTCAAAATGCTGAAGGGGAGGAATTTATTTCCTAGTTTATATGCAGGGTATATCATGGAGTTACTGTCCTAAATGGCTACAGTTTGATGTACAGTATGCTGCCATTTCATTGGTGGATAATGACAGGGTTTTTCAGGCGAAGGCTTTGCATTACAACGCCTGCTTTCTCTCAGTGCAGTGAAAGCAAGCATGTGACAAATCCTTTACAGTTGTGAAATATTTGAAACATAGCTGTAATCGCCGTGACCTTATTTTGGATCTTCATGTCATCATTGTAATACATGACAACTGGTATTTAATAAGTCAAATCGACTTTAGCATAAAGAAAAGAAAACACAATTTGTGATGCAGCCCGAGAACAAACGAAGAGGGGGAAAAAATGAGGGAATATCAGAGTTGAAGTGTCTTGACCGCTACAGAATAAAGCGAAATGATTAATAGGGGCACTCCAGCAATCAGCACACAATAATGGAGCTACCTGTCAGAGGTCCTGCCGTCCTTTGTAGATTTATGGCTAATAATTGGACATGAATAAAGCCACAGCAGCACTACCAGAGCTGCACAGGATCATTATTTGGAGATACAAAGAAAAGAAAAGTCAGCCTGCCCTATGCTAAACAATGAGAGTGTGTGAAGGTGCAGATGATAGATTTAAAATAAAATTGTATTTTCTTTTCTCTAAAAGATGCTGACAAAAGTCAAATGAATGGTGCCAAAGCCTCTCAGTGAATTGGAAGTGTTCACAGTGCAGATATTCCTGCAAGTCATTCATCAGTATGCTGTGAGAAATTAAACTTAATGTTTCTAAATGGGAAAGTTTAGGGCAGTGGTTCCCAAACTTTCTCTGCATGGCATCCTTTTTTGTATAGTCCCAGTATGTAAAAGCTCCAAAAACAACATCATTGTTGCAACATGTGGTAAAACAAGATTAACCAGTAAATATGAAACAGTTCTGTGATGTGTTGGTATTTCCATATCAATTCATGTAATATTTCCCTTTCCAAATATATCTTAGCTGTGTATTTACCCATGTGACAGATTGTCATTTTTATTCATATCTGTAACACAAAAGGAAACAGAGTGATACCATCCTTTATTGCATAAACAAAGTCTTGGAGAAAAAACTTTTCCGAATCTCACAGTCTGCCTCAGTGGCATGAGCATTGCAATCAGTCTGCAATTCAAAACCTTCTAATCTAAAAACTTGGCATTTTTAGTTTCCAGTTATAGTTATTTTTTATGGATACTGTGATATTTGGGTCAGCACCCTATAAGGCCACCCACTCCACCTATTCCCTTAAACTTTTTTTTTTTTCACACTTTGCCCCCCCCCCCCCCCCCCCTTTTCCAAATCCTCTGTTCATTGCCCTCCTGACAGCCCCCCATCAACATGGGTGCAATTAAAAAAAAGCTCCTTCAACAGCTGCCATTCCACAGGGCTGGCTATCAGTCCAGCTGCCAAAGCACAGACAGGGACTCAGCAGGTAACTTTGAACATCAGGCTGCCCCCATCCAACCACCCCTTCACACACACACCCCACCACAACCACTTGCCTCCTCCGCCCCCCAAAACCACACACACAGACAACTGCAAATGGACTGAAGGTGAAAGACTCTATTTCTCTAAGATTGGTTCAGCTGATGATGGGGTGAGTGAGGGGGCAGATCAGGCAGCACCACTGCATCCTTTCTGACATGTTGGAGCCAACATCTGGCATGCAGTGTTAAGGTCAAGACACGTAGAGTTTGAGCTTAGGAAGGCTGATGAATGTGATTTCAAAACTCATGTATGAAGCGATGTGTTTGATTAAACCTTAAACAGTGTGAGTATTTGGGTTAATGTGAAAGACAGACAGAGGGACAGACTACATGTGGCTGAGATGTGATTTATAACATGCCTCCTTGTCTGCGTTTTGAGCCAAAGCTGTCTGCGCATGAGTGCGTGTGTGTCTATTTGCCTGAGTGCATGTTGACAGTGCATACATAGCTCATGCATGTTGCCTGAAACAATGAAGTGAAAACATCTCAGCCCTGAGGCTGGCTAGCATGCTGCTGTGCACTTCTCTCCACCATATGTCTTTGTCAAAAATATTTGCTCTGTGCTGAATGAGGGATGAAATCAATCCAAGTGCTGTTTCCCCTTATTTTCCTCTTTCCTTAGAGGCAAAAAAATGCACCACATTTGCCAGATCAGCCCACGTTGTCAAGTGTAACAACTGGCCACTAGTGACACTCGGAGACACACCATCTGCTCTCCAGTGTCCTGTAGTCATTTCGGGGAAATAAGGAACAACTAAAGTCTTTCTCTTTTGTCAATTAGCAACTGCTAGAGATGGATGTGAGAACTGCTGTGGTGTTACGAACCAATCAAAGGAGTGTGTTACTGTGTGTGCCAGTCAGGAATGTATAGAGAGGGTCCACAGGCACCAAGTGCAGTAAAAAAAAAAATTCAATGAATAAACAGATGTACTTGCTGGACTTCATTTTGCTCAGTTTCACCCACTCAGCTGGACCACTGGTACACTATATCTGCACAGCCCGAAGATAAAATCAACAGTGCAGTGAGGTTGTGTCGGGGCACACTTGGTAACATAGTACGCCTTAGTAACAAAATCTCTAGAAAAGTTTTACTGAATTGTACTCTTTAAACACTATATATTTGCTTGTGCACTTTGCTTCTATCTCTCTAAACAAATATTTCAAATTCACCTTGGTAGTTGCTGCTGATGCTGAGGTTTTTTGCTCAAAGGCTGTTTCAAATGAATTTAAATGCTGCATAGCCAAAGTAGTGACGTTATTTTCAACTAACCACTGTGTCAGGGCTGAATACTGGTGTTGAGTGTCCTGTAGCCCGTTCAAGCTTTTAGTCTATTATGCTGCAACCTCACTTTTGCCCAAAGCGAGAGAGAGAGAGAGAGAGAGAAAGAGTATTCTGCAGGGTCTCACTGGTGGGATGGAGCCATGTTATACATGGGTTGTTTAGAAAGAAATGTTGGGTCCATTAACCTAAGAAGAGAGCTGGATCTTACATGTTGAAGAATTGCCCGAAGCAAGCTAGCATTATGGTGAAGCCTCTTCACTTGATTTGCCAAAGAAAGTTAATGGAGTTTAAGTGGGTCGTCTCAACTCCGACTCAATCCGATACCAATTGTACCAAGGGCTGGTTATACAGCTAAAGTAATTAATGGAATTTAGCCTGCAAACTCTGACTTTTACCAACCTTAACAAGAGAGTGGATGGTTAATGACACAATGGCTACTGCACTGAAAGCTTTTTTCAGCCTCTTCAGTTCAGTCTTGTTCTTTTACCGGAACACTGATGCAGTTACGGGGGTTAGATCTTTCCTCTGCTCATCTCTGAAGCTCTAAGGGCTTCTCTTTAGCCGTGGAGGTCTGAGAAGTCATGGATCTCTAGCGGGATTTATCAGTTAATGGTAGACTTGTCCTTCCTATGCCCTTCTGTAATAGCCAAGCATCATTAGTAAGAGTGTTAAGAGAGGGCACAGCCATCCATATGTTTCAATAATTACCTTGCACCTTTGACAAGGCACCTACAGAAAGACCAAGCTTACATCACATTATTAATGAACAAAAAAAAAAAAAGAAAAGAAAAAACGATGAGAGAAATTTGAGAGAAAGTTGTTAATTTTTCTTTTACTGTAAGGTCAAACAAAGAAGTTGAAGGTGAAAGATCAAACAAATCTCACCTTTTAATAAAATGTAACAGTGTATGTGGCGGGAGCCTGAGTTGCCAAGGCAGCAGTCTCTGCACTGTGAGTGACACATTATTTCACTGCAGACCCCCTGCCACTCCCTTCCTAACTCCCCCAAATCACAACCTTCAATCTATTTTCTGCCTGGCTGGTCTTATGAAATTGCATATATTCCCTCAGATTACTCCCACTGTATCCCCATACTGTTTAGTTTCTGGCTGTTTGAGAAGCGAGGCTTTTAAAATAAATGGGGGAAGAACAAGGATATGCTGTGATCACTAAAATTTAACCATAACTCTTTGGTTTTATAATACAAATTTATGTTTTTGTCAGTCTTTAATGGGGAAATAATATGTATGAAAAAATAAAAATAGTATGTACAAAACTGACCAGATTTAGTTATTGGTGGATAATACAAAATTGATTGATTTGCATAAGAATACAAGCATTTATTCTTATGAATTTTAAGAGTCCGTAATAGGATTTGTTTTTCTAAAAGAGAGCCTTCACCAGTTTCAGTGTTAAAATTAACAAATTAAAATGACCTTTTCTAGTGCTTTGCTTGTGGGGACCAGAGGGCCCTAAATCAACCTTAATATATATTTTATAGTTTGATGAAACAGAAGACAAATTATTTTTTTCAACAAGTGCATGAGCTATAGCCACTGAAAAAATTATGACGGTGGTGGAAATTTCATTTGCAGGGAAATTACCTTAATGTCATGGCCTGAGCTGGTGTTATGCATAAAAATGGCTGCATGAGAGACAATAGCTAATAAAAATGCACATGAAAAGAGGACTGGATCATTGCAACGCATCAGAACTAACGGGGCAAAACTATTTTATGTGCTGCCAGGAAGAAATCACCGTGCAGCGTGGTCCCTCCACGTTTGAGGTATGATAACAATATGTAGGAGCAGATGTGTTTTGGCTTCATTTTTCAACACCCAGACCAAGAAAATGCTGAAAAATGCTAAACTTGAACATTATCACCTTGTAGGCTCGATATGCTTAATATTTTAGCCAGGAGGAAAAATAACTGTGACTGTTGAGCATCTCTGTTTTTCCATCTGCCATTTGGTTTTAGCAAGGTACTGCACAGTAAAGTGCCCCCAGGGGCTCTGCACTGGAGTTAAAGAGCCATAGCCTGAGTCAAATTAACAGTTCCTCCGCCTCGAAAGTATTACGTTACTTATGGAATGTCACATAGCTGAAAATGAGCAGTGAACTTACTTCTTTAAAAACTGATTTAAGTCTAGTTGGAGTGAAAAGCTTGGACAAACTCATTAAGGAGAAATGAACACTGACACTAAGTGGCTCAGACCCAAAGATAATATGTTTTGTGTTTTTTTAAACTCAAGTTTGCATTTTCTTGTTGTATTAAAGACTAAAGCTGCACTTCATTTCATGGCCACCAGTCTTTGACTGTGCTACAATTGAAGTGTGGAAAGTTTTATTCTGAGATAGCTCTGGACTGCAGGCAGATCAGTCAAGCAAAAAAAAGAAGAAAAAAAACATTTTGGTTTAATGCATTGACATTGACTACTCAGGTTAAGAATTGTTTTCCTATGCTAAGGCAAACATTGCCTTTTGAAGCCTTGTTGTTAGCATATCCATTTGACCCAGAAGTTACAGTATTTCATGGAAATAATGCTGCCGTTAACAGTCAGATTTTATAACTCACTGCAAAAATATCAAAATGCAACCAGTGCATTTTGCAGAGATCAGGTGTGTGTATGGAGCCATACATTTCCTAATAGAGGAGAACTTGCGTTTTGGAAGCCAACTTCTCAGTTTATTACATCCGACACTCTCAGTGCCATACAAGATAACTACAATGTCAATAAATAAGTCAAAATATATATTTCCTAATAAAGGATTACTTGCAGTTTGAAAATTCATTTCTCAGTTCATAACTTCCTAATACTCTACTACTTGCCGCAGTATAAACAAAATCAGCAGTGCAAGAGTGCTGTGGCTTATATGATGCATTTTAGAATATCCATTCAACCTTAAAATACTGTATTTGTTATCTGAAAAATTTATTTAGAAAGTATAAATAAAATCGTTTGCAAAATTCAAATGTTCTGTTTTATATGTAGACTAGTCTGCAATATATTTGAATAATATAAAAGGCATCCTTATAATAATCGTTGCATACCAAAGATGACGTTATTTCTGTGTCACTTTTACAAAAAGATAACTTAAAGTGTGCATATGGGAGGAACACAAGGTGCATGGACTGCATCTAAATGAATGTCAGTCTGATCATATCTTCCCTGCTCTAAATGTAGTACAAACATGTTTCTCAATGCATCCGTCCAATCCCCGTTCTATCTGCTCTCCCATGAATAAAATTCTCCAAACAACATGCTGCAAAATAAGTTGCTCAGCCATTTGGATCAAGGATCTCCTCTGACAAAACAGCAATTAGGGCCTAAGCTGCCTTGTAAAATCAATTTGGAATTTAAGTATATTACAGGTACTGCACTGGCTGGCATCTCCCTAAATGCATCTTGATAGAGATTCTGAAGAACCACTCAAAGAATACTGCAGTGCTTGGTCACAGAGTGTCTGTAAAAGTTCCCTCTTGTAAAACGTGGCCTCATGCTGTGTTGACTGGAGTTTGGTAAAAGATAAAAAAAAGTTTGGAAAGCCGCAAGCTGCATTGAAATCAGTTTTAAGGCAGCACATTTCCCAGATAAATACTTTAAGTTCTGTAAAATTGTTAGCATTTGTCAGGGCTTTATAATATAGCATTTTTATAGATATTTATTAACGACATCTCACCTTCAAGCTAAATACAAAGAACATCTGCATAATGACACATCAGGCACAGATAGGGGGAAGTGTAGAGTCAGGTGATCATTCTCTGCAGGTAATTCTCTGTGTGCATTCACTTTCTCATTACACAGCCATTGTATCGGTTGTTACAATATTGACTATAGGTGCTTTTGAATTCACTTTATGCAGTGGGAAACCAGAATGAGCCATTCATTCCCCACCTCTGCATGAAAGCTGCCTCCACACTTATCACTGTGATTATTAATGAGATCGACATTTCCAATTATCTGTTTCCTGCCATTACTTGGCTCTTCCAGTGCCAGGCAAATGCACAGCTGTTGGCTTTGACAGTGTAGGAAGATGGGTGATAGTGAACAAAGAGGGCAGCATCTGCTGCTTTGAAAAATGGCGTGTTATTTTTCATCAATATCTTTGCGCGCAGGCAGAGCACAGCAACCGCAGCAGATTTCCTCCAGGTGTATCTAATAAAGTTGGACATGACAGTATGCACCGCTGTCGGTGAAGTTATGCAGGCGTGTGGTTTGTTTAATGTTGCTCTATGGAAGTGAACAGTTGGTACAGAAGCCTGTGCCACACAAATAAGTGGCTCTTTGATGCACTTCTATTCCCCCACGTTTAGAAATGCTGCCATTCTGTATATAAACATCATTGAGGAACCTCTTCTTGTAGAACACTTCTCTCCCTGGGGTATGTGACAGATGTTAACTTCTTTCCCAGTCTACTACACTGCTTCTCTCATACCCCTGACTACATGCTGTCTTAAAGCCAATGCAAACACTCTCTCAGAGTTGCTCAATGTCTAGCATGTCTTTTCTAAGTGATATAATGGGTCATATGGCGGTACAGGGGCATTTATTACTATAGTTATTATTATGCGTTTTTTTCTTTGGCCAAGGTCAGGAGGTCTGTTTTGGCTCATGGCCTGTTCTGCTGGGAGCTGCAATTAGACTGTGAAATCATGTATCACAGCAAGTTAGTCACCAGCTTCAGTGACTTACTCGTACTATACATCACCCAGGGTTTCATCACATGTAGAGTATTTGGAAGGCCACAGCCAGCCCACAGGGATATCATTAGTTCATATGTAAATATGAGAAATGGATGCTGGTTTCACCTTGCCTTTTGAGAACATTTTAGTTTTGGAATGACAAATAAGGCTAAGGCTGCACTGCTATCATAAACACTGTTGGTTAATATAGTCGTGATGCCACATGATAACCAACCAACAATATGAAACAATATGATGGTTAGCTGTAAATGCATGTATGTGAGTACAAAGGCAACCGTCCTCTGTATATTTTGTTGGTTCTGCGCGGGGAGAGTTGTGCTCTAATGAAAGTGTGGCACTGTTTTCCTGTGGTTTTTGCATTTCTATAGTGTATTTGAGAAAATGAAATAGTTTCATGCTGAGAACAGTGAAGTGCACAGAGTTCAACAAACATTGTTACACGTAGTCACTTTTGCCTGCGCAGGGGATGCAGCGGCTCATTCTTGTTCACTGGGCAGGAGAGAGTCAAAGATGCAAATGTGGGCATTCGAGCGCGGCCGCCCTGACCTCAGCGGGCGTTTCTGAAATTATATTACAGCAAGCATTTTCCTTTCAAGTCAGAGAATGTGAAATTTGCATGGTGTTCCTAATTTGTCATTATTTATCTAATCTCATAGCATTACAAACGGTCCAAGCTTGACCCATTTTGCTTTTATGGTGTCTTTTTGCTTAAATCATAAGAAAACCACCAGTATTAGAGGCATATGTGTTTTTTGTTGCCTCACTGACATTTCAGACAAAATTAAATCAGCCACACTGATGTTGAAGGGTTTTAAAAGCAGGTCAAACTACAGTGGCTTCTCTGTGAAGAAGTACAAGTTCAGATTTTAACTGTAACATTGCCGTGCAGGTGTTCTCATCATGTGCTAGACTTTTCATTCAAAGTTGAAAAACCATAAAATTTAGTGTGACAAGCAATACAGTGACACCTTTTCTGCTGAATTGCTGTGCTGCCTTCATGTCAGTGTTGGCTGTTTTCTATGGCAGTCACTGGTGGGAAAATAGAAAAACTCTGATTTTCGGGCTTCAAGCATTGCACGATGTGGATAAAATACGGTGCAAAAAGAAAACTGTATTAAGTTGCCTAAATATAGACACCGCCAGAGCTACTCTGCAGGAAGATCGCCTGGCACAAATCACGTTTGGCCGTAAAGGTTGAGAGCAGGAAAATGCTCCATCAGCTCTCATAAGCATTTCAAAATCATCAAAACTGTTTAGAAGCCGACGTGTCACACAGCTGGACAATAATTCAGCTGTTTATGTATCGTGTGCTTCTGGGGGTAAGGAAAAACCACTGGGCTGAGGCTCGTGCAGTCCAAGCCGTGTGAACCCACTCGAGTGGAACGTGCCGAAAAATAATTAGCACAATGCCGTGGTGAAAAAAAAGGAAAATGCAAGATGAGGAAGTCAACTGTTAAGGCACATCTGAGGCCGCAACAAGATGCACCCATAAGCATACGCTCCTACGGTGTTTTCAACAATGTTCAATCTTTGGCCCCCGCAGCAGAACAAGCCTCTATTTATAGCTCTACCCAGACATTCAACTTCAAGTAGCACTCAAGTTGAACTGTCGTTTTGCAGATACACCTGGGAATTAGATGTAAACATAAATATACAGTACACCTATACAGCAAGAATAAGTTATAAAAAGTAACTTCAGACCCAGCAAAATTGGATACGGAGAAGTAAAAGGTGAGCATGTACAGGTGAGGTAGAGCCTGATAGACAATAAAAAAGAAAAGAAAAGGATAAATAATAATAAAATAAAACAGTCATCCTGCTATGTTTTCTCACTGCTATCCAATAATTTGGATGATGAAATCAAAACAACAAAAAAGCCTGAATTTTCCCTCTTTCCTTTTTAATACAGAGGTAAAACCTCAGTCAGTAACTCATCAGCAACTTTTGAAAAAAAAAAAAAAAAAAAAAAAATCTTACATACATTGCACGCACAGAGAACATGTCAAGTGAAACTCTAAAGGTTATGAGACACTCCATACAGAAGTGATCAACTTACATGGCAGCAGCAACACTTAATCTGCAGTTGAGGTTCATTCAGTGTCATTTGCAGACTGCAGGTTTACCACCACTTCATGTAATCAGGAGTTCATAACAGAGGGTTGTAATTATCTGTACCTATACAGTCCACCCACACAGTCTACTCTGCTGGGGCTTACTGCAGCGGTTCGTGTGAATTGCAGGTATTTATACATGGAAATTAAGGCGTTATTAAAATTGGTCTGCCGAAGGTGATTACGTTGTTTTTCATCTGTGTGCAAGAATATTTCTTATGCTGTCTTCACATTTGTGACTGCTTCTAATACCATAGATTTTAGCAGCTTTAAAAGACAAAAGTTGAATAAATAGCAAATATGTGACCAGAGTGACACAAGTGATTGATTTGCCTCTGAGTCTCAGTTTTCTGCATCCAAAGCCTGTAGCAGATGTTTTATTCCCTCTTCAGATTAGATTACTACCACATTGTACAAGATCAGATGAGGAGTTGTAGGTGGTGAAACAAGATTCTTGTGAGAATCTGATGAGAAATCATTAGAAGTGGACCTCCAAAATAAACATTAGTATTCCGCTCGTTTTTCAGTGACACAACATTATCTAATTTGCTCCATTGGGCTTGTTTTGAAGCAAATGGGGGTCTATTATATGGGCCGTGGACCAAGGAGAAAGTCATTACGTCTCACATTATCGCTGAATATGTGAGGAGGAGAAAAGTGAGCTCTGTCGCTTCGTCCTGCTCGTACGCTAAAACCACGGCATCTCATCCAGGTTGTAAATGGACCCCTCTCGGCTGATACGCCATTGCGTCCTAAGCCATCCCTGATATTTGGTGAAAGGATGTCATGAGCGCTCCAGCTGTCACCGGCACAGCTGTTCACTTTCCCCTTGAGTGAGCAGAGCTGTCTTTGCCCTGCGGCTTGATGGTGAGCGCATGTTATGGACAAGAGTGTGTCCAAGTGCACAATTGCAGCGGTACTGACAAGGTGCATGAGCAAAGCGGCCTACTCGAGGATACAGGGACATAAACAACTGTCCACAAGTAAATATCAGCCAGAAGCGAGGATGCAGTATGACTGAATCTTCCCCGATTTTATTTTCTACTCATTAGGGTCAGGAGGACATTATTTCAATGAACTGATGGCTCTAGGGGAAATGTGTTTTCTGTACACAAACGGACAGTTGACTGTGATGCATCTTTGTTTGTTTTGTCCAAAGACACATCTTCGAGGACCTGAGGAAAAACTGCAGTTGATGTATGCGCTGGTACATAATGGATGTGTCTCCCCTTTGGCCTGGGCTAGCGTTTACTTCATCAAAACACTTCACACCATGCCTGTGTATCTCTCTGGGTCTAGGTGTCCAAAGTGCTAAAAGGGCTGTATTGATTGCAAACTGAAACAGTCAGTTATGATGAATGGACATCAGCTAAATCAAATTCAGAGATTAATCGGCCAGCGGCTGTGTCATTAGGGCTTTGTGATGGGTGAATTAATATGGTGATTAAATAAGAGGTTGCTACAGTGTCGCCATGTCAGATGTGACAAGCTGACCCTGGATCAGCTGCCAGTGGAGTAAAAGACAGTTCATCACTCAGAGAGTTCATCATCTTGCACCTATAGACTGGCTGTGACCTTTGGCAGAGACATACATCACCTGGGGTTTTCCTAACATTTGAACACTGGAATAATCTTGTGTCTACATAAGGAGGGGCATTAATCCTGCATTATCTTTGAAAAAAATGCCATTGTATTAAATCTAGCACAGGATAATGTTAAGCATATCTGAACTGCGTTCTATATCCATACTGGTAGAGCTAATAAAAGTATTCTTGGCTGGCAGGAAAATGCAAATGCTGACAAAATCAATGTTCCCTGCTGCCAAATCCACAGACACTAGTGAGCAGATTTGGCTCATTTTGCAAACATGCAGTACATAAAAACACACACACATGAATACACACACTC
>NC_024307.1:29954902-29983629 GCF_000523025.1 Cynoglossus semilaevis | reverse complement strand
GCGACCCTTGTGCTCCATATGGTCAAGATGAGGGCAGAGAAAATAAGCACATAGCTCTGTGGTTGACTGCAGCTTGGCAGCCAGCAAAGCCCTGAGGTCCGCGGTGTTGAAGCAACATAGCGACGGTTGGTACAACCCTCTTTTCCGTACCAGTGCTCCCGTCCTGCCTCATATACTGTAGTGTGCTGTGGTGTGGTGCGGCATATAAACATGGTGTTTTTAGGATGGAAAAATAACATTCCTGTCATTCTAGGATTAACTCATTTTATGCATCATAAAAAAGCCAAAGCAAACTTGATATACATAAATCATATATGTGTACAGTAGGTGGTTATAATCATAAAACTCCAACCAAGCTCTGCGTTCAGTTATCTTACAAAAGAAATAGAATGAGGTGGAGGAAGGAGGAAATGAGAGAAATTAAGAGTGATAATATGCAATATTGCTCCACCCAACAGTTACAGTAGTTAAACTTTCTTTGATAAATACTTGATATACACACAAACAAAATCTTCCATACAAATCTGATGGGAATGTGTAGTCAACCAGTGAGGCTCAATTTAGCTATAAAGTGTCTTTTAAAGTCTTTTAATTATTGTCCTGAATAAATGATACTCTCAATTAAATTACAGGCATTGCAGGAAATAAAAGATAATTTAAAAGTGTGTTACATATATATATATATATATATATATAGCTTTATTTCCAAATAAAGCTTTAAAGCAGAGGTATTAGGAAAACATTCACAGAGGACAAAACGGGGAAATATTTCCAGAAAACAATAAAAAGATCTAGATTTTACATAGTATTAATTATAATTTATAATATTAATTATATTTTATATTATTAATTAATCAATTATAGTGATGGAAAACTGAAGACGGTAGATGTATGTCTGCTGTGATTTGTCTTTTTTTTCCAGCAATACGTTGAAAACATGTATTTTTGTCACATTTTGGAATGTTGATTCATCTCAATATATCATGATTAATAGTAATTAATCAACAGATAACCTTAAATTAGTCCCAGTTTAAATGTTCACCTGTAGTAAAACCATCTATGTTTTCAGAAAGGCTTTGCTCACGACTCTGCTCTAGAAACCTTTTGCAGTGTTACTTTTTCAATTGCTCCAGTGGAGGCCACACAGGGAACTTATCACTGCAGATGGAGGCCTGCCCTGACAAAATGATCATCACTCAGGAAACAGTGCACAGGGTGACCTCTAGATGTGTTGATATATGAAATGATGTTACCGTGACACAATATTCATAGAGTTTGATCGGTCACTCACGTATGACCATATCTTCCAAATGGCTTCCTGATTTAAATGGACAGAATCAACGTTCGGTCAGCCGCCGCATAGTCATGCATTTGACCAGAAATACAATCAAAATCAATTTCCCCTGGTCTCTGGAATGGCCTTGTGTTTGTGCCTGAGGGTGCACTTAGTCTACTTCTGCTGACCTCTTTGTCCTTATTCCCTATGACCATATTGCTCCTATTGAAATGATAACAACATTTAAATTTGTGGTCAAAACAACTGGGCCACTTATAAAACCCCTATGGCTTTCAACGCACTAAATTGCAGTTAAATTTTAGCCACTTATCAATTTGGGTCAAGGATTGAGAATAGTCAGAAATCAACTTAGATGTTGCTTGAGGCCCCTTTCTCTCCTAACGAACAATTGGTGTATGCACAAAACTTAGCGAGTTTAAAGTGCAGTACTCCATTTACTTAACATTTTTGTTCTTCTTCAAAAGCAAAGCGTGAACATGATATAATGAAACTAAAAAGTCCTTTAAACTGCCAAATGTGTCAGAGTTTTTGTGTGTGTCTGTGTGTGTGTGGGTTTGCAAAGTTGATTTGTGGCACAGAAGAAGAACCGAATGAAAACAAATACAATAATTTTCAAACTTTGTGTCGTGTGCAATTTTAATTCAATTATTGTACCACCAAGGAGGCTTGGAATCTGTTGCAGAATGGCTTGTTACGTCTCACTGCTTTGGGTAATGATGTTTTCTTTGCTTGGGAAATGAAATATAATATCATTAAATAGAGATATGCAGAATCAAGTGTCGGCAGATCCATCTTTGGTGCCAGCTCAATCTGTTTTTGTGTGTTGAAAGGTTCCTCAATGACAGATGCAGCTCATCATTGGAACACCCAGCTCATGGAAATATGGGAATTTGGTGACATTTAGCAGATTGATAGTTGTCAGAGTGTCGAGATGGAAACGAAGCCAAACAATAAGAGAAAGATTTTTATTGATCCCTTGTCATTGTACAAGAGATTTCCTGAAATAAGAGATTTCCTACAAACCCTTATGTTTCACATATTTGCAATCAAACCTAAAGTTCCCACTCTATGAGCTGACCCTGAGGATAGCCTGTAAATCGTATCGCTGCTTTCAGCATTCAGTCGATCGTGACCAAGGAGAGAAAAAGAAAAAAAAAAAAATGAGGACGGGGACGACAGAAAGGCTTTGATGTTGACATGCATGACTGTGTGGGGGCATCTGCTGGCATGTGTCAAGTGTAGTGAGTTAGTGATTTAAAGATAATTCACTCATTTTCATTCACTTTGTTTATTTAAAAATATTCTGGAAATATTTCAAAATAATGTCTTTCAATACTACTCCAATACTACTACTAAGTCTAAAATAGGTTTTATTTTGAAATAAGACCAAGCCTTAACAATATCAATATCAGTTGGCTTCATAGATGTATAAACAAGATGGAGCAAGGTTGGAATGACAGCCATTCATCTCTATGGGATATGTTAACTCACCTTTCCCATGATGGCTTACTGTTCCATCCAACTTTTTATTGATCTATGGTCAGCTTCTGCTAGAGTAGACGTGTAGGAGCCCCGACCAAGAAGAGGGAGATCTGTAGTACTGCCTAGTAACATCTAATTGATCCTTGATACAAAAAAGGTTGGGGACATCTGCTTTAGGGTTTCCTTTTTTAATCAAGTGCACTAACGCATGCACAAAATACACTCAAATAATAGTATTCCACATAAATAAAAAAATATTATTGCCACAACAGGTATAAAAAGAAAGTTCCTCTTCAGGTGCTCTGAAAATATTAACAAACTATTTACTGCTGCCATAATACAAAAAAAAAAAAAAAAAAGATTTATTTCAGCTTAGCTTGACTTAGCTTAGCCCTTAGGCAGCCAACTATGTGGCCCATGCCAACAGCCTCTGCCTCCTTATGTTCAACTTCATACTAGTACACACAAGTCTATTTTGAGATCAGCACATGGCCTTGTTTTAAGTCAAGTCAAAATCACATGACAAAGTCGGTGGCGTTTTACCCTGACGCATACTGGAATACATGGATCACACAAGAAGGCACTTTGGCAAAGGTGACAGATGTTCCCCCCCATATCAGACCTGGGAAACGAAAGTGCAACAAATGAGTTGCATCCGCTCCATGTGGTGGACATCTGTGCTGCAGACTGCCTCTAGCCATGTTTGTCAGTCTTTTTGTTTTTTTGTTTTAGGAACCAGTAGTTGTTTTGTCACTAAAATAGAACATCCATTTTGAACATGGTTTAAAAAGATACAGAGAGGAAATGTGCTTTTATATGAAAGTTTTCAATCACGGAAAATACAATTAGATGACTGTTTTTCAGAGACATTTTAAATTAATGATCCAAGTCCAAATGTTTTAAATATTTATTTTAAGACTGAACATCACCAGGACAAACCAAGAAGTCTAAATTACCCCGTTCACACTATTCTCTCCTTTGACGAACAGGGTGTAGTACTATGATATATGATCTGCATACAAATGAGAACTTCCATGTTCCACCTTATTTCCTTTCCTTTTTGTCCTAATGTTACACTCCCAATGGCTGTTTATGCATTGCATTTGCAAATCATGCACATTCGCCTCAACACAGGTCAGAGGCGTTATATAATCAGGGAACCACATTCTTGATGCAAACAATATTCCATATTTGGGAAAATGGGATTTAGCGTATTCCCATCAATCCCCCGGAAAGCAAAATAAAAAATTACAGTTGTGGTATTTACTAGAATAACATGCTCGCCAGGTGAATAATCACAGTGGCCGCAACTGACAAACCCACGTGATGTTCCATAAATAAGATGGAAACCTGAGTACAGAAAATTATTTTTCCTTTTTGCAGCCTGTTCTGCTGTAGCTATTCTAGAATATATAGTGTACGCACGTATAAATTCAAACTGTTTGGCACCATCCGCTCCTCCAAACTTCACGGCCTCTTCATATGAATCAAAACTACGATGACAGGCATCAAAAAAAGTTAATCTATGATCTATCCAAATATGTGATCAACTTAATATAGTAAATGATATAGTTTGTACAAGTTCGCTGACTAGGAATCTTGCTGTATAAGTTTATAAAACTTACTTACTTCAAAAGGCTAATATAAAATCATTTAGAAGGTTTTTACAGGTGTTTGTTAGAGAGCTCAGAATGGAATGCATAAAGATTTGGCATTGGTTTTGTTTCTTACATTTTGGCTATTCTTGTAAAATAAAAGGAAGAAAGTTTTAGCCTAATAATAATAATAATAATAATAATAATCTTAATTAGCTCCATATAAGCCCAGTGTAGGGTAATAATTTTACAGCATCAAGAAACCCAGCTTGTACTGTGGTCATTTTACATCTCTGTCTCAGAGAAAGTGTCTGAGTTTGACTACTTCTCGTGAGTGGGCTTTAACCAGGCACATCAGCAAAGATATCAGGATTCATCCAAATAGACCAATGGTCATTTCTGTCTTATTTGCCCTGGTATTTACTACTATTACCAACAATGAAAAATTAAAGATAAATGAAGGAGGAGGCTTTTCTCCCACCGGCTTCTAACTTAGCTATGTGTGACGTCAGACCATTCAGCCTGGACGTGCATGTCTGATAGAAGTGGAAGGATTGTGTTCTCATCGCTAACTGTCACATACCAATCATCTGTGGCAGTCACATTTGGCAAGTCCATGACCCTCAGAGGAACTGCGTTGTAATAGAATTAAACCAGTGAGCCTGAACTTGTGAACTACATCCAAGACTTTGATATTGGATTGCTGTAAACCTGTTCCTTTGACAGAACAACAGGCAGTGAAAAAAACTCTGTTCGTTCATGTTTTTAAAATTCCACAAAAGCAGCAGCATCAAAGAGGGATAGATTACTCCTCTTTGGAACATGTTATTCCACAGCAGCTACACCAGTCTCCAACAGGTGAATGATTTCTGATATCGCTTTTGAAAATAAAAGAAAAGGTTAGATCTTTTACACCAATGAGGTCAAAGGATCCAAGTGAAACCAAACGAGCCGTAATGCTCCTGGTGGGGTCCACTTCGTAGACCAGATAAAGTGAATCGCTGGGGTTGACAGCAAAGCCTTGTTTCTCATTTTCTTGTGTTCTTTCATGTCTGCCTTATCTTCCATCCGCAGCCAACTGTACCGTCCGACACTGCCTTGATACGACAAGTGTAAGATAAACTTGACAGATTAACTTTTTGATAGTCACCAGGCCAATAAAAAACTAGAGCCTCTAATCTGATAATCCACCACTGAAATATTAGGCTAGGGGAGTATTATTGTGTTGTCACTCTTGCTTACAGGGTCACATGGTCTTCGCTGCCAGGGTTAGATGTCCCTTGTCAAATCAGAGCAAGGTGTCACATCACAGCAGGTGTGGTGCGCAGATAAGACCCAAAGAGTGCCCAAATAGTAAACAAGGTGCAATTATCATAGACGTGAATGAGAAACCAATGAGACGTTTATCTGAAAGTTCTGTTCACAAATGTGCTTTAAAAAAACAAAACATTCTTGTACACAGTTAGTTATTTTTCTTTTTGCAGGGCAGATTTTCTATTTAAACTCCCCTATTTATGCATAGACCACATTGTCTTCCTCACAGTGCAGGGAGTGCTGCTCCGTAAATGTCCAAACCCTGATATTACCAACCAAGGCAGGTCTTAGAAAATCCTCACTGCTGTCTCCTCAGGATAGCCAGTGTGTCGGCGTAATCCAAACATTCTTCAAACTGCAATTTATTTTCCCTGAGTTGTAATTATAGTCTATTAAAATGCAAATGATGTCAATGGCAGAGCAGTGCTAATCACTCAGTGCCTGTTTACGGGCAGTAGAGCCATGTTAAAGAGAGACTCATGCAGTCGAGACTGAGATGAGCAAGATTCTTCCTTCTGAGAGGGATCCAATCATTTACAGCCCGCTCTCACTGAACTCTATGGTTTTTTTTTTTTGGGTTGGTTTGTGAGGACTTGAAACATATTCAGATTGTACATGTTTGCAGACTTAAAACATCTACTTACATGAGCTTTTATATTGCACATTGGTAGCTACATTAGCTCGATGTGAGACGTTCTATAGTCCAAAATATCTCTACGATAGAGGAATAAATGTGCCAACCTAGGAAGTTTGATCTTGTATGCCATTCAACATCAAATTCATGCTGAACTGCTATTGCCATGCAGTCGTACCCAGTCTCCACATTTAAATATGTCGTCAATAATTATCTAGTTTTCAGTGTTTTATTCATGAGTTCATAGCCAGGGGTAGAACATGTTCATGCATGTTAAACTACATATGAGTCATGTAAGTGGAAGCATCACCAGAGCTGCTGCACTTATGGAATAATGAATGTAATGAGCATTAAACACAACTACATTGTGAGCAACTTGCATGTATGTGTGTATGATTTCACACTACGGGCTGTATTTTTAATATGACTGTTGCTCGACACACGTGCACGTTTTGTAAATGACTTTCGATATGCATTACATTAGGGCTTGTGAGGGGATTAAAGCTTATCTTCAGCAGAGTTAACCATATGCAGTAGCAATATCTTCATACTTCCTTATCAGGGCAGCTGACAAAACATGGCAGCATTAAAACTAAAAGGAAATTTCCTGGAATGATCACAGATGTGGTCCAACTAAAAATACCAAATAACACCAGCATTTTCTTACAATCAAAATGGCAAAATTATCTGATATTTGCGGTAAAATGGGAGCACACTTTGTTATTAAGATGTCAAAATTGTATAGGAATCACTGCAAAATTAGAAGCCACCAAACTGTCGACACATTAAAACATTTGAGAACATGACATGACGTCGTGGTAGTCGAGTACATTAGTAATCACTGCTGCGAGGATTTGTGAGAATATAAATAGCACTTTCATTAGATCAATACTGTCACCCCCTCCTCCACCTCCCCCCGTCAGCTCACATTAAGAGCACAAGCTGGGTAATAATAGAGGACTGGTTGGACACACTCTGTAGCATTCTGTTTGATCATAAAGGGGTGGTGTCCCCTTGGGCGCAGTCTCGGGCCTGCTGATAAATTCATCTTACTGATGGTTCCCGCCGGAGCTTGCCAATGAGTGAGAAACATTGACTTTTCATTAAAGAGATCACTGCATTGGAAAGTCAATTTATTTTGGGATTAAGAGCATAAGAGCACATCAGAACATCTGCACATCAGCCTGAAGGCTACAAAAAAAAATGCCGATGCAGTGTCATGAGTAACATAGAAGCTGTCATAGAAGCTGTACTACTGTATTTTTGGTTGGTCTAATGATAAATGCACTCTTTAAAATAGCTAAATAATCCAGATTAAGTCAGCAACAAGGCCTTTGTATTTAACTAATTATTTAGATTAATTGATTACAGCGGGTCAATACTTGTTACTTTTAAATCAGAGGCTTTTGTGACATTTCCTTTGTTATTTACCACCTCAGTTCAGGAGTAATTCTGAAGAGGAAAAATATCAAGGGTCACTCTCTGGCACAGCACCTTCCATCTGTGCAAGTTTTTTACGCTTGCTGTAAATTTCATCAAGGTGAGCTAAAGTGTTTACCCCATTAATTTATTTCAGCCCAAGCCGGGGCGCTGACCCATAAAATGAGCTAAGATAATACTGACCTTAACATGGTCTTCTGCACATGGAGGTAATTGCTAAGACTCCAGATCAATCAATATTGACTTGCCTGGTTTTTTTCCCCCCTTACTCACCCACTATTACTGGAGCTGAATGTGTAAAATTGGCTTTAGACAGATGGCCAACATATCCATGATAGTTTAACCTTTATCTAGCCAACATGTTCGCTTATCTGTACCATTATGGATTTTGCCAATCAAGTTGTGTCACAGAAAATCTGTGTGGTATTAAAAGACTGAGGACTTAAAACCAATCAGCTCGAGATGGAACCTGGTTATAAGACTGGGGCTGATTCAGTTCAGTCTAACTGGCCCAGGTTGACACTGGTTTGGTTGACCTGGGAAGGAATTGAAACATGCATCAAGACCCTTATCTTTGCTTCAGTAAAATCCTCATAGGAAGACACGTGTCAAGACATGTCAAGGCAGCAACATCTTCAACAATAGTTAACAACACAAGCATGCAGAGACGAGGGTGCGGGCGCTCGTGTGCAGTACACACATTTGCATGTCACTTTCTGTGTTCTCTGAAGGCATTTGATTTCTCTTTAATTTTTCAGACTTAGCAGACATTTCCATCTCCACTTGATAAATCTCACAATCTCCCCCTCCTTGCCACACTGAAGTAATTTATTTTCTATCTCCCTGAGCTATATTTTCCATTTAATATTTATTTTCCCACTCCTTATACAACCTGACAATGGATGCCACAAGGGATGATAAGAATTGTGAAACCTTTGCACTTTTGCTTTAGATACCAGAGTTACCTTGAGATTTTTCCGCAAAAGAAAGCCTAACACGAAAACAAGATAACTAAACACAAGCTACATGTGTGGCTTTGGATTAGGAGTCTTCATAAAAAAACTTTTCCACTTTTTTTTTTTTCTCATTTGACTTTTCAGTTTGATCAGGGAGCAGTTGCACACAAGCTGTGCATCTGACCTGAAGTTGAAACCTCTACAAATACATGCTGAGTGTTGAAGTATTATTGCAATTTAGAGGTGTTGCTTGAAACAAAAAATCTTCTATAGTGAGTGCAAATTTCAAAATGTAAATTTACAGTGTACCAGAGCAACGATGAGTAAACGGTGACTTTATTGGACGCAAGTGCCTGTCATTCTGCCTATGCATTAAAATGTGTTAAAATTTTAATGATTATTTTTCACAATTGAATTAATGTTAATTTCACATTCTTTATTTTACCACCGACTAATGAATTTTTAGATATAGATGATTTAAGTAGAGTGATTTGTATGTACCGACTGGATCCGGTGTAAAAACGTTACAACCCCTGGTAAAGATTACATGGAGGCAAGAAAAAGCAAATCCTAAATCGTGTCACTTAGATTTAGTTTCACATCCTGCAGCGTTCTGCAAATAAAAAGAAATCCTATGCTGCAAATTTGCTCATTTTTGTCGCAGGATTATGAAAGCACTAATTTGTGTGCATGGAGACGATGACGTCAGTGGTTTAATAAGTAGATCTGTGTTCTCTGCAGCTGAACCAAATTACACGTTCCTTGAGTGACAGGTAATGGTATCCTTCTGGCTATTCAGTTTGCCTTTGCCTTTAATTTGAATTTGATAAGATTTCTTTTGGAGACATTGTTAGGCTAATGTAAATGTTCAGGAAAGACGAGAGCGAGCCATTGGCTCGCATTTGAGGAGGTATTATTATCAAAAATCGGAGACAGATAAAACCCTTATTAGACCCACTGGACTTGCTAAAGTGGAAACTTATTATACAGTGAGAGCCGGGACCAAAGCAGATGAAGGTATAACAGGCGTGCGCTCTGATATACATGTCCTTAAGCTCTCTGACAGGGTCAACTTAATTTTGTGACTTAAATGCTGCAGGTTTACAAACGCAGACATGCCGACATTGTTTGAGTGATCCAAATCAGACATTCATGTTTCGGAGTAAACATGGGGGGATTACAGTGTCTCAGGCCAGAGGCAGTTTGATATCCTGTTGTCATTTTCAGAGCCAAACATCCATCCCAGCTTTAGCGATTTGGGGAGGTCTTTGGTTTAATTAAATGTGTGTGAGATTAGTCGGAAACATTTCTCTGAAAGGAGTCTTTTTGTTTGCAGTTGGCTTCAATATTGCCCTAGAGGTTTTTACAGTCAAATGATGGAATTATTAACTTTATAGAGAAAACACGGCAGCTGTGTTTCCCTGGCATTTAATTATCAAATTCAATACTAACAGCAATTCCAAAAATGTTGGTAGAACTCTTAAAAATGCAATTACAGTAAAACTTAAAAGAGAAGGAAATGAAACTTTTCACCGACAGTTTCAACTGTGTTAGTAAGACCTGCAATTCACATCAGACATTTGGAAATAAACTTTAAACTCAATGATGATTCAGAAAATATTTAATTCATTGCAGGTTTCATTGGCAAAGCGGGGGTGTAAATGGAGCATTCACCAAAAGCAAGAAATGTAGTCGTATAAGCTGACAATTATTAATCTTGATTTGTTTGTCACTTATTGTATCTTTTTAGTCTAAAATTGCTTCAATTTTGACCTACGTAATGTAATATAACAAAATGTGATTTTCAATGTTTAGTGTTTCACATGAAAGATAATACAAATGTGTAAAGAAAAAAAATTAAATATTGTAACTAAAACAAATCAAGTATTGAGATTTATAACATGAGAAAAGGTTTTTTGCTAACTCTTCTATATAATCTCCCATAGCAAAGCTACATATTCCACATTACACAGGGATTATATGGATATAAACAATATAGTCTCATTCTATTTTTTATGGTTTCTTTATAATATATATATTATATATTGGCTGACAGAGAAATCAACTTTGAAAACTACAATAGTTAATTAATAATGATCATTGAACCAAAACAGTTTTATATTTAGGGCTTTTTTTTACAGCGTACAAACTTTTTTTGTGATTGCAGTAGGCATTGATGTAGGTTTACACAGATTAACTCGTTCTCTCAGTATATACTGAGAGACAGCGACAGTACGACAGTACAGCTGCCCTCGGTCTGCTCTCCTGAAAGCTCAAAGTAAGCACAGTATTTGTATGCCAACAATCAATGCCGTGGACTATGAGGAATGAGCTCCTGACTCTCTGACTGAGGGACAGCATCAATACAAAACATTCACCTTAAACAAGTTGGGAAACACCTTGGGTTCCAGCACTATGTCCCATTGATTTCTGTGCAGCTCAACATGGATTCTACACCATTTAGACATTTAATTCCCTTTCAAGCAAAGTCATTACACAGCCGGGCATTTAATTAAGCAATCACAGCGGTGCAATCTAAATGATTCAGTGTCTAAACGAGGGGCCGAGTTGGCAGTATTTAGATGTGGGCCAAGTTGGCATAATGACGCCTTAACAATCTGTCACTGAGCTGCTTTTGGAATTTTAACTTTTGAGGGAAAATAAAATCAAACTTGTCCATAACTTTTTTGTTTTGTTTTTTACAATCACAGCAAAACAACATACACCATCTTCAAATGGGTAAAACAACAACCATTCCAGTTGCTTGTGTGTTAAAGGAGGTGGAAAGAGTCAGGAGTTCATGGCTGACCTGTTTCCAGTGCAAGAGAAATATCATTTTAGGGACATGGGCACAGATGTGTCTGAGGATGTAGTCGGTGTTGTCACCTCTCCACGCCTCTGTGAACAGGGCAACAGTTTATTGTGTCTGTGCAAGGCCTCTGTGTGCCTGCTCTGCCCTGGCCTCAAATGAGCTCAGCTGTAGACACATTGGATTTTCAGAAACGTTCATTGTTGTGCAGTCAGCGTTCATTTTTTTGTGTGTGTGAATTTTGAAAGACCTTTGACGAAATGACAAACTGCCAACACAGTACTTTTGTCTGAGGAGTGAACTGAAGTTTTCTTGAAGTTAATCATTTCTTTGCCACACTTTGTATTAGCACTCCTGTACGTAAAAACAATTAGGCAAGGACAAAAAGTAGCACTTCTTGTAATTAGTACAAAGCTCCAACAAAGAATAGAAACTACATAATTGAATTCGTGTTCAGTTAAATGGTGCACAAAAAAAACAAGAATGATTCAGTGGTCAGAAATGACAGAATCGCTGTTGATCTGCACTACAAGAAAAGAATCATTTTACTGCCAGACTGCTGTGACACGTTGAAAATCCCTAGACACTTTTCTCTCGAGATTTCTGAACATAAACCTACAGATTGTAAATGTGGATTTCTAGCTACACAATCACACCTGTTTCTTTACAAATCTGTGTTTTTTACCTGAACTTTGACATTCTAAACTCCAACTACAGATGTTAATCAAAGTTAAGGCTTAATCCCGGCCCTGATAAGATGTTCCATTTAGCCAGCTCGTTTTTGTTGGGGGCTCGATCAGGTGAAATGGAGAGGAACTGATTGCTTGTGGTGATTGTGCTGATTGCATTTTAAATTTAAAACTCT
Organism: Cynoglossus semilaevis; assembly: GCF_000523025.1. NCBI lineage: Eukaryota > Metazoa > Chordata > Actinopteri > Pleuronectiformes > Cynoglossidae > Cynoglossus > Cynoglossus semilaevis. The sequence continues at coordinate 29,971,237 of NC_024307.1, read as the reverse complement.
CCTTCCTTAAAGGTGGTGGTAAACCCTTTTTAGAGACAAACACAACTCCAACTTTAGTCAATATTAAGGTTCCTAAAAAATCTCAGAGGAATGTTAAAAATACCTGGCTTTAACTTTAGATGGAACACAGCAATTACAATTGACAATTATTGCACAATTGTGAGGTGAAGATCATTTATTATTGTTATTCTATTAATGTTTATTAAACAAAAAGCACATTAATTAATTATCTTCAGCCTCCCTATGTTGAATTTTTTTTTTTTTTTTTTTGCATAGACCGAGAGCGCCCCCCACATACACACCCACACCAGTCAACATATTATGGATGCCTTTGCTACAGCTGTCATATCACTGACATTTCAAAATATAAGATGAAAGGCATTTGCATGAAATACGGGGCTGAATCAAGTATTAGCATAACGGGAGGGTATATTTCCAATTGTGTCCATGCATGGCCTCTCCCAGAGATGACAGATTGTGTCATGTCCTACATATGGTACATTGGTGTTAAACCCTACATGAGCTGCTAAGTGCATGACAAAAATGAAAATGATGAAAAACATGGAGAAAAAAGGAAACAAGAAAGACTAAAAGGCATAATTCATATACTTCTTGCAGGTGGGAAATTAATGTGAAATTTGTGGCAAAAAAAGCAGAGATGAGATATGCAAATCATTTTACAAAATCACAACGTTTTTGGAACGCTTGAAAGACTGTGGTTTAATATCATGGTTTATCACGGATTACATCATGCTGTCTTTGTTTCAGATTTCATCTCTAAAGATTTCTACCTTAGTGTGACATGATATTAGGCTCCTTACATTTGACTATTGCATTGTTTTAACATTTAAATGTTTTTAAGTTAAGGCAGGCCAATGTGACAATAATTATTTTGTTGTTGTTTTTGTAGTAGTAGTAGCCGTAGTAGTAGTATAAGTAGTAGTAATATTAGTAGCAGTAGTTGTATGAGTAACTAGATATCTGTTGTTCACTGGTTTTTTTAACAATTAACAACAGAAAACATGGATCACGTGGTTTAAAAAAACTTGTGAAAGGTATCATCATGCTACTCAACCAATGAGAGCATTTGGGGGCGGCCCAACTCAGCTGAAACTCTAACATGAACCGGGCAGAAGTACTGAACTCTCACACAGCCATTTTAATTATCTAATAAATTCCAGGCAACTTAGATATTTGTAAATATTGCAGCCAAATCTCTGTAACACTGGCGAGCCACAGGTCTGAATTATCATTTTAATACTATACATACAGTTGATCACAGCAGAGGTTTATTGTACTTTGGTTTGTATAGCAGTACAGCTAAAATAAAAGTGCACAATACATCATTTTTATAGTCATGACATAATTTTTGAATTTGAAAAACAATGCTTATTCTTCTGATTATTCTACATAACATATGAAATGCATTACATTAAATTCATATAATCACTAGTTAAATTCTATTTTTTGTGCATCTTCATGAAAATCACCGATCATTGTGAATTATTGGCGATGTTAAAACGTAATGCTGCAAGCCTAATCACATCGAGTGCTCGTTTGTTCATTTTTGTCACTTCTAGACAAAACCAGCTTGTACTCAGCCAACTGTAAAACATGACCTTTTGAGATGAGGACAACAGCTCATGATGCTTGGCTGTGATGAGGAAAGATGATCCAATACAACTCAGCATCTCATCAGCGGTGAGTAAACATGAGCAGCTTGACAAGTGCATTAATAACAGACTCACATCACGGAGATACAGGACTTCACTTCACCGTGAACTATACATGAATATAAATTCAAATTTATATACGAGTCGTAGTGGACCACAGTGGGTCGGGTCAGCTATAAATCATAAAGTCGTGCTGTAAGCTAATAAACTACATTTACACCAAAGGGGGAAACCACTGTTTGATCTAACCATCAGAACAGATCGCGTCACTTATTTTTGTGATTGAGGAAACAAAACATCTTTTTATACACTGTGCATCATTTTGCAAAAGAACTGATGCATATTCCACAGTGAAGACGGGGGCTGTTAGCTTCCTGTTTTCATTACTTTTATCTTGTTTTATTCACACTGTTGTAAATTTAAAAGAGTTCTATCCTACCCTAAATATCACTCAGTTCCTATTGTGAATGTGGCAGAAATGATGAATGCTGGGAGAGTGTTGTTGTACAACTGGAAATTCATCTTAGTGTACTCTTAACAAAATGCTCATGCCTATGGGTTGCTGGGATAAAGAGTGCAATTTATAAAGCTTTGTATCCCCTAAGTCAGTGTTGTATAGTTCTTTGGCAAATGTTATTTAACAATTCATCAAAATGAGTTTTTATTAAAGTTAAAGTATTTAAGCTACAGGAAGTGCAAAAATGATCATCTTAAAGTGTTTTATCTTATCACCTCTACAGGGATTAAATATCAGTTTAATATATCAATTATAGGCCATAAAGTGCACGGATAAAGACTGACAAAAAAAAAACAAAAAACAAACATTAACCTACCTTGAGGTCGAAGGTGTGAAAGTCAAGGAACATTCTCTCCCCTGAGACCTGTGACAGAGTGGGGGAGGGAGAGAGATGAGATGTCAATCATGATTAGGCCATGTTGCAATTACAGAGCAGCTCCCCTGACAGTGATTGATCAATGAGGAACTCCCCTAATGAAACAAGGACTTGGGTCTCCCACTGGAAAATTGACAAAGTTAGTTGGGAAACAGTGGCCCAGATTGCTTAGGTGCTGTGGAGAGTCTGTACAAACACAGTCACTGACAACTAAAAAGAATTCAAATACGTTTGAAACCACCTGTTTATGAATTAATCTGCAGTTGCTCAAAGGTCAGTGCAGTACCTAAACGTACCTCATTAAATGTGTCTATTAAATGTATAGACATGTTGGTACTTTGATAATGCAGTACTGTCAATAAAATATAATTGGAATGAAAAATAAAATTAGTATTATTATTATTATAACTAGTAAATAAAATGAATTGATTGAAATGAAATAAAATAAATAAAAAACATTTCTCTAAAGGCTAAAATTAGTAACTGTGATATCTGTGTTTGTGTTTTGAACAATATTTCAAATGAGAATTTTTAAAAACATTGTAGGTAAGAGAATACAACAGATGTTCTGTACACAATACCAATGAAAGTTGCATCACATTTAAATACTTTTCCACACATTTAAATTCCAGATAGGTCTGATGTATAGCTTTTAACTAATATATATATATATATATCTGAACTCAAGGGCCACTCAAGCGCTTCTTCTTGGTTGGACTGTCAAGTGCAGCCTCATTGTTAAAACACCAGAGACCATGGAAATCAGAGCCTCGAGGCGAAACGCTTCATAAGCCACACTGTTGAAATTCTCTGTGTGATTTAGTCCCGTACACTTCCAAAGAAAATCTGGACCCACTCATCGTCTGACCCATCCTGAGGTGGGACACATTCGCCCTCTCAGCTATTCATGTCGTGTGCACGGGTGAGGAGGGTGCTTGCCAAAAACAACTGGCAGTCGGATGATGCTCGCACACACACCCACAGCTCGGGGGTATGTGCAAACACAGACAGATATATTATGAAGAAAATACACCCGTGCTTACAAAGAGGCATTTGTTTTCACCGATACAGAAATAATATTTCACAGACTTTTGACTGCGTGACTCACAGCACTGAGAATCTGAGCAATGTGTAAACTGAGAAGCCAACATTGTTTTACCCGAGTTGCTGATTAATAGGCAGCGTGCACTGTACTGCACATTCTTTATTAATAGGTGCAGGAGGATCACATAATCTTTTTGTCAATCTGTGTTTATAGGCAGAGTTTTAAAGCTCTGACAGCCCATCAAATCACTGCTCCTTAAATTAGAATGATCAATATCTTAATGATCATGCAAATACAAAGGCTGGCACACCTAAACACACACACACACACGCCAGGCCAACAGCCATTTAAAACTGAAGAACAGAAATATCCCTCTGTGTGTATTTAGGTGATTGATTTAGATGCTGAGTGCAGTAGATTCAGGTCCAGAATATCAACAAGGCAAACAGGAATATACTGTGGGTTCTCTTTTCATGTATCTGAAAGCCCTCAGTGCATTATGTATGAGTGATTCTCAAATCACACTGCAGTTGTGAACTCACCCAGTGCCCCCCGCTGCTAAGATAAGCTCAAACACGAAGGCCTACAAATACTCAGTATGTGATTCAAACATCTTGAATATATGTGCAGCATGCTTTTTTAAAAAAGCAAAATGCAAAAGTAATTTCCATTAACTCACAGGTTCTTTTTGTTTGTCAGTGCATCACTTGTAGATAGGACCAATAGGACCGCCCTCCTCCCCATGCTGACATGTTCACAGTTATTGCTTCACAACTTAACTTAAAACCAAATTCATACAAATGTTCTATTCCTATTTCATAAAATCAAGTTAAAATAAAACAAAATGTATTTGCCCTCATTCTCCCACTAACCTCAACAGACTTTTAGGAAGATTTTTCATTTGAAATAACAATAATAAATATCGACCCCTTCTTAAAACTCTAAAGTGACACTTATTGGTTCTGAAAGTAAAATAAACAGAATACTGCAAAAGTTATCATTTAAAGACTATACTTTAAGCACATACTGTATGTATTGCATTGAAACCAATTACTCAACATGTGAAATGTGTTCATGGTATTTTACCTCTCAGTCATTCTTACTTACATTTCATTGCTTCTTTATTTCCCCCATCAGAAAGGCATGTACAAAATCCGCAGACGTGTCAGAACTATTTAAAATCTGCCTGAAAGGTTTAATTTCCCTCATACTCCTGAATGTGTGTTAATGTGAGTTCAAGGTGTGATGCTATCAGTGGTTTTCAGACGCCGCGGAAGATGCAATTAAAATTTTTAATACGGCAGAATGATCTCAAGTCCTGTGCTTTGACAGTGACACATTAGCTAAATCATATTGTATTGATTCCCTCCTTTATGAACTAAAATTGCACCTAGTGATTTGCATTGGTGGCTGACAAGATGGAATTCACGACAGAGTGAGCTGTCAGATTTGATTTTGTATTTTCTGTCTAATTATGTGACCTATTAAGCTTTCATGGCCAACAATGACCCTTTTTTTTGTTGTCAGTCCATAACTTTGCCCAAACTTTTTTTTTTTATCTGGTCAATCTATCTTGGCACATAACACCAAGTGGCTGAGAATGGGGTGATTTTAATGGTTTGATGATAACAGTAAAAAATGGGTCCTTGGAGCTTCAACTGCTGAAAAGAGGATCTATTTGGAAAGAGGACTTGCTTGCCTCAGCACTTGGAGACACGTATTTAAATGTTTGGCTTTCACCCGGAAAGGCCTAAAGGCAGGACAGCTAAAATGTGGTTGGATGAAAAGTGATGCCCATGTCCCAGGAAATTGCACAGCCATTTATCACCTTAATGAATTATGTCACTGTATTTACAAAAAGAGACACGTTTCTCCAAAGATGTTCCCTAATATCACGATGAGCCTCTGTAAATGTTACTGATGTTAACCCAAAAGACGTAGCCACTTGAGCCAATCAAGTCAGGCTTAGAGAAGCTGAATAATGAATAATATTGTGAAATTCAATCCCTGAAATGGTGAGATGTTTGGGGTGAAGGCATGTGAGAGTGTGAGCTTGGCATATAGTTATTAGCACATGGGCTTGTGTTTGGCCAAAGGCAGCCCATTTATCACACCAACAGATCCAGTCAGAGCAACCAGCTGTACCAAAATTGGGTTGTGGTTGTGGCCAGCTTTTGAGTACCTAGAAACGGTAAAGATCTGAGTGTGTTTTATTTTAAAATGAATGAAGTAGTAGATTAGATTAGTACCTAAAATCTCAGTCATTCAAATGTGACTGCCCACATACACCCATGCATGTTTTGCATTTTGCATAGCAATACATCCACAGTGGACAGTGGAGGGTTCAGAATCATTTCCTTTCTGAAGTCAGTTTCTCGTTACAGTAAAATTATCCGTTGTTCTGTTGTTGCTTTCTTCTTGCTGTTCTTGTTGTGAGATACTAAACTATACTGTGCTCCTCCGCCCCCACGATTTTCCAGTGGTAGTCTTTGAGGTATACATCCACTGACGCGTAATGAAACATGAGGGAAGGACAAAGGCCTCCTTATGAGTTTAACATAAACAAAGCTTTGAGGTCCAATATACAGTAACTCTCTAGTGATAAACATAAACCATTTAACTGCATTAGGGCTCATTTATTTAGATTTCCTAAAGTGGTACCCTGCTCATGTGACTATGTTTGCCCTGTAACAAGACAGTTGGTTGGTTTCTGCGTTTTACCAACCTTTTCAATTATCTCACTGGCTTTTGCACCGGTATGTTTCAGCCTGTTAAATAAAGGTTTACGTGAATAATTAAATGTTAGATTTGACCATTTGTCTGGGTTAAGCAAACAGTAGAGTCAGAGGCCTTACAATGTTTACTAGATCCTGCATCTGTGGACAAATTTAACTGAGTAAAGTACAATCAAAACAGTTTTTTTTTCTTTTCTTTTTTCTGTTTATCCAAATTCAACACTTCAGCAACTCTTCTAATAATGTTGGTGTAATAGCATCACTAACAATCTCCAATATTTTGGTACCTCATGAATACTCAGTCAGGGTAAGGAGATTTAAAATGTAATACAAGGACATCGGAATTGCAGTGTGTGTCATTTTTCTTTTTCTAGGATGTACAGGCTTGTGATATTGCCATATTAGGGATGAACAGATTTAAGGAGACGATGGGTGGATAAATCTCTGGACAGGGTTGAAATAGATGAATCTCAAGTTATTTACCCTTTTTAATTGGAAATGTCTGTCACAGGGCAGCAAGCTGAGGCGCCTGCCAAGCCATTATCTGCCTGCCTTGATCATTTGCAGGTATTTTATGGGGAGTGATGTGCCCAGTGTCAATGGTAGCTATTGAATTTATTTCTCCGTGATTTTAATAGGCTTAAAAATACAAATGCTGCAGATTGAAAAAGGCTGGCAAAAAGTGGATTTGTTAATCATGTCACTACATCATTGGTTCACAGATTAACCTAAGAGTGCTGACAAGATTCTGCTGAGAGGGAAAGCCAAGTGTAAAAGTTTGACATTAACAGTTGGTGTGATAAATCTGCCACCAGTAGATCTTACGCTTACTTTCAAGACTGGTTATAAAGAATAGAGTCTTAGCCTTCAACAGTAGTACGCACTGTATTTTTAATAGTCTTAAACAAGCACAAGGTTCCTCTGAGCAAGCCCTTGAGCTTCCTTCGTAATTGCTCCCCTGTGCCCTGTCGATAGATTCTACTCTCCTGCCTACCTTGAGCTCACACTCCCTGGCTGTCATCCTTGGTACTTTTCAGGTCTGGGCTCCTGAGTGACACAAAGGCAGCACCACAGTTTAAGCTCTGTTGACAAAATCATCTGGGCCCAATAGGGGACACCACTGTGACAATGCCAGCTGTGCTGATGATGTCACAGCAATGGCTGCTTCAGTTCAAAACCGTTCGATGTGAACAGTCCAGGGACTGTGGGGTCGTTTGTGCATGAATATTGAGTGTGAAAAGCACTCACGTAAATGGAATCAGTATGCAGATCCAGAGACAGGCATGTAAAGTATTTACACCGACTGATTTGCTGTAAGTGTCGACAGATTCTTGGACAGCTCCACAACTGCATTGAGAATCGTTGCAGAGAGGACTGAGAGTGCATTCTGTACCAACAAACAGTTCATTGATCTTATTCAGACAGCATCGCAAATCTTGACAACACAAACCTCGTTGTATGGGCTGCGAAACCACACTTGTTTGCATGATATAGCAGAGAAGATGACAACACACAATACAATGATTTGAGGACTATCTGTATTGCCACATGATTCACCGTTCGCGCATTCGTTGATGTGTTTTGACAATAAATACTAAAAAGAAACACTTTGGCTGCAGCCTTCCTTCCCACACACACGTATCTTCTTTCACTGCACTTTGGTGGCCTATCATTGTTGTCTGGAAACAGAATATAAAGGCTCATTTGCACCATCTGCCAGAGGAGGTGAGAGGTGGCAATGCTGGTGCCAAGAGACTGAAGACAGAAAAAAAAGCGTACCTGCTCTCCTGCTTGTTTTTCCCTCTGTGTGATATTCCTTGGCTAAGTTGGTCTTTTGGTGGCTTTCAAATGCCATTGATGATAAAGGAGAGAAGACACTGTGTTCTTTCACACTGTCACTGCAGGAATTAGCCATTTTCTGCTAATGTCAAAGGGTGTTTTAGATGGCAAAAGGTTGTGGGAAAGGTCTGGTTTACTTAAGAGTGTGACGAGTTAGATAGGGTTATTGATACAAAAAAGCTTTGTTCTTCAGTCATGCTGCTGTAGGTGTTTGGAAGACATACCATGTCTGCATGACATTTAGTTGGACTGAAAGAAAACCTAAGGAGAAATTAAGTGAGACAGAACCGTTTTAATGACTTTTAATATACAGTATGGTTGCTGTTCAGACCTTAAGGTAAGACAGACCACCTGTAATCAAGGCTCAAGGTCAGAGCAAAAGTTTGAGAATCCAAAAATTTAAACTGACCAATTCCAGCATTAGCATCATGTTTAATAATAATAATAATTCACATATAAAACAAAATATATCTTATATATATATATATATATATATAAAATAAATCCATACAATGTCCAAAATTTAAGATTAATCATGATGCAAAACTTTAATGCCCTTTAATTTTGTTGTCTTTGAATCATACAGTCTCTGTTCATTAAGACCACTGTGCCTCATGATATTTTGACACCATGAATTGTCTCCTGAAGGAACAGAATTCAATTTCTTTAATATGTGTTTTTACATGCAGACCAAGAAAAAGGGAAAGAAGAGTGTTATGTGTTGCTCAAGGTCCTTTTTAGAAACTCCCTATCCCACATCTCCCTGCACAATTAATTTTATCTTTGGGGTATTATCAAGAGTGAGGCTGGCAAAGCAGCATGACAGAAAAACGGTCCAGAACCCCGAGGCACAAGTTGGGAATTAATCTGTTTGACAAGATCTCTCACAAATGATTTGCCTGGCTTTCCTTCAGTTGGATGTTGCCACTACGCTGCATATAAGAGGGGTTGAAGTGTAACAGTGTGACCTGAAAGGACACAAAACGTTGAGACGAGCAGTGAAAAGTTAAAGCAGCTTGTCAAGTCAGCGTTGTTGTTTATTTCTAGTAATAGAGATATATTTTCACCTTGTTTAAATGACAATGGCTCTTTATTTTTCTACACAAAATACAATGAAAGACCAATGCCTGATCCCAAAATGTTTAATGTCATTCTACAAGGTATTTTCAAAGCTATTGACATGAAGCAGACGTTTGATGCATTATCTAGGATGCAGAAAATTAATCAAAGTAATGATTGAATAATTATCTCAAGTGCAATTAATTAAACATGCCAATGAACTCATCTTGAACAGCTGTCCTAGCTTCACCACTTAATCACTTGTGAGAATTACCAGACACAAATGGAGGACGCCGAGTGCATGCAATAATCTCTGCAAAGTGCATTGTTTACAAATAGTAATTAATATCACACTGTGTATAAGCAGGCTAAGTGACTGCAGTGTAATTCAGTAATTGTACCAGGGAGATTTGGGATTCTTCCCCACTCTTGCCTGATATATATCTGTTAAGACAGGGGACTGTTCATGAGACTAAGTACTGATATTACACATATTCCCACAGATATATAAGGTGGTTTTGTTTCTGTGTTTGATGGCTGCCAGAGTATCTTTTAAAATATTATAGTTTAAATAAATAATTCAATAATAAATACATATATAAATATATTCTTTAACCCATTTACAGTGCTCGATATCAGTTTTAAATGAATCAAATTGTATTTTTTTACACCTATTTCCCCAACATTTTGCAAAAAATACTTTTCTTACTCCAAAAAATGCTAAGTAACTTTGTAGTTGTTCTTCATGAAACAACTGAAAAGTGCTGTTGAGTCTCCTGAGTGTCCGTATTTTGCACCAAACGTTGTGAAATGTCATTGTAGAAGTTTGTGGCATGCTACGATGAGGTAATTTCGGGTATCAGATACTCGGCTTTCATGGTCCACGGAGCCTGACAGTCACTGCGGACTCAGGAAATGGACTGTGAGGTTCTGACATATGAGGGATCTATCTTCAACAGACTGCTGTCTGGAGTTTCAAATGAAGACTGGCAGCAGGAAGCCTTAAAAATGAAGTGTTGAAGAATAATCTCTACTTCACACATGTCTTTTTATGAGTTAAAGCCATTGTTTGTCAGCCATAAAAACACTCAATATCTTTGCTGGAGTTCAGTACAATGGACTATTATGACACAAGCTCAAATTATTATAATCAGTAATTACATGTACTTATTATAACTTTCATAATGGTGCTATTGTCATTAGAACATTAAACCATTGTGGGATTCTGAATAGGCGAAAGGATTATTAGCATATCCATAATGATTTCAATATATCTGATGATACTGTACTCACTATTACACTGAAGAAACCAGATACAACTAAGACAACCTTCATAACTAAACGCCTCCAGTTGAATGTGATGGAAAAATGAAGTAATACTGAATATATATCTGGACCAATAAAAAAACATTATCATAAGGTTACATGTTATTTATTTTTTTGACTGTCAAATGTATCATATTCAATTCAGATTTTTTTTTCAGACTGGTAGGCACTGCACTAATAAGTAAAATCCACAGACTGCATATTTTTTTGGTCAGTTTAATATTAACAATGACATAATTAGGACAACACCTGTCTTACCTGCTGCTTTTCAATAAATGTATTTTTGGAGATAATTTAGAATGTTAATTTATCTTGATTAATAAGGATTAATCCGATTAATCACTATTTTTATCTAATGTTTTTATAACTTAGAGTTACAAAACTGCTGTCCCACTTACCAGTGTACTAGTAATAACCTCAGTTCAAAATTGTCCATAGAAGGAGTTTAATTCCAATCATTTAAGTACACAAAAAGACAGACAAGGAGAATAAATTGCTGTTATTTATTGTAAAAAAAAAAAAGAAATCTTATGTAAGGTTGTTGTTTGCAGCTGTACTGTCACAGCAGACACTGCTTTTAATAGCTTCAGTAAAATGATAGACTTTGACCAGACTGAATTTCAAACTAACTTCAAAGTACGGGCTAATTTTGCTGCTTGTCGTTCGCAAAACATCCCGTCACTTTGATCATTTTATTGTTGGTCCCGGCAGAGTGCTTTGTTGGAATCGATTTTCCTCAAGTGTAATTGGTGTCATGCCTACTTTGGCTAAATAAGCCGTTACAAGATAGTCTGGCTGACTGAAAGAAAAATGCTGACACTTGGTTTGAATATTTGTTACGTAAGATTACTGTGAAAAATAAACATGGTGAGGAGCTGGGAAATATGTTTGAACATTAATTGAAATCACTCTACACTTAATTAGGACATGTCATTTTTGGGAGGGTATAATTAAAGGTCACATGACATGTTCCTCTTTTTCCTTCCCTTTCTGTGATGAGATTAAAACATTTGATGCGACTAAATTCTGAAAAGTACCATTTTAGTTTGACTTTTAAATACACTTCCACTGCAATTCAAACACATTAACGCAAATGGTTTCACCTTTCATCGTGCTCGATGAAAGGCACGGAAGCCATAGCTCACTGTTAGCTAGTCAGATGGGCTTAATGTGTTTTTGTTAACAGAAAAGCACAAGGTCAACATGTTAATGTCTGCTAGTGACTGCAGTTCCCCTGCTTTTGTTGCACTGCATCCTCCCTGTTTTCACCCTCTGTCTTTTTCTCTTCCCATCTGCTCTCCACTGCTGTAAGAGGACAGACCCACAGATGCACACGGGTACACACTCATGTTACCCTCACTCCTCCCATCAGTGTAAAAGTTCAGGCAGAGCCATCCATCCAAACCTGTAGACCATGAAATTAGGTTAAGACGTAAAGCTGTGAATGACACAGGTGTGGATACAAATGAGAGCAACAGAGTGAGGAAGGTACAGATTCAGGACGCCCTGATAGTGTTGCAGTTATAGGCATTTAGAATTGTATTTCACAGTCTCCACCTTCATGTTATTTAGCCTACCTCTCAATGCTGGAGAGAAAGGGTCTGGAAGGTCCATCAGCACACATGCCAGGGATACTGGGAGCTGTCTCATGTTCCAAATGAAGTGGAGATGTCTCAGTAAAAAGTCATGCAAGCTGCTCCTTTCAATCTCTGTTCTTCTAGTCAGACTCCACTTTGGTGGAGAGAAATAGTAGTAACAACTATATTTCAAAATAATATATAATTATAAAACAAAGATTTGAGCAGTTTTTTATTGAAGGATTTCTTTGCACTCCCATTTTTTACTGAAGTCTTGGGATTTTTGGGGGGGAAGTTACAAATGCAAATGCATTTTCTTCCTAGTAAAAGAGAACATGACTTAACTAAATGTTTGCATGGCTAATTTTCTTTTATGGTACTCCATGTGTTTTTGTTGTTATGCTGTTTATTTTTTTTAAGTCTGAATTAGTTACATCCTGATACCAATATCAGTATCAGAATAAAGCTTTATACTTTATTTAAATACCCATACACCTACATACATACAACGATGACAGCTGATCCAGCAAACCAATTCTTCCCCATCAGTTCAGTGTCACATTATCCTCATTGATAGTTGATTAAGGTGTGTCAGCAATGTCAACAGTTAGAGATAATTCTAACATCAGGGCCAAAGACAGGAGCAAAGCTTAGTGTTTGAACTGTTCTGTAATATTACAACAAACACCTGAGGATCTGCTTTAGTGCTGAATATGCCAACGTCTGTTCAGATAATTATATTAAAGTAATTTACTGAGCCTCAGCTCCCTGCACAGCTCAATCAATCTTGTCTCTCAAATAGCCATAATAATAAAGACAATAAACTGCTTGTGTTCTTCAGACAAATACTCCTCTCTTCAGGTCTATTTGTTTTACTTTGTCATCTCACATAGAGAAACTAAGAGCCTCTGTGTGGTGTTACACATCAGATTTGGCTGTGTAAGGCTTCAAAAAAAAAAAAAAAGAAAAAAAGAAAACGAAAATGGAAAGCCGTTTGAAAGGCAAACACATCTACGGCTGATAATGTCAGAGCGCTGTATTGACTATTGCTTTTGCCATAATGGGTATTGACCGCTACATCAATGGGGATTTGCTGACATCTGCAGTCTTACAGAAACTGGAGTTAGAAAAATAAAAAGTCCTAACTGCAATCACTTACACACAGTACACACCAGTGGCAGAATTAGTTTCATTATTTGTAAATGCACAGCAGTATAACATACATACTAAGGATGGGGCTTGCTTGCAGACGTACAGTCATCGGTACATACAGTAAGCACTTGTGGTGTGCCAGGGGTCAAGTGTTTTCCACTGTGAGCAATATGGAAAGTCCTGACGTTAGCTAATATTTCCTGATGGCCTCTTCCTATTTGCATATCAGGTGCTGCCTCAGCCAGCTCCTATTGTCAGAGCTTTCTATTTGAATGTCAACACTATTATTAAAGCTGGTGATGCAACAGCAGGTGTCTCTCCTTCTCTCTCTCTCTCTCCCTCTCTGTCTCTCTGTCTAATGTCCTCCCTCTGTCCATCAGTGCCTTTGTCCTCTCTCTCAGGCTCTCCTTCTTTCACTCTCTCAGGTTTGTTTAAGAGCTATCATTATGTGTCTGTCAAATAGATTTCATTTGGAATCCTTTTTTTTTCTTTTTGCTGTCTTTGCTCCTCAAGCACCCCTATTTTTCTTGGTTTGACACTCTACTTCCCCAGCTCACTCTGACGGTAATGCATGAAATGGAGAAAGCTTCTTGCTGCTGCCTCGCCTCTATTTTCTTATTGTTTACAGCCGTAGCCGTCAGCACTGCTGGAGACTAGCTTGAGGAAAATGGACACTTTGACATTTCACAACCTGCGATGTGGCAGCCGTTGCTATTACTAGTAAACATTGTTGATTACTGTCTTGACAGCTGATGAGCTCTGCCACACTGAGCACAAACCGGTCGAAGTGAGTTCAACACAACAGTACAGGGATGATATACGACGTATTTAGAAGCCATAAAATGGATAAATAAATATTTAATAAGAGCAGGGTTTGTAGCCGTAGAGCCCCATAGTAAGGGAGCTCGTTGAACAGGCGCAATAAAAGTTAAATCATCTTGACTATTACATTTTTTTTTCCAAAACATTTTTTTTTTTTTGAAAATACAATGTTAACATTAGCCATTCGGGATTTTTGCCGTCATTGTTATTTTAATACACAACCTACTTGTTGGTAAAGGTGTGACGTTTTCTATTTAAGTAAATAAGGTTTCTCTGGGAACTTTTTAAAATACTGTAAATAAAGTCATAGTTTAAGTCAGCTACCTGTTCCTTTTTATTTTTTTCTATGAGTATTTACAACATTCATATTGTTTACTGGTAACAAAGTTGACTTAGCTGCAAAAACTATTATAATAGTGACATACAGTAGTTGTACACCATGACACAGCAATAACTGTGGCATGATTAGGTGGAGAGCCTGAGGGGCATTCAACAGGAGGTAATCAGGCAAATGGTAAACATATTGGTGAGATTTTGAATAACAGATTTAGCTGTGAATCACTTGGCAGAAAGCTATGATGTAACCAATCAGCAAAGTGCATTGGATGGTGCATGGAATCTGCAGCCAAAGATGATTCAGAGTCTTGAAATGAGGTCAGAGAGCAGTAAATGATTAATCCATTAAATACTTTCAATATTTCAATGGGGCTCATTTAGGAAATAGATAGTCGGTTCTTTGTCGTGATATACTGGACTGATGTCACCTTTTGTCTGTCGGAAGTCTGGTGAGGCCATAACTCCAGCTGTTGGGAACTGGAGTTAACAGACCAACTAGACATCTACTGACTGATGTAGCTGTCAGATGCGGTGTCACATGTGTCTTGCTGTAGCATTTCCCTCTAATGGGACAGTAATGTTGACAGTTGACACTGTGTTCTACTGAAGAAGATGTGAAACTGGCATTGAGACCATAACCTTCCTCTGAGAAAACTTTACTGTTGTTGTAAATCCGCTCGTTTCCCGCTCACACTTTTATTGGAAGGGAAACGGTGACAGGCACGAAAACACAAACACACTGTTACCTCCTTAAGCACTGCAGTTGACGCTCACTTTAGGGCAAGCTATGCTAACTAGGTGCCACACATGCCAACTGTACGTACTGCGCTTTGAAAAGTCAACACTTGAAGTAACAGTATTCACAAAGAGTTCCAGGCACCCAGAATATGATAAGAGGAGCATTTTTGTTTCCTGGAAACAGGATAACTTTAATCAGTGGTGTGATTTAAGTCTCCTTTCAACAATGTTCCTCATACCCACAGACTGCACAGTAAACACCTTGCTGAGCAGACAAATGGGAGGCGGTCACTGTGACCGACCAAGTGTTTGTTTAGCAGCTGAGATTCTGCTGGTGGCGCTGAATATCCTATATATAACCTTTAACAAACAAAGAGCCGAATCTAGCACAGCTGAAGGTGTTCTTTTTTTAGTTTGCAGCAAACTGTCCAAACTGGTCAATCAGAACACAAACACTTTGAAAAGGTGAGATACTGGATAGAAAATTGCATTTACTCAGAATTCTGTGTACAACTCCCTGAATGGCTGTTCAGACCTTTTCTATCTACTATCTGTAATAAGAGAAAAAAATAACTGCAGGGTTAATTTTGTCACAACTGAGCCTTTCCATATGACTGCCATTAATATCATTCATATTAGCAATGTTTCCAGTTCACTGGCAGAATTTTTCTCATATCCGGTGTGACCTGGATAGACATTTTTTTTTCTTTTTCTGCCTCCCATGGAAGCAATAGCAATATCACATGTCTTTAGAGTTTATGCAAAGCATAACTCCCATTTCCCCCAACAGCACTCGCTCAGCGCAGCCACAGCAAATATTATTAAATGCCTTGCTAACATCCGAGCCCCTCTGCACAGTGCACACGCATACACAAACAAACACACGTGCAAAAACCAGCTCGTCTCTCCCTCCTTGCCTTCCTGTCTACCCACTCCCATCCTCCCCCTTTCGCCTTCTTCCTGGGTATCACAGTGGCAGTGCACGAGGGAGAGAGTGCATTGATCTGCCAAAGTGAGCAGCCATTTCACGGGGGCGAGTCTGTGCAGTGCTCACGTCCCTGAATGGGAATTGCTCATTTCACCTGACTGCCTTGAATATGGCACAGTAGTGGGAAGCCCCGCTGGAGAACGACAGGGGGA
>NC_024307.1:29947814-29954882 GCF_000523025.1 Cynoglossus semilaevis | reverse complement strand
TCAGGGCCCTGGTCAAGACTTGGCAGGCAACAGATAAGAGCTCCTCAGCCGCTCCTACGTGTTGGCTGAGTACTGCACCTGAGACTACGCTTTGTCTTTCAAACACCCACATACAAAGAGCTTCTTTTCTGCACGTGTACGGCACTAATAATAAATTTGGCATTCTGGTTAGTCTGCCGTCTGTCCTCAGGTTGGGATAAAATAAATCATACTGCTGATATTAAGTCTGAAATCAGGAATTGTGCAATTCCCAGAGCAGGGCTTTAGCTCAACTGGAACTCGTCTGATTGCCAAGACCACATGTGTCTGCAGGATCTAGTGTTATGTCCAGAGTAGGGGCTGGTAGACAGACAAACAACAAATAAACTGTTGATGACATTTAGATGCCCTTCAGGAAATAGTATGTAGCTTTGTGGATCAAAGAGAAGAGAAGCTGCTGTATATTGTCACTCATTTGCATATTATTTTATGATTTCCGTATCACTAATATGAATTATCAGTGTGCGAGTATGTGTGTGTTTGGATGATTGTGTGCGTGTCTGGTTGCATGCTGAAGAACAATTTATTGTGTTCTTTCCAGGTCAGCAATAGGCCAGTGTGTACAATTCGGTGCGTACAAAGGTCAGCACTTTGAAACCCTGATCAAATCTCACGTAGGACATGGGGTTTAAAGACAGAGTAAATGCTTTGCAGTTGTCTGACAGCCGTTTGGTTTAGCTCATGTGCTTTCTCATTGCTAACGTGACTCATGTAATAATTGTCAGAGTCCACAGTTATTATTTGGTCAGGTGTTTTCACAGAAGTTAAAGTTGTACTTCCAGTGACCTTAGGTGTATTTCCAATCATGTAGGGAGACTGGAATAGTTTGATCATTTACTTCTGTACAAAACAAAACCAAAATACCAGATATGATATGAAATGTTATAGAAATATATGTTCTCTATTTGTGTTTTACAGACATCAATCAGGATCAAATTAGAACAGCTACATCTATATTTCATTAAAGTTGATGTTTTCAGTTTTTATATTTATATTTTAAGATGATGTTCCAATACATTTATACATAACTTGTACTTCAAATAATAACACACATTAACAGAGGACTATTGAACTATAGATACATGCCTGTAGCATGGCATTACCATTATTGCAGCAATGCAAAAGGAACTACTGAAAATGTGAGTTCAAAAATGACTGTTGCACAACTTAAAAATAAATTTAAATGCTAACACAAGTACGACAAAATTTAAAAATTGATCATTTATTGTAAGCCACAGGTTTGGTTAAAATTACTCTTCTGTTAACCTGTTGATCCATCTTCTGTCAGTACCTAAACCTAAACTAAACCCTCTGCTCATTTAGTGTGTAACAGGCCTATACTAAACCTGGCACTACTGCAAAATGAGCCTTTCTTTCTGCCTCTTTACATTTGTTATAACCCATCAGCTAAATTGTTTTAAACATCTGAACATTTTCTGTCACTGTTTAAATGATGTAGCAAAATTAATATTTCCCCACCAATAACAAAATAAATAGTTATTCTTACACTTTTAACCTGTCATAAAAATGTAATGTTGTCATATTAAGGTGGTGTCAGCAAATTCTGCCTGTGCTGAATTTGACTGGTTTGGAAGTGAAGAGCTGTAGCTCCCAGCGTCCCTCTAACAGTGATCTCCTGTCCATAAACCCTTCTTGTCCCTCATGTGTCTGAGACGCATTCCATCCGGACGCTCCATTCCGTGCACTTTATCCTTCACATGTTCTCAAATTTATTTCTCCATCTCCCCGTTGGTCAGCTCACCTCCTTTCCTCCCCTCCACCTCGCCTATCTCTCCTGCTGCTCTCCTTGCTCTGTGACAGTCTCATCACACTCTATCAATCAGGCTGGTGAAGACCAGGCGCAGTGCAGCATACAGCGTTGCAGCAGCTCTAGTCTGGTTCCATCAGTGCCACTCGGTCTCCCACACTCTCTCAGTCACTCTAAAAAAGGTTTAAGTTGCCAGATATAGTCTGTTTTCCTCAATGACCCCTTTTGGAGGGTCACGACGAAGGGGGAGCACAGAGGTAGAGTCAAGCTTTAGCTTCATACAAGATGTTGTTGTGTTTTCTAGCTTGTATTTACTTTCGAAAGTTGCAGTTCCTCCTTAAAGAAATACTAAGCCTGAGCAGTGTAAACTACTACATAAAACTGTTTCATCATTCCCTAAAATACTGCAAATTAATTTAGGCAAATGAGTTGTGAGCAAAAGAGGGGTCAGGGCAGCACATTTCTTCTCTTACCTGCCGCAGGCCTCATCCTGTGGTTGATGTCTCAGGTAAGAGGACAGACTAAATGAGAGACAGGAAAAAACAAGACATGGATGAATGGTTTAATTAACCTGTCTATTTGAGGTGAAAACCAGGGAATCATTCAGCTTGTATCACAATCAACAGGGGATCTTTCTATCATGAATAAAGCTGCATGAAAAGGAATCCAAGAGGAGCTGACATGAAAAAACACAATCTTTTCCCATGGACATTAGTTTATATAATTTTCTGCTCTTCATTATGTTTAGAACGGCCATAAATGAACAGCAAAGTGCTTGTTTTGTGACCAAGTTACTGTGGAAGGAGCAGAAATTACATGTGCAGTGGAGAGTGACTTAACCACAGTTATCGATTGGCCATGTGAATTATAATGAAAACAAGTCTAATTACATTTTCCCTTAAGTAGCATAACAAATTAGGCCTGAGTTACAGTATTCTGCAAGTCAAAAAGGAGGAAAAATGCAGTAAATTCAGCTGATTTTTTTTTCCTCTGGCCACTTGATATGACAATTTATTTTATGTATTGCTGGAAGAGAAAGACAAATGACAGCAGGTACCTGAATGTGCTATGTATTTAGTTATTACAGTTAATCTAGAAATGTGTTGAGAAACTTTGGTGGAGACCTTGTCCTGAACAAGATTATTTCGGTCTACGGTCTCTCGCAATCCATTTGACAATTGTCAGTCAGCTTGTCAGCTGTAGACTTATTTATTGCTCTGCGCTTGGTTTGGTCGGTCTGACGTAATCCTGACATCTGACCTGAAGTTGAAGCCTCCACAAACACATACAGCTGTGTTTGTAATAACAATATGTATATGCGATACAGACCCGGCCTGTATCTGGTGTGATAAATGTACGTAAGTTCACGTGAATTTAATTACACGTAAAGGATCGTTAGACTCAGATCTTTGAGAACATGTTTTAAGAAACCATGATCTAGATAGCGATAGTGATGATTTGGTGGTTTATGTTTCAATTGATCAAAAAAGTATTAAAGCAAACTAATTACATGGAAGTGAGGATATAGCTGGATATCTTTTTTTACTTTAAATAAAAGTAAGGTATTTTTTGTCTTTGCTATCACAGTTTGCTTTGTACACCTTCCTGGTGCTAATGAGTCCATGAAATAAATTGTGGGCAAGAGGAATATTAGGGAGCCTGCCTCTTTGATGTGCAGAGGAATCCTCAGTTAGTCTGGATTTGGCTCCGGTGATTATTACATTATAGCAGGGATAAGTGTTCAATGGCAATAAATGCTCTGTTGGCCTAACTTCTATCACAAAGGCAATGGTTAGCAAAGACAAAAACGTCAGAACAGAGGAGTGAAAAGGGTGAATACAAAAACCCAGTGAGATTGGCGAGAACACCATGGAGCCGGAGCCCATCTGCAGCAGCCATATTTCATTACACAGCACGGAAGCTCAGTACACGATCAAGCATATTTAGTGACCACCATCTCACCCCACTATAAGGCAATTATTACACCCTGTTTTTTTGTTTGTTTGTTTTTAAACCCACGTACTTGTCATCGCAGTGCATGCACAAGGAACTGTTTTGGAGAATATGTACTCTAGGTTTGCATACCTGTGTGTGTGTGCGTGTGCGCACATGCGGACATGCACAGCTGCTTCTGTTTGTTTTAGGGAGGGTGAAGGCTTCCTGACCGCTGATGAGCAATTGGTTACCTTTTCTCAATCCCATTAGCTGGGTAACATCAGCACATTTAGGATCAGCAGGCAGAGCGAGCCGAGATACAGAGATAACCATAAACATGTCACCAAAAAGGCATTGTTATTTGCATTCATATTGGAAAGAGCCAAATTGATGTGGGGTCAAACAGGGAAGGTGAGGGTTTATGACCTGTGCATAGCTGTGCTGTCAGCAGCTCTGATCTATCGAGGTGGTCAGCCTTGTCAGGCTTTATGCCTGATTATATTATCATGGCTGACGATCAATGGAAATGACTGATTGTTCATCTGCAACCGAGGGTTGAATGAGTTGAGCTGCGTGCTAACAGTGCATTCTTTAACAATACATTGAACGAAAATGCCTCTCCCTGTCTTAGAGTCATCCAGCTGAGTGATGAACTACACACAGGTGCCACCTAAAACACTTTTAAAGTACACTGGCTGCGTCTCACTCTTTCATGCAGGTCTGCAATGCATTTTTGTAATATTATCCTGCTGTAAAAAGAGGGAAATGGCAGCACTGTGAAATCAAAATCTAACCTACTTTACTATTTGGTGGGCAGCGGGCAGCTAATGTGCAGTCATTTAAGTGGCACAGCCGCCAAATGCAGCATTAGTCCCCATCTGGGGACCCGTGTTTTGGTGAAAGTGCTTCTCCATTTGCGAGACTCTTCAGTTCTGGGCATCCACCCCGAGCCCATAACTCAACGTGCCTCTATCACTCCCATGCGACTGGCTGTCATAATCATCAGCATTATGCTACCTCAATGGGCCTGATTTACAAGTCTGGACATGGAACCAGCGCTCTGCCAAGGGGTAAACATGAGGCTGTTTGCTACGCCTAGCCTTTCTCTCCCTGCTGAATTTAATGGAGGGACTCCAATATTGACAACAGAGAACTAGCATGTTTTGTATGAGTATTTTTATATGTATAGTCCCATTCAAAAATGCAAATGCAATTTTTTATTTTTTTTCTGCAGTCGAATGCATACAAACCATGGATTTTAATCTGACTTCTCTATAATTAACTCTGCAGTGTGCAGCACCACAATACTCTCCAGCTTATCCATTGCTATTGGCACTTCCATGTATATTTTATGAAGCTAGATTTACCATATGTTAGCTTGTGGTTCAGTTTTAGTTTAGGGCATAGTTAACTCTTTCTTTTTTTTTTCTACACAGTATGTCTTTGTAAGTATCCCCACACTACGCTGTCCAATAATACTCTGTTATTATAAAAAATACTACTGTTTTTTTCTTTAAAATTAGTATTATTTCCTACATGAATTATAGTTTTGATATTTATACAAGAGGGAAACAAAACATATTGCACCTTATGTCTTACACATCTGAGCTTTCTTTACCTCCAGGCAGGACCTGGCCTTTTCTTTAACCCTCTTACTTATTCCATAATATTATATTAGCCCATATTCATCCACATATTGCAGCCGCTTATGATAGGCCACATAAATCAATTTTTATATATATAATCGCCCACAATAACGGCTCTCAAACTGCCTGCTGAGAGCTGCCATTTCTTATCACTGCGCTTGAATATAGCGGTAACAGTTATGAAGGCACTTTTAGTTGCCGTTAACTGGAGGAGGCAGCGAGAGACGGAAGGCGTGTTTTCCAATCCTTCCAATTACTTAAGCTGCTTGAGGGTTTTTCTGTAGCGCTCAGTGGTTATACAAATTCAGAGGAAAGAGAATGGATGTCTGATGATCAAGTTACTATATACTCCTGTGGATTTTGCTCTCCAGTTTGTTACTAAATGCTGCGATTCACACTCAGTTTGTGTGTAAATACACAATAAATTATTCCATCTGAGGTATGATTTGGAAAGTCCAGCATATACAGCACAACGGGCCTATCAGACTATTTACACTTATTGACTTGCATAAGAATTCCCCAATAAATAAATACTTTACACTGAACAAACTTAAAAAGAAATTGATCAAAGTATTTGTTTCCTTTTCAAGCATTTTCCAAGGAAAAGAGAGATTTTTCCCCCCTCCGAACAACATCACCACTTCTGTTACAATAGCAGTGGGAGCCCTTCGGCAGGGCCATCATGATGTTGAGACAATTTGATAGACAACAGCACAGCAGGAGAAAAATAGAGAGGAAGTTGGATTCAGGAGCGCAGTGCCAGGAGACACCCTCTCTTTCATTCGCTGGATCCCAACTGCTCCCAGTGCCAGAGACACGGGCCGCTGCACAGACAGATGGCGAGGAAGTGTGTTGTGTGTGTTTGATATGTGGCGACGCCATTCTGGCTATGAACAAGTAGTGGAGATGGAGAGTGGGAGCTATAAAGGGAGGGAAAAGATGAAAGAGGGGGAAACACTGCAGAGGTGCATGTGTGTGTGTGTGTGTGTGTGTGTAATAGACAGACTGAAAGAGCAGGGACACTCTCCTGCAAGATGTAATCCAGGTATTTTTCATAGCACATCCAAATAGCTTGTGTACTTCATTACAGCAGTAATAAAAGTTAATTTGTGCTGTCACTTTGCGTTCACTCGTCATACTGCGAAGGGAAAGTGATGCAGGGAAAGGGACCCACATCCTGGTGCCAAGAGGCACACCTTCCAGAACAGTGCATGTATAGAAGACGGAAAGGGAGAATGTGTACTGACGTACTGCCATCTACTGGATTTACTGGGAAACACACTATAATCATGAAAGGAAAACCTCTTGCAACATACAGTATGTATGCGTGTGCGTAGACGTTTTCAATTATTCTGATTTATGCTCTCATGATGGCTGTTTTTGAATATATGGATGCATGTATTTATTAAAGCAACATAATTTTATGAAAATATGCATAGCGGCCTTAGAATATATATGTTTACAGGTACTACAATGCCTCGCCAATGAATAAATAAATAAAAATTAATAAAATAAAATTTAAGATATAACCAAGCAAATAGATAAGAGCCCCCTTTTGGATCGTTACTGTACTGACGATTACCTTTTAGCTGGCAACAAGTTATTTAACCCCAACTGATCAAAGTCAATGCAACGTATGGAATATAAAGCCGTTAATATCGCTTAAAAAGTAAATATATA
>NC_024307.1:29896451-29947791 GCF_000523025.1 Cynoglossus semilaevis | reverse complement strand
ATGCATTAGATAGCAAAAAGAAGTTGATCACTGCAATGATAGGTCACGAGGTTATGGCGGTTATAGACAGCACCATCTTGTGGTTAAATTGGGATGAGCAAATGCGAGCACGGCAGTCGACTGAATTAAACATACATTTACATTTAGCAGACAAATACTGAGTCAACTGCAATTTCATAAAAAGCTTAATATTAATATCTCAAAGTTACATTTTTTTCTACTGAATTTTCAAACTATGGTGCATTTTACAATGGCTACCAAACATCCATTAGTTGCACCCTGTTGGTCTGCAGTTAATGGTCATAAATGGATGGGGGAAAAAAACAACTTCACAGCATGTTATTAAACACTGACTGGTCCCACCTCTGATGCAAATGATGCCTCCTTTGTGTGAAAAAAATTAAATAAAAACTCTCTCCCGCCTGTGCGGCTGTAATTGCAGAAGCAGTGGAGTGTGTAAGAGTAAGTAATTTAAATTTTATCTCCCCCAAAAAATACACTTCTCACAACAACTAGATGTTTAAAGATCACAGAGTGCACCACCAATGTAATTTTTGAGATTCTCCCCGGTGTTTGATTATTTTTATTTTGTGTTTTTTATTGTGTGTATGTGTTTATTTATTTATTTATTTTGACTTGCCCTTTTTATCCATCTGCAAATCTCTGTCCTCTGGTCAGCATACACAGTAAATGGCTAATTATCTGTTTGGGGCCCACTATAATAGAGTTTGTTGTTATCTGATGTCAAACAAATTAGATCACTTTTCCACAGAATCTGTCCTGCTCACACAGAGTGGTTTCAATAGACAGACCTCGGCAGTCTGGGGATTATGATTATGTTTAAGATATTTTATTTTTATTTTTTATATACCATAAAAAGAAAACCTGCCATATATAAAGATCTTGAGAAGCAATTTTAATCTTGGTTCTTATGTTTTATTTTGTTTCTTATTGTGTTTTTATTGTATTATTTAAACCACATGTATAAACCAATAACTTCATGCTTCACTGGGTTTAATGACAAAAGAGGATTTGACAGCAGAAAAAAGCCGATAGACTAATTTTAAAACCTTGTACTTTTGAGGTTGAGTTCTTGAATCTGTTCATCTTCCAGGAGGGAGGACAGAATAAACGCAATGTGAGAAATAAAAGCATACATAGAATTTTTTTATCATTACAAAATCATATTTTTTCAGGGCAATTTTTCTCTGATCTTGGCCTTAGTGGGAGGTGTTAATCAGACAGTGTGCTTCTCCGACCACAGTTGAATGTTTGTTGTTGCATGCGTTTAAGTGTAA
Source organism: Cynoglossus semilaevis (assembly GCF_000523025.1). Lineage (NCBI taxonomy): Eukaryota > Metazoa > Chordata > Actinopteri > Pleuronectiformes > Cynoglossidae > Cynoglossus > Cynoglossus semilaevis. Next base: position 29,946,493 of record NC_024307.1, on the reverse strand, counting down.
GCATACATCATGTTGGGTGAGTGTGATGGGCTTCAAGCATCGTTGGTGTTTATTTGTGGCGTAGCTGCATCCACAATTCCCCAGTCACAGCTTAGAGCAGGGTGAAAGCAGAGCGAGCTGTGCTCTGATGCTGGTGTAAAGCCACTGGACTTATAATTCATCGACCAAAAAGCCCTCCATGTACTAACCCTGCAATATTTATACCCAGCTGAATTCATTTCCCCAGCTACATAATCACACAGGCTCAGGGCAGGGGTTGTATTTTATTTATTCAAATTCTGGTTTTGATATTTGATAATGTAATCAAGTAAGGAAAACTGTTTGTTGGATTTTATAGTCTGGCAACTTGGATTACTTGTACATTGAAGAAAATAAGCAGAGTTGTCAGTCGGGGTTGCCTAATAATCAGGTTGTTTTTTTTATGATGATAGAGTTATCAAAATGTCTCTAACACACAATCATAAATAACTGACATTTTAAAGAAATAAAATCATTGAGAGATTTCAACTGCATAGAGATTGTTAGCACCAACATTGGGTATAAAAGGAGCATCCACTGAAATCTTTATCTTTATTAAGTTTGTGCTGAACGTAGGAATAGAATTAAGTAGAAGAATGTTTTAAAGATAGTAATCACATCTACAGGTAATAATACTGTGAAAGATTCAGGAATCTGTGAGAATTTCAGTGTGAAAGCAAAGGGTGAAATTCCCTGTCGATTTTCCTTTTTGTCTTAATAACCTCTGCACGATGTTGCATTAAAATCTTCAGAGATTTGTGTAGTTGGTGTACAAATATAATTAAGTTTGTTTTTGAAAACCATTAGGATCCTTCTCTTCCCCAAAGCCTCTTAAATTATATTTGGATCCTTCTCTTCCCCAAAGCCTCTTAAGTAGCCGTTGGAGTGCTTTCAGGTGCAGTCATGTTAGTAGTTTGTGATTGGATTTATGTTTTTTTTTCTTTTTGTTTTTTTTTTTTCTTGTAAGAGTGGAAAGAAATTGTCAAAGCCTTTTCTCAATTTGGCTTGTTTTTTAATATAATCTGATTAACCCATAACTCCAGTCAACAAAAATGTTGAGCCCAGTCTGGAGTGAACAGCTGTTCTTTGGATTGTGCAAGGTTTGGTGTAATGGCGAGAAACGTCTCTACTCACCAGAAATTAGGCTCCTGCTTGTGGTTTCACGCAGGTGCCAACATGCTGCCTGATGCTGCTGCTGCTGCTGCTCGCCGACACAGCACAGAAATGAACGCCCCCTGTGACCTCACCTAGAAATTGAGAAAAAACAAAAACACAATATGTTTTACACTACAATAACACAGCAATGTTGCCATCAGCCTCTTTCGTTTGGAAGGCTGCCACAGATTCAATGATAAAAGCAAAAAAAAAAAAAAAAAGAAAAGAAAAAGAAATGAAATGAATCCATAGAAAACCTTTCTGAAAGGCTTGTCCATATTTTGAAGGAATAGAGTTTTTTTCCTTTGGTAGGACACAGGCATGACACACGTCATATCCTATCTATTCAGCATTTTTCATGTTAATGTCAACACTAGTCATATTTTGGTTATAACATGACATTAGTAAACTATACTCCCACTAGTTGTAAGCCCTTACATTGGAATTTCACGATTTGGGCAAAATGAAGGAGCTTTCCTGATATTTCATACGGAGTCGCTTCGCTCCTTTTTGCAGCTCTAACAGCTCCTCTGGGAAGACTTCCTACAACATTTTTGGAGTCTGTCCGTGGAATAAGAATTGGATAACAACACTTGGCTCACAACCAGTGTTTTGGTTCATCCCCAGAGGAGAATGATGGGGTTGAGGTCAGGGCTCAGTGAAGGCCACTGAAGATCTTTCACACAAAACACATTCAAGCATGGAGCTCGCTTTCTGCACCCAGGCCAAATCGTGCTGTACTCGAGAAAAAGAAAAAAAAAAAGAAAACCAAAGTGAAAACCATAGAATTGTTAGAAATAAGGTGAAAATTTCCTTTTACGCGGTCCAACGCACCCACCTCTGAATACAGCCACAGACTGTAACTTTATCCCCTTTTTGACCAATTAAATCCACAGCACAAGAGGTCAGTTTTTTTGTAGCGCAGGTCAAATAAGACAGCCATTTTTTATAATACTGCCAGACAGAAAAATTAAGTTTATACAACTTTGACCCAATCAATAACATTCTGGTCATTGGCATCAGCTGCCTTGTGCAGCCCATAGTAATTCAAACATTCAGTCTTCTGCTTGGTGTGCTGTTGTATTTGATGGAGAAAACTAATGCAGTGTTGGCTCCTTTCATGATCCTGTGACATTACATATTTTTGGACTAACTTGTATCACCTGGTGACATCTTTGAAAGTAAAGCATTATGACAATAATCTATGACCTGATTATAGTCGAATATGTAAATTCCTTGTATTATTATTATTATTATTGTTATTATTATTTGCTGTTTTGTAGTCTCCGTTACCATTTTGCTGTATAGAAGGCAGGAACTGATCAGTCTAACTATGTAATTATTAATAGGCGTTAATAGTATTGGTATTCAAACCTTTACACCACATATTGCCTCTGACCAGTATGACCAAAATATAAAATTCAATTAAATTCAATTAAAAAAATCTAAAACAATGTAGTAAAATGAATTTAAAAAAACAAACAAACTAAAAGTTTTTATGTGAGAAAAATGATAAAACTGTTAAAAAGTTGAATTCCTACCCTACAGTGCAAAGACCAAGCCTGTGTGAGAGGTTCCTTTTATACCTCAAATGAATGACCTAAAATACACTTTCTTTTTTTCTTTCTCTGTTTGACAAATCCTAGCTTTGCCTGTTAAACAAAGGTTAAGGTTCATTTTCAAATTACAGAATATGTTATTTATGAGATTTTTCTAGTTAGAAAAAAATCCCATTGTTCTTTTAGTGTGTGTTTGTGTGTATTAACGTGTGTACTATGTATGTATGCACCATGCATGAATTTTCTTGGCCATGTAACCTTAACATGTGCAAAACAGAATCTGTTCTGTCTTGGCATGACTCCCTGTAGTCAGCAGGGCCAAAGAGAACCTGGGGGCCATGTTCCATGTGACACGGTGGAAGTGTCTGTCCCTTCTAGCTCTATAATAAATCACTCCAGACAAGCCTGCCCCTGACCACCGCCAAAAACACATTCACATGCACACGCGCGTGCACACACACACACTCATGTACATTTTTTTTAGCCCTATCACTGTATATCATACTAAGGAAAAACGTGTTGGCTGCTTTTACATGCTGGACACTCCTGATTATACGAGATCATACAATACAATAGTACAAATATATAAATACCAACCAACACAAATATTAATTATCATAACATAGGTAAGTTAAACTTTTATTTAATTAAATGCTCAAATTCTTTGAGAGCATCTAAAATTATAAAATAAGAGTCATCTTTCAGAAATAACCATACTAATGCTGAGTGTTTTTTGGCAAATTGTCCTGACCTGAAAGCTGTTCTTTTCTGTAAAACAAACAAAAAAGAACACTATTAATAGGTCACTTCTGCTGTAAGCAGATTGGGAGAAGTTAACTCTGACAAAATTCTCATCTGCTGCACTCATCACTATTCCAAACCAGGCCACTTGCTACTGCTGTGAATTGTCCCTTATATAACACAGCTCCATCTGACAGGTGTAGGACACATATAGGTATGTAAGAGTGTGCCTTAACAGCACCATGGCAATTTAACTGGAGTATTTAAGCCTTTCTGCCTGAGAAGAAAGTGCAGATTCATCTTAAAAAGTATCACCTTCATGGTTCCTGAGCAGGATACGGATATGGCCCTGAATAGCCTAAAGCTGTGGTTCTCCAAATAAGGTATGTGTACACCAAGTATCAAATGATTTCAGAGTTGGAACTAGATGTAAAAGTTTTGACAACTGCTAGGCAAAAGGCTGTATATCAAATATGAAATAACTTAAAACTAACTCAAACTATTCAGAGTTCAAATTCTGTATCTTTCACTGGTCTGGAAGCTACACTTATTGCTACTATCTTTAATTGAAATCACTTTTGCACCCTAAGCTAGTACAATTATTTTGTCTACACAATGATGACAGGCCACTATTGAATTAATTGACACAATTGTCTACACAATGATGACAGGCCACTATGAAGTGAACTAGAGGATCATTATATATTGGATTTATTTATATAAAAACATAATATTTTCACAGGGGGTGATACTGTAATCCCTGTTAAAAAACAAACAAACAAACAAACATAATCCCTGTTAAAAAACAAACAAACACAAAAACATTTGGAGGTCACCAAACCATGAACTTACCAAATCGCTTTAGCTTATTCTGGTCAGACAACAGAAACAAGAACCTGACTTGAAGCTTATAGTGATGTCATGGATTTTGCTTAAAAAACCCCTGAGTTCAGTTTGAGATTATGGTGTTTTAGCTAATACTGAACAAAATGTTCCAACAAAAAACTGCACAGACACACACTTTACACACTGCACTAAAAATGTCAGTGGAGTGAGCAAGAGAGACTACGTCTGTGTGTGTGTGTGACAGTACTACAGTAAATAAAAATAAAAAAAACTCTTTGTTTTGGAGCAGCTCTGTTCTAATTCCACCCAGAACTTCAACACAGCCAACTCAGCCAAGTGAAGTTGATACAGTTATAGAAAAAATGCATTTAGATGCTTTATGTGGCTGTGTTGAGATGTGTTCTAGTGTGTGTCGGCGTTCGCTCCGGGGAAAACTTGCAGCATAACAACACACCCCCAATTACGACAGCACCCTCAAATCCTGCTGGAGGAAACCACATCGCTGCTCAGTGATGTGACTAAACAGCACAGTGATGGGGGGAAACTGTGCTCCAACTCCAACAGACATGAACTTTGAGTTTCATCATCAGATCCAGAACATCCAGATGAGGGAGCAGAAATGTATTAAAATTCTGACATGTTGACTTCACTATCTGTAGACATAATGCATGTTATATGTGATGATGCAACAGAATGCAAGTGGTTGTGTTATTTTGGGCGAGTGATTCAGCCGTGTTTATGGATCATCACATTCTGAACACTAACTGGATTTAAGGGAATTTTTTTAACGAGCTTCCGTTAGTTTGCTACAAATCTACGAAAAACGTGTCAATAATTTATTCACTTCCTTGGATGGGTAGATAAAAATCTGCACATTACTAAAGTAGTAGCAGCCGCAGTAGTAATCCCTTTCCTGCAGGGGGCATCATGAGCACGCATAACGTTTTTCATTGTTCTACATTTAACAGAAGCAAAATATATTTTCCAGCATTTCACCCAATACCTTTGCCTTTTTATTTATTAATGTCTTTGACATTATTTATATTCTCAAAAACAGGTACAGGTAATAAAGTGAGTATTATAAAATCACTTTTTAAAAGCATGTCTTTTTTTTATTTAAAAATAATTCAGCCTGCTGCAGAAATGGGAAATAAAACTTAACTTTTTTGCAAAATAAATATTGTTGTTTTTTTACCAAATGTTGTGTACTCCATCATATACAGGTTGCATTTTCTAGTACTCATACATTCATCTTTACTAACCACATTTACTTTGACCCCTTGGTTTGATTTTTGTGGGCTGACATTATTAACGTCTTGATATTACTCAGGCCTATGACATTTGAACACAGAAAACAGATTGTGGTCACAGCGGATTGTCATAGATGGATTGTTTTTATAAAGAGTAATACAATTTCACTGAAGTCTTTTTCTTCCCCCTCAATGCCCTAAATATAGATCTTACCAGTTTGGAATGTTGAATGGCGATTGCTGCCTCGGACCAGAGTGATAAAAGAAGAGAACTCCTCAGAATCTCCCTATAGAAAAACACAGAGAGGAAAGGTCAGAATGTTTTGTACTTTTATTTTAATTTTTTATATTAAAACCATATATATTTTATCACAACTTTTAGGTAATCCTTACAGAATGACACATACCAAATGTGCATAACCTATTAAGAACATACTGTAGCTATCATAGCCATCAGGAACAATTAGAGGTTAAGTGAGCTGTGTGCAGACGGACTGTCAAAGACCAAACTTTGATCCTTCAGTTGGAAAATAACCACCCACCACATAGCACAGCACAGCCTTCATTTATCACAGTCTATCTCAAATAATAATAATAATAATAATAATAATAATAATAATAATAATAATAATAATAATAGCAGTGATTTACCAAGGGTACATAGAGACCCCCGCCTTTAGGGGGCGCTAAAGCAGCACAAAGGAGAGTGCATGACAAAATCTCAACGAGCTGACTTAGGAGCGGCAGATGGATGTGTTCCAAAACAATGACTCTAGTACTGCACAAAAAAAGTATGAAAGTAAACCAGGTAAATATTTTAAGAAAGTTATGATAAGGTTAATTTGTTTGTCATTGTTATACAAGTTGAATAAAGCGGAAATATCTGTTTAGGTTTGCCACTTGAAAACTCAAGTTATATTATGGTAATGATAAATTACAGGGTTATCATAGCGATTACCGACTGCAAAGGGAACGACCGCAAACATGGTAGTTTTAAGATAATTGATAAAAATGCTACGACAAAAAGTATATTCTAAGTAATGATGATTTGACTTGACGAAGGAGCGCAGGGCGCAGGTGTTACCACTTGACTGTAATTAAAGACGGCGCACAGAGAGTGCTGCAGCGCTACGTTTTTCTGTATTGTTATGTTTGTTTAAATAACAAATGCAGATGTTTGAAAAATCAAAAACGGGACTATTTTTTATTTTTAGTGAGCGGATACATCAGGCGAATGCGTCACCTCTCGACCAAGACAGGTAAGAGCACATGTTTATTTTCTACACACCAAACACCGGCCTTCACTTTGTTTGACGCTGAAACAACATGTGACTTTTTCAAATTAATAATTTAACAGTTTGTGCTTTTCTGTTTTATTACATTTCCTAGAGTACTTCTGTTGGCTGTAGTGTATATAGGGTATGTAGGTGCGGCTGGAGGAGGCATTGTCTTTTCTAAGGGGATTCAAAGCAGTATAGGGCAGGGTGCAGGACAAGATGCATTAGTTCCAGATGAAGGACTCTACTGCTGCAAGAAGTGATTCTTTAAAGTTTAGTTTTTGGTCATCTTTTTTCATTGTTGTCATGGAAAATGAAACAGAAATATTTGCTTTAAGAATTTGAAGAGTTCCAGTTGAACAGGTGACCGTGTATTAAACACCTGCACCAGTGTTAAGGGCTGTCAGCCACAGCCCTGAGGTAGTAGCTGGCTTCACCTAAATTATTGCCTCTGGATGTAAGTGACATGAAATTGCCCCTGAACCTTCTGGAAATTCCAACCTATCAGAATGAGGGATAACAATCATTTCATGTGACTTCCAAATGCTGTGCTGGTCTGCATAAAGCAGAACAGCTAGTCATCCAAGGTGTCATTCCAATGAATGTCAATTCCACAATGTCATGTCCACAGAACAGTGTGACTTAACAAACATGGGAGCCTATTTGTAAATATGTGTCATTAACATGCAGCAGTCTCATTCAATTTCCACTGTACAAGCTGCTCTAGTTGCAGTTTAATGTGGAAGTGATTTTGAATTGTGCACAACAAGAAATGCTAAAAATAGTCTTGGGTTTGAGCGCTGACGATGTCTCCGACACATACTGGGAAAACAGGATGGCAGGTTGTTTGCTTATTTCTCTTTGTAACTCATCATTTCTGACAGTGATGCTCAATTCTCCACCCTTACTTTTGTGCAGGGATATGTGCCTGACATGTATGTACAAACACAGACACACAAACACATCTTGGAATATGTGGAACATATGGAACCTCCACTGGTTTTGGGATTCTCAGGGTTTTCTTATTCACGTCCAGTGGTCCCCTATAAAACCAGGGCACTAGCTTGACTTTTTCCACTTCACATTACTTTATTGCTTCACTAAAACACAAGATATGCAGAAATTATGTATTTACTCACAGGATCAAAGGCTTTTTTTTCTCCCCTGATGCCCTTTTCTTCTCAACTAAAAATGGACTCCTTTCATTATGCAAACCAAGAAGGAGCACTGTCTCCTCTCAGAGCCCATTCCAAGTTTACTGATTAATTAGCTTGTATAATTAGCCTAATGATTTAGAGAAACATGGCCATGGCCACCCAAGAAGCTATGCTAATGGACTCCTGTCTATAGCAATTAAAATGCCCATAACTTAACAAAGGTTGCTTGGATGTCTGATAACAGATAGCTGGGAAAGTAAGTAGGCTGTACGGTTAATTCACCGTGTGAATATGAGTGCAGATGTGTTGACTGGCCTTTTTCTCACTCCATCTGTGAATACCTTTGACACGCTGCACAAGCTTTCTGCACATCCTCCCATAAATTGGACCTAAGATGTCATGTGAGATGCCGAGGGTGTGAAACCTGCTTTTAGTGTCAGAAAGATTCCATTCATTCTTTGGTTTATTCAGGCATTTGATATATATATATCTTTTGTCAGACGTGAACTTTCTCTGAAAATAGCACAACGAGGACACTGCCTTCAAATGGTTTCTTTAAATATGTGGCTTTATGTTTTGTTTTTTTTAAGACACTCTCTGTCTGCCTCTTTCTGTCTTTTGAGAGAAACAGAGAGACAGATAAGCAGGATGAATACTTAACAATTAGGAAACCAGAGCGTTTTTTAAATGCAGAGGGGCATTTTACTTTGTGTGTTTTGTTGTTTTTTCCCCAGTACTTGCATGCAGAGCAATTGTCACATAGAAACATTTATTTTTGTAAATGTTTCCAGATTACACACCTTGTTTTCATAATTAATATAGTTATCTAAAAGTGAACTTGTATTAACTATTTTTGCCACTTGGGAGCAGCAGAAACTCACTTGGAAAACAGGTGGCCCAAGGCATGATCCATGGAAATGTTTATAGCTACTATTGGATGAGACCTTAATATTATAGTTTTTGGAAAGCATTTTGCATAAGCTTTTTTGTTTTAAGGAGCTACTTGACAATTTTAAATTCAGTAAGTTGCATTATTTTGGTTAAAAAAGCCTTAAAAGTGTAGTTCATATTAAATTCATGCCAACAAAAAGAAATTCAGAAATTACACTGACCACTTAAAGCAGCTTTTTCTTTGCAAATATAACAGATGTTTGTTACTTTATTATTAGTAAATTATTGTAGGAGGTAGTACATTTTCACAAATGGAGCAGTGCATCCGTTCAAAACTAAAAACTCCCCTGCACTGCCGTCCACAACGATTCACAGATTGATGCGACAGTGGCAGAAGAGTCCATCTGCCATCTCCTTCGTAGGCTTCTTTAATGAAACAATTTAAGGCAAATGTGTCATTCGGACTCACGGTACTCTCAGACACTAATTGCACACAGAGCCTTGATGACAATCTGTTTGTGTCTGTGCCTGCATTTTGCCAGCAGTTGTGATGCTTCTCACTTTTGTGAGCAAAAACGTCCCAATCCAGACTCTGACACCATTGTGTCAAAAACCCTGTGCTCAGCTCGTCAGTGCTGCTGCTACGCTGTGCCCAAAACAAGCAAGCTAAAAATGAGCATTTGGGAAACGGCCTTTCTTTTTTCACTTTCCTCTCTCTTCCTCTACCAGCAGCAGCAGCCTCGATGGCACAGGGTAACGTCACTGTTGGATGTAGAGGCAGTTTTAGTTCTAGAGAGTGTGTTACTGTGTCCCTATGTAGACTTGGATGCAACCCAAATAGAAATATACTTCATGGGTGAAGGAATTTGATGTTGGAAATGCGTTTGCCACGGTCGGCAGTTGTTGACAAGCCATTATGTATTCCATGTCAGTCTTCTGAGTCAATGCCTCCTATCCAAACTCAAACAAATACAAATTTGAAAATCATGTCACAGAGAGAATCATTTATATTTATATGAATGTCCCTCTGGACAGATATAGATTTGCTTCCAATGACTCTTGATATCCATCCCTCCTTAATTCAGTTTTGTCCTTAGCACAGAAGTACTATTGATGGCCTTAGGAACAAACTGAATTTTCCTCTCCATCTTTCCCCTAGAATGAGGAAAAATAGGAGCCGGCTTCCACAACGCTGAGGATAAATATCTGCGGTTGGATTCATCTCTGTAAGTTACCCCTTCTCTTGTCTGTTTGGAGTGAGATTTATAATGTGCTGCAAAGTTTCTATCACGGTGAAACTGCTTCTCCCCAAAACACAACAATAATCTGCTCTGCATGCATTATATTAATTGCCTAAGTGTATCATCAACACAACAGCATGCTGTCTGAGCAGAGAGGGGAGTGCGTGTCAGACAGAATGTGAGAGGATGTTGTGGGGTAGGGGAAAAATAGAACTGAGAAGACGAGAGTGTGGTGAGGGTAAAGGGTGAGAGATCCTATGTGGTGGTGAGACAAGGCAGGACGATGCAGCGTGAAAGGACAGGGAGAGGGGAAGAGTGCTAAAGGTAAAAAAAAAAAAGCAGTAATATGAAGGAAGAAAAAATGAAGCGGTGAAGAGAGGTAAAGGCTTAATCTGCCTTTGCCACTCCTTGGAAACACAATGCCACCATATTATGTCCCTTTTTCCAGTCAGCTTGGGAAAATATGATAGCATTGATCATATTCTTAAAAGACTGGTTTTCCTGTCAGCAGATCATCTCATGTCATAAAAATGACAGTCTGAGTTCCCCTAAAAGGTTTCTCTGGTGTCAAGCAAACATTCCTGTGTTCCTTTACTGGGCAAGACTGCTGACAAACTTCAGACTGCCTAATTGTCTGTCCTATTGATTTGCTTGTTTGTTCTGAAAGTTGGCCAAAAAAGAAAAAAAAAACAAACAAAAAAAATCTAATGGATCGGAGCAAGTTGCAAGTCACTGTATATTGTTTTTACATGGATTGTGAATCTTTGTTATTGTAAAGAAGTGATCATCAATCAAAACTGAACAACATTGTCCCGATTCTCTGCCTTCACGACAGATATTCTATTTATGTTGTCCTGATGTATCTCTACCCTGGTGCTCACACCCCCATGTTTCCCTGAGGATTTCCCCTTCACAAATCTCTTGAGCAGCATTAGGGGAAAAAAAAAAAAACAATACCCAAAATAATATAGTTTTTGGTCTCTGGTTCGCTTATTTTACCTCTTCAACAAATCCACTTTCCCCTGAATAAATCTTTGGGAAGTTTGGCTTGCCCTGTGCCTCTGCTTATTAGCTAGCCAGGGATCAATTTATCACCTTTGAGGACAAAGACCAGAGGCGTCGGGGGATTCTCCCTATCCCTGTGATTTATGGAGTCGGAGGAGAGCCAGGGCATTTTTGGGTCATGCAAATTCTTCCCCAGCACAAGTGCCTACCCTTTCCTACATTCTCTCCGTGGTGAAAATGTTTTTCATTAGCAGAAAACAGGGAGTGATGAAAGACTCCCGAGAAAGTCTGTTGTTCAGGGTGAACTTAGTGGTTTTCTTAGTGATGATGACGGTGATGTTGCATTAATGCAATTACTTTAAACTAAGGTGGGCAGCTGGTTTCAAAGTGGCTGGTATAAGAGCTGCTGATTTAAATCTACAGTACAAACGCAAAGACGTAATTGTTTTTTATGCAACCACATTAATCTACCACTAGTCTGTGCTGTTGGTATAGCAAATTGTTCACCTGCTCTTGTGACCCACTTTTTCACAGAATGAGCTGCAGGAAAGTGACTGCCCCATCGCACCTGTGCAGTGTGTTTTGGTAAAAGGGACTTCGGTTCCTGGCTTTTTGTTAGCTTTAGAATCGTAAGCTGGCAGGAGGTTCTATGGTGGGAAATGTAACTCCTAGAGTAGAAGTGCTCCTTCCGGGTTGATAGAGCATTGTTCCTTTCAGGCAGCTGTTACAAGGCAGGTTTGAAATGTTGCATCACATGTTGTTTGGCTTTAAAAACAGTGACTGGAGCTCAGGTGGAAGTCTGAGGTTTTACAATTTGTTACTCGTTTTAGTCAAAGCTGTCTTTTGGTGAATTCTGTGTTTGTGAGTATTTCTGTGTATGCATGTGGGTGTGAATGGAGTGTATTGTTTATAATCCTAAACAAAACACAGTGCATATATTATTATGCATTTTTAATATATTGAAATCTTGTTCTGTAAATAATATCTGCCATAACTACAGACAGTGTACAGGCTGCTCTAAAACCTACTGATTTAGATTCCATGATTTATTCATATCATGACATTATGATACTGAAAGGACAGCCACATCAACACCCCCAATAATTTTTTGTTGTTGTCGTGAACTTGTGGACAGCCATGTTTAGTTTTAATTTTTTTTAGGGCTTTTTTCATATTCATTGTCCACACAACAAATGAGGGTAATTTTTAGGGCTTTTTTTATATTCATTGTCCACACAACAAATGAGGTCAACAGAGCCTCATGTGACCACATCTGTCATCTCCGCACTCCCCTCTTCCCCTTTTTAACTTATTTTACCTTTTTAGGCAAAATAGAGCCTTTCTTGTAGCAAAGGTACTCAAGATTCAGTGTCTGCTGAGTGGGCTGTAGGAAAATGATGGAGGAAAAAAATAGAAATATAGAAAGTAGGACGGCGAGGAGGAGGAATACGAGAAGGGAGGGAGTTATCTAACGGGATTAAAGAAGAACAATGGAATGAAGAGCTCTTAAAATACTTATGACACGCGCCCTTTTGCAAAAAGGTGGGTAGAGTAACAATGGCCAAAGCACTCTAGAGAACCCCTGGCTCTGTACACAATACGCTCACTCTCATCTTGGTTCTTTCTCTACAGTATCTCTGTTTCCACCTATGACTCGTTTCCAGTATCCTTATATATCCCTTCCCTTTGGCTTCATTTTCACTTGCTGGCCCTGAGACTTGATGTATCTCAGAGGAGCTGTGTTAATAATGTGAGAGAGTGCGAGAGTGGGTTTAATTAACCAGAGGAATAAACGGTACTTAACTGAGATGGAATGCCAAGACCAGAATAGTTACAGCGTAGTTAGTGGAAGGAGAAAATCAGTTGGGGAGTGCTCAGAAGAAGAAAGATGGTGGGTGAGGATAAAATGATTAGATGTTTGAAGGAATCGGGTTTCAGAAGTATGAATATGAGAGAGTTGGAGGAATTGTGGAGAGTTTGGTTTGGGAAAATATGAGGCATGAAGGAGTGAAGAAAAAAATATACAAACCTTATTTTCTGCCTAACTCATTATTTCATAGGTTAAAAGATAAAGGTTAACTTAACCAGTCATACAGGACAGTACTATATGTCTTAGGCTGACAAGCTGACACTATGTCCAATTTATTGCAAGGGACTATAGACGTCTAGATTTTTTCTTCCATCTTTCAATTATAATTATTCCATATTTTAGGTAAGACTTTAAAGACTTGCATCTACCTGCTATTATTAACAAATGTGTTTCATTTAGGAATGTTGTTTTTTTAATTAATTTGATATTTATACTAATGATTAAGCATAATTAATCCTGATTAATCTACTGTTATATCTATATTTATCTATTAAGAGTGATTGGGAAGTGCAATAATTTAAGTCTTATTATAGTCTTATTTTATTTACAAACTGAAATAAAAATACATACAATTTTTCTTTGCAATTTGGCTTATGGATAAAAATTAAAAGTGATTGGATTAATGTTTTTTAATAAAAGCAGATAACCCTTCTGGAAAACATGTTTGCAGTATCTAGTGGACCAAAAGGGTGAGAACCAAAGATGGAGCATGCATGGTCAGCAGTTGGAACAAGTACTTGGCCCAGTTCTGTTCACACCTGCAGAGAGAGTCAGGAAGGGAGCACATAAAAGGATGTCAAACCAAGGCCAAACTAATTTCTAAGTTACCTTTACTGGTCTGTCAGACACAAGCCTGTGTATGGAGACATATCAGAACAAATACACATCTTTCCGCCCATACCTCGTTTGAATGTGAGAAGTGTAAAAAGATGACAACTTGTTCCTAGGCAGGTGGAATTTCCGGGTGACAATAACACTTCAAACGATCGCTGTGCGTCACCAGTTTCCCTGTCCGTCTGACTTGCACAGATAGCGGCCGTCTGGCAGCTCAGATGAAAATACACATGTACAGATGCACTCCTTTGCATGCTTGGTTAGGAGCTATGTGGATTTTGCATAAGTACACACAAACCTTTTTCTTACCCCACTCCTCAAACATTCTATTTTCTTCCTCAAAACACACACACTCACACACAGAAGCCTCCTACACCTTGTGTAAATAAAGACATGCCATATTCTCTCTCCAAACCTTGACAACCGCCCACATTTGGAGTCGATTTTTCAATACAGAAAAACTAATGTGTTTACACTCGATATCAAAAGATTCAGCTCGGCACCTAATTTGTGCGGGCGAGGTCTCTGGAGTTGCTACTTTTTTCCCTTTTTTATAAGACAAACATGACAGCAGTGGTAAAGAAACTCCAGTCTTTTGTACATATGGTGCAGTTTGAATATTCCACGCAGTGTGTGTGCTTTATGAAAATTGTTCTCCTTTTGTTTTGGAGTCCAATATTAGTGAGGGGAGTAAATATTATGAAGGCCATCTAAATAAATTATCAGCGTGTGTGGTTCTTTAAATTGTTTGTATTGAAGAGGTGAGACAGTCTGCTAAAGTTATCATTTCGTAGGTACTTTAGTTCTGACATTCAGGTTCTGTTCAATTTTTGGTACAGATAAAAATATCTAATAATACATTTTCCCCGTCAAGTTTCCTAAAAATAATATGAACATGCAAAAAACAATTATTGTCATTGCCGCCAGATTGTTGAATGAGAACGATTCTAAAAGTGCCGATTGTAAAAGATACTGTATTCATTTTCAACTATATATATATATATATATATATTTTTTTTTTTCCTACTCCTCTTTTTGTGACACTTAGCTACAATCATTTACCACCAGGAGAGACAGTAAGGTCAAGGACACGGTGCCTCCTGTGGCTGTTGCCTATCTGCGGGCCATGATTGAGTGTGACGTATCACCACATTTTTGGCAGTGAATGACAGAGTACTAAGAAGAAAAGTTGCAAGGGAAGAAAGATAAGTGCAAGTGTAGAGAGGCCGTATGTGGAGGGATGAAGGAATATTAAATCTAGGTGTAACCTAGAAGGGCTACAGTGAGACAAAACACAGTCACAAAATGAGAGTCAGCCAAGGAGAAGGGAAACAATGTGAATGGATTTTGAAGGGAAGGCTGTATTCACCTGTGTGGTGATACGGGTGGAAGAAGGAAGGATTGAGGGAGAGAAGGGGGACAGACTTAAAGCAAGGAGAGTGTGCAGAAGAGAGATACGGGTTTCTTACTCCCCACTGAGAAGCTCTGACAAAAAACTGGGAAAGACATATGATATAGAAAGAGAAGATGAATGGGAGTGAACAGTACAGGGACTGAGAAGAATTGAGGGATGAAAGAAGTGGACAGAGATAAAAATAGAAAAACGGAAATTGGGAGAATTATTCCAGACAATTCCAAACTATTGCGCTAAGGTGTACAAAACTGCCTGTGTGTGGTACATTATCAACACTGGCACCAAAACCAACCAGTAAGTGAACCCCCAACATGATGCAGTTTGTCTTAAAAACACTGGCAAAGAGTGTGTGAAGTTGGGAGGATACGACCATTCAGACAATTTCTCATTATCTGCTGTGCATCACTTATTAACATGGTGTTCATTCCAACATCTAATTAAAGCAGATAGCCAAATGCCAAACCTGATGAAATACCGTGATGAGGGATTATCCAGAATAAAAAACACTCTGACCAGCATAACTTTGCTCCCCTGATTAGGCGGCAGTATAAAAAAGTGATATGCTTGTCTGGATCAGTTAGGCCTATTTTCTACTTTATTCCTTTCTTCTTACCTTGTCCTTAATGAATACTTTCTCCTACTGCCACATGCCCCCATTTTTCCAGCCTCCCTCCTCTCACTTGTTCAATGTCCTAATTTTGTAGTGATGGATGGAAAGAGGAAGGAAATCATTAAAAAATGCTGTGGCTTTTTTCTCCCCCTCAACCAAGCAGCATGTGTGAAGTTTTTTACCCCGTCAAGTGGGGATCAGTGGGGTGATCCAGCAAGTGGTATGACAGGAAATGTTGTACAGAATACTGTACAGCAGTACTTTGAGGTAGAGCTCTGTTTCATGCTGGTGTTACTGTATATTTAATGAGAGGAAGACAAACCTGAGAATGAAAGGATGTTGTTACAATAGGCCAAAAAATATGTTAACAACTACAGGCAATAAGTCATCTGAAAAACACACTGCCTAATATCTACCTAGCTACAAAGCTAAATATGATAGAGAAACTGAAGTATTTTTTTTAAACAAAAACTGTTAATTAGGCTTTTGTTTTTCAAAGCCCTGGAAGCACGTGACCTCCAAAAATCAAATGTAGCTCTGTGGAGAAGGGTTCTAACAGTAGAGAACATACCAGTCTCAGGATATCAGAGCAAAAGCATTCGCTGATGAGGAAAGAGAAGTACAGTATGTTCTGAGATGATGGCTAAGACTTCCGGGACTTTCTCAAATTTGCACTTAAAGGAGCATCTTCGGAGATATAGCTTAAAGTTTGGAGGGGAAATTATTTATTCTCTTTCCAAGAGTAAGATGGGAGGTTCTGCTTCTCCAATATCTAAGCATTAAATATGAATTACTGCCAGCAGGGGGTTAGCCTAACTTAGCATTAAAAGGATGAAGGGGTGACTCAGATAAATTTGTGTTTTAACAGTTTTAATACATTTCACAAATGCAAATTTTTCAATACATATTTAAATTTGTATAATTTATGTAATGGCAGTTTTATGCATTTTTTTTTTCAGTTTTGGGGCAACAATGGAGCTGGACAGAAAAAATTGTATATATTTTGCATTTGGATGACGCGAGGTTGAAATGTCAACATGAATGCCTTGGCAAAATAAGTCGGATGATGTCCTGCAGCTTTTAGGTCAATTGTGAGCTTGAATGTGGAAGCATCCCTTTCTTTTGTATATACCTTAGGAGGACAGTGGAGAATTGCTATTTTCACATGCATAAAATAGTAAAAGTACGTAATGTTTTAAAAACCATCTTCGATTAATGTGCTTGAATTATTCTTAATCATGTTAATTCATCTCAGCATGGCGAGCTGTTTGACTCAAAACAAGTGCATACATTTGCAGAACTGACTGTTTAAAAAAAGATGTCACACAGCAACCTAAGTGTTTACAGGTGAGATGTGCAAATATCACCTTTGCTATGATGCCCCACAGGCAGAAGAAAATTAATCAAACTTGATAAAATATGACTGAACTTGAGAGCTTGAAGGATTTGATGAAAAACATTGAACTGTTTTTCACTCATCAGAAGAAATTGAACTTTCAAAATGTGGTTGCGTTTAAAATATGGCCTAATTTTTGCTAGGCAAAAAAGTCACATGTCAAATGCTATAACCCTCAAGGCAAATACAGCTTAGACATAATCTTGCACATTTAAATACAGGGGACAAACATCCTTTTAAAGGCGATGGGCTGTACTGCTGGAGCAGTGTAAAACCATGCAAACTGCATGGTTTCCATGTTACAATTTGAATGCATGGATGCACAGACAGACGTGTTTTAAAACTTAACAGCTACCCTTTGCAGTGCACTGGCATGGCGTCCCATCATCCGTGTTTAATTAAACATGATATTTTACAACATGTTCACATGCCTCTCACGGCTGTCTTTATTGTTTTGTTACTAAATTTACTGTCTTTGCTTATAAAAAATAATTAAGTTCATCTAAAGTTGTTGCAAGTGGAAAAAGTGAGTGGAGACCCATGGGAACGGGGTTCTTTTTCAAAGTTTGGTTTATTTTATATTCTATATTCTTGTTCTCATACTGGCTATGTGCACTATGCTTTAAATTAGTTAAAGACAGACACTGGATCAAGAAGCAACTCATATTCGCCACACTTAAATACCTCATTTCAACTCGGGCCTAGAAAAGGAAGTAGGAGATAGCTTTATAGGTAAGGTGCATATATAATTACAGCCTGTGCCTGTGACAGGGAGGACTGAAGAATACACGTCTGCTGCTTCGCCATAAAATAACACCCATACACACAGCATGTTGAGACACTTGACTGCTGAAGTGACACAGTATGGCAGGATGTATTCAGTCAGCTCACACAGCATTTGGATAGTAAAAATACAACATAGACACATTTGCATTCAGAACTTCTAAAAAAGTATATATATTCTGAACGATTTCCATTGTAATCACAGCTTGGGAGCAGCTTTAAAAAGAATGTGATTGCTCTGTGACGGCTGAGTTTGCATGTGAGAGTGGAATAGTGATTAAAAACTGAAGTGCATGGAGTTTGACGTATTATACCTTCAGTAGTAGGTTTTTACACAGCAACCGTCACAATCACTCTCCAGATTCATCAGTTGGCCTTAATAAAAATCTAACATTTGATAGGTTCTCAGAGTGGGAATGATTGTGGTAATAAATAAACACACGGATCTCAGCCTTAGTGTTGATGGAGCCTCATACTTATGGCTCTCCAGGAACTCTAGTTAATGGTGGTTATGTATTCTTGACCGTTAAATGCTTAAAGTTGAGAGTTTTAAAAGGAGCTCATCGGTATTGATTTTCCACTAAAAGGATCATCCCAGGTTTATTGTACTGTGAGGGAGCTCTTAGCCCTTCACTTTGGGTCAGTGTATGGACATCAAGCACGTTATGGTAGGATTTTCAATGCTGTCAAAAAACTGAAAAATAAAAAGGTTCTCATTTTAAAAACAAAGTTTAAGCTAGCTAGTAAATTCTGTGAATATGACTGCAGTTCCTCGGGTGTTTTTCCTCACACAATTAATACACATTCTAATTGAACATTGGAAAGTGGAAGCATTTGGGGCTTAGTATTAAGGGAAATGAGGACAATAGATGGAAATGTAATTACTTAGTGTTTTCATGGATTGTCTCTCAAAAATACTTTTTTTTTTCAACCCACAACCTGTAAATCATGACGACTGTCAAAACAACTATAAATATTTTTAGGCATGTTGCATTGGTTAGAATTTTTTTGAAATCTACTGTATGTATGTTTGATAATTTGTTGGTGCACAGATTTTTATTTTACAAAGATCAAGTAAAATTTTGTGATAAATTTTGGCAGAATTATGAATTAATACCTTTAGTTCACTTTTCATTTAGGAGTCCTTATGATTTGGAAACTATGACTTATAGTTGGCAGTGGATTTGCGAGGCAAAAGTCTAAACATCAGTGCAGACAATCGATATCTCATTAGGATGTTGCTTTGCATCTTCTGCACACTCTTTATTGGACTGCCAACTACAACCGTTTGGATAGAAAGCCCAATGCAACACAAGGTACTGGGAAAGAAAGCCCAGGACCCAAACTGATCCAGGCATGCTCTCCAAACTCATGCTCCAAATCCATCATTCCTAGATATGATCGGTGCAAAACATCAGTGCTGCATGACTTGTTTACACTTTTTGTATTTCTAGCAATGTAATCACTCTTTTTTAGCATATTTTTTTGACGTAGGGAATGAGGGACACAAGATAACTAGTGGTGCTGGTACACTGAAAGATAAGGGACGATGAGCCTTAGGCATAGGAGGGCTGGAAGACTCCTCTTGTCACTTCAGATAAGAGGAAGGAAATGGGGCTTGCTGCCGAGGGACCAACAAAGTGCTTGTCGCTGTCCCTTCAGCTTCTCAACAGCAGGTCGCCATAGTGAACGCAGACAGGTAAATGCCCATCTCACAACAAACAATTCAAGAAGAGCAGCATTCCTGGATTTGTAGTTGAGCTTGATCAAAGGGACGGAAACATTAGCAAATGATTTGGGCCTGAGCGGTCACTGAGTTTGATCATGTGGGTGTTGGGGCAGTGGTTATAGACACTGTTCATCAACACTAAGCTGCTGGCATGTGTTCTGCCAAGATTTGATATAAAAATCCATTGTTATTTTGTTGTTTCTGTTTGGTCACATCTGTTTGTTTGATCGTAAAACCTTTTGGACATTATATATATAAAAACCTTCAACGTTGTCAAATCGTCACACTCTATGGCTGTGATGACTTAGATATTTGTATTTACAGTAAATTATCCAAGGCCCCTATTTTCAGAAGAATAGATGTACATTGATCTTAGTTGAAACAATGTCCACTCTGTAGTGTCTAATTGGAATAATAGAAAACACTTTAATATTTTTAAATCTAAAACAGAGTCACCCAGTTTTTGGTTGTTTTAGAAATGGATGGAAATGGAATTGTTTTGGTCCAAATGATGTTGTTGCTGTCAATTACCAAACAAAAGAGTCTGGTCCAGTTGACATTTTAACTGAATAGGCCTGATATGGAAGACATTGTGGTTCTGCCGGCTGAAATTATTTTGATTTGATTACAAATTCCAAAATAACACTCACTTTGATAAAAATAACAATGACAAAAATAATCCACAGCTGTTGGACTCCTTTGTTGTTGTGTATTGGTTTATTACTTGTTTTGGCGTTTGTTCTAATGATTGTGAATAAGAAAGCTACCCAGGGGCATCTCTGTTTTGTGATACCTTAATTGTGAATTGTGCATGTCTGGCAAAGCTGAGTTGGTCTGTGCAGTATTCATAATTCATTGTTCTTTTGCCCTTTGGTAAACCCTAGACTGCTGCCAAATGGTGCTGAAAGTAAAATCCAATTGGCAATGACTGTAACTTTAGGTTATGTTGTTAGCATATATAATTTATATATATGAAAAAAGGCACATATAAAATTGGTTGTAGCAGAACTCAAACTCTCCTAAACTTTGTTTTATTGGAAGGTCAACTGCTATCCACAGTGTGTTTATTTTGAGGGTAATTGGATTAGATTGAACAGTGAAATACCGTCACCTCCTGTCGGTCCCTTGGAAGATTAGCACCAAGGCCATCAACAGGATCGATCATTGCAGCAGTCTCTGCTGGCTTGAGGGATGAGAAGGTCAATTGCTGCAATATAACTCAGCTGGGGGAGATCTCGTGTCAGGGGCTTTAATCTTAAAGAGTCTAAATAATAGGGATAGTTTATGGACAGGTTTGTGGTGGACGGACATCAGCGATAAGATCGCACAAGCAGAACAGATTAAGGTTCGATGAGTCACTGCTCGCCTAAGAATAACGTTTAAGCTCTGCAGTCAGACCTCAACACATTCTGTAGAATCCTGGCTTCTTTTTCTACACAGGATATCATCATCTGTGTCTCAATGAACAATACATTATGCAGTACGCTTTCCTCAGCTGGCGCCACACACTCTTACGTTCCCTTACACTCTCATTAAAGGTAGGCTGTGTGTAGTTTGTTTCCCCGCATGTACTCTTTTTGTTAAATGCTGAACACATCCTCCAGCGGACTCAGCTGACTAATCTCAATCCCTGAATTTATTCATGTTCAATAAAAGCTGTTCATCAGCCTAAACCTGCCTGTGCGTTCAAACTAAATTTGAACCACCTGGGAGAAACCTAAGTGACTTGGAGTCTGCATGGTTACTCTGTGGGGTGAAAGCAGTGGCAGAGAACGGGAGAAAAACAAACAAATCTGTGTACACACACACTTTCTCCCCACTGTGAAGGTCTGCACAGTTAGGGGGGGAGAGAGTACATCAGTGGGCACACTGCTTGTGTTGATCAAGGCTTGGCCATCTTCCAGACTCTGTACACAGGTTACAGGTGCGTTGTCTTTGGCAGCCCTGCACATTGATTATTGATCGTGAAGAGTGATGTGAGCATAAGAGTCGGGACGAAGGAGCGAGGAGATGGAAAACACTGAAGAATTACAATAAAGTCTTACACTTTATTCTATATTTAATCAATTTGCTTAGTTTTAATTAGAAACCAACAAAGGCTAATTCTTTTACTGCTATTTTGAAACAGTAGAGTAACCTTAATTTTACTTAACAAAATTTCGTGCTTTCTGCAAATGTTATTGGTGAAACAATCAGTTAATTTACAGGCTTTGTGATTAATGTTTAGCAATTAATCATTTGTTTTGTGATTAATGTTTAGCAATTAATCACTTTTTTTTTATTATTAAGGAGCCATATTTAACACTACATTTTTTTAACAAAATCAATTTTGTGTGTAAAAAGTTTACACACGTCTGCTGGTTTAAAACAATACAACTTATATTTGGTGTATTTAGATTTTTAAATTCTATATTTAAACTCTTCAGGATTTCTTGGAAATTCACATACCAATGTGCATTTCAGGCCCAGTAAGTTTTCAAGCAGACTGCTGCAGCTGCCACAAAACCTCTCAGTATCAGGTCGAATTCCTCTGGATCACCAACTGTCAGCTTAGTTGTAGATGTACTATGCAATGTTGAATGTCAGTGACTGACAGCCTGGGCCACATATTTTTT
The DNA here is from genome assembly GCF_000523025.1 of Cynoglossus semilaevis. Taxonomy (NCBI): domain Eukaryota; kingdom Metazoa; phylum Chordata; class Actinopteri; order Pleuronectiformes; family Cynoglossidae; genus Cynoglossus; species Cynoglossus semilaevis. The sequence goes on along the minus strand of NC_024307.1, from coordinate 29,924,102 downwards.
TTCTCATGTCCTTTTTAAACATTTAGTCACATCATTCTCTTCTGATGTTATGATCTTAAAATATTAAAACGAGGTCTGAAATCCATCTTGTCTCTGTTGGAGTCCAGTGCAGAGCCATCAGCACAACCTCTACTACTGTATGATACTCTCAATAATCCTACGGCCAAATTTAAATCATTATGCTGTTAAATGGACAGAGAAATGGTTTAACAGTTTAGATCACAGTGAGCAAGCCGTCTTTTTTTTTTTTTTTTTGTCCAAGTAATTCAAGCCCCCGTCTCCCAAAATCAAAAAGAAAAGTGAAAGTATGGAGGCTCCCTCTGGAGATGCTCTTTTAGACCCTTCTCTGTCTGAGGTGCAATGAACCATGAGAGTGTACTCTCCACTTCACTCAAACCATGCTGTTATTGCTCAGGTAAAACACACACACACACACCAACACCATCAAACCCTAAAATAAAAGAGGAAAACTCACAAACACATACTCACAAAACAGGAACTAAACTTATAGTACCTTTCAGACTGTACTTTAAAGCCTCAGGGAGAGAAACATATCCAGGAGTTACATTTGTTATCCTTTTTTGTGTGCATGAGGAATTTATAGGTTGTATTAGATGATTTTGTCTCGTAGAGGCTGTAGTTTATTATCACTGCTGCTGCCAGCTTTTTAGGACCTGACCCAAAAGTGGCCTGGTTAAACTGTGATCATTACCCCTGACATCCGTGACCCGACCTGGCCGCCACCCGCAGAAAACCAAGAAAAGCGCTTTCTCCCCTTTAAGTGTTCACATCAGTCCTGGTGTTGCAGGCAAATTGGAAAATCAGAAGCATATAATACTCCAGTAATCAAGTTTGGCCATGTAGAACATTCAATTAAACATTAAACATTAATAGCTGGGGTTTATTTCACATATCCATTAGGTTGTGCTGTACGTGGATACTAAATCTTATTAATAGAGTTGGAATGACTTGAATTTTTTTTCTTCTCACTGCAACTGTAATCAGCAAATCAAAATGGTACTGACCAGCTTTAACAGTGTGAATGTTGCACAGATGTGAAGAGGAGAATATTGTAGAGCTGCCTTTTAAATTATTATTGGTTAAAGGGCTGAAGGTAAAGTACCATTTCTTTGTGAATAATACAGCTTGGGGAATGAATTCTTAGAAATCTAGTGCAGGGACTTGACATTCAGATGTGGTTGAGCAGAAGTGTAGACTTCTTATTTGCTTTAGTTCTTTGTGTTCAAATGTTTGACATCTGACTTGTTTTAACTGTATCTAGTGATAAATGTTTATTATTAATAGCCAGTACAGAGTAATATTCAGCTTGAAATGAATACTTTATAATATTTGGAAAAAATCTTGCCATAGGTAATTTTGCTGCATTCATATTTGCACAGATTTTTATTTTCATTCAAGAATTATCTAGAAATACTTTTCATGATGTATCTTTGTTGAATTGTTAATTGGACAAGCTTGGGTGGTTTGAAGTTTTATTCGTTTAAATGTTGTCAGTAGAGCTCCATTGTACATTTCCTTTAAATTGTGAAATGATCTGTAAAATAACCTCAGAAAAATCCCCTGGAGTTAGTATGTTTATCTGAAAATAGTTTTCTGGATTTTTCAAAATTAAACCAAAACCAAATTGATATCACATACTTGACATTGGAGTTAATGCAAATGTTTTACCTTATTATAATTTGGTGATCAAACTGTTATTGGTAGGATAGCTGATAAGGAATTAAATCAATTGGTGATAATGATAACAGAATAGGAAATGATCAGTTCTTTCTTCAGTTTCCATCCCTACTGATAGTTGTTATCCATGACTGTAGTCTCCATCCTTGCCTTCTTTTAATTTCAGTAAAACAACAACATTAGCCATTAGCAGTAGCCAAAAGAATAAACTTAAGCGGGAGATGGAGATGTTTTTTTGTTTGTATTTTTTATCAGTCAGCTGGATAGAGGATTGCATTTAAAGTACTTTAAGAATTAAAAAAATTCAAGTTGGATAGAATTGTTGGACATGACTTGGTTGTCTGACTGTCCTCAGACAAACCCGATTTAGACAGCACACGTCTCCACATGTCCCTGTCAACCTTTTTTGCACCAAAGGGTGCAGGGGCTTGGTGTGAAATATGACAGAAATTTATATTGACTGATTTCAAGGTCTTGCTTTGAGTCTCAAACCCATGTGGATATTTCACACACATTGGACAAGCCTGGGCAGGATGCCGAGCACTCATAGCCATCACTTCCGTTTCTCTGACCTATTGCTGTTACTGTCTGGAGCACGTATAATATTTTTTTTTAGAGAGACTGCTTGCACAAAAAAAAGCATGTTGTAACTGCTCTCTTGTTTGATACCAGAACGTGCAAGCAATGTCATTTTATATTTCCTATTTCCTTGGAGGTTTTGAATGTTTCCAAGTTTGTGTGAAATCTTTTTTTTTTTTTTTTCTTTTTACCTAAGAACACGGAGACTCTAGAAATGCCATTTGTCTACCCTGTGAATCTTTGTTGTTATTAACCATAGTGCAATCAAACAACTAATTAAATTATAATCTTATTTACTGTGCGGCTCTCACACCACATGTGGCAAAAGGCTACGGGGGAAAATGTAGTCCCGCTGCCGGTCTGTCACCTCTCAGTAAACACAGTTGCACAGAATTTACACTTCAGCAAGGTGCTAAGCAAATTTACAGAGAAGTACGTCAAAGTTCCTCAAACTCCTCAAAAAAAGATGTGGATTTGCACTTTCAGATGCTGAAACAAACATCACATAGAGATATAAAGTTTGGAGTTTGTTCTGTGAACCGCAGCAGCAGCTGCAGCAACAGGGGGATGCAATGTGTAAAAAGACAGGAGACTAGCGTTTTCTCAAGCTGAAAGGTTTTAATTAGTGTTCATCACACGTTCAGGGAGTGTCATTGCCATTCTAAATTTAAAGTTGTTACCGGTGCTATTTTTCTTGAAGTGTTAGGGGAGAAAAAAAAAAGAAAATCCAACTGAAGTGAGAGAAGAAAGTTTGAGTATTAGTTGTACTGTATATGGTCTAGTCTCTCAGGTGGAATAAATAATTTAGTAAACATCTTACAGATAATGTTGTTTTATTGACATCTGTAACTGTCCCTGCGATCGCTACTTTAGGAAACAGTCTGTAAATGTTAATATGACAGATGAAGTGGAGTTCCCAAATCTCTCCGCAATCTTATAGTCAAATACGAAAGGCCACACAAGTGCTTTAACCTCTTTTTGGATGTTAATGAAGAAATTGAAAAATAGAAGCATTTAATAGTTCCTCCTAGACAGACATCAAGTTCAGTGACGAGACTTATTGGTGTGGGCTTTAGTTTCTGCCCTCCAACTCAGCTAATCACTAAGTCTGTGATTTAGCAGTCGGCAGAGTCACCACGGGGCATGGTGTGCTACTGTTGGAAGTACGGAGACAGATGGAGATTTTGCTCTCTTCCCATTACCTTTAACCACAGCTACTCTTCTGTCAAAAGAAGTGCTGGTAGAGAGGACTTTTCATGAGCAACCTGATAGCCAATGACCAAGGGTATGGTGTTAGAGTAAAAAACTTCATCTTCCGAGTTTGTTTTTTTTTTTTCTCCACTGAAAACAAAGAGCAGTCTCTCCTGTTGAACCTGTGTTTTGTAAACCCATCCATCCGTTGACACTTTACCTGAAAACTGTTTTAACAGCTACTGCAAAGCTGCAACAACCCGAGAGTAACATTGAAGTGCATTGAAGTGAGACAAGTCTGTTTGATTTATCCTGTTACAGCACAATAGTGCTTTCTGTGGATAAAACTCCACACATTGTCATCCATAGCTGAAAATTGTTATGTGCACGTCCTCTTAGAACCCAAATATAGCACAGGGCACTTAGGAGGGTAGACAGGGAAATATTAAGGGAATTTGAAATGATATGCATCCAAAAATTGGTGTAGTTGGAGTATTAATATGTAAATAATGAATATGGAAATTATCTTCCACTGCTCAGTTTGAGAGTTAACGCTAAATGGAGCTGAAAATTAATGTTTTACCTCAATGGCCCTTGGCCCAACTTTTCAAAAAGGAAAGAAAAATCACAAAGATCTGATAAATTACTAGACAAAAACAAACAATCAAGCAAACATAACAGGTAATATGTAATTAAATAGTTTCCAGGCAGCATTAGCTAATCTAAAATCTTTATCACAAACAAGAATAAGTTAATGCTACATATTGACATTGTGAACCCTCTATGATGCATTTAATGAAAGCATTTCTCTGTTGTACTATGGAACTATGCGTTTGGTTTTCAGATATATCTCTCTGAAGCTCTGGTAGCCCCACAGATAAGTTAAGTGGTACCTCACAGAGTAGAGTAAATCAAACAAAATATATATTCTTTTCTGAAAACTGATGTTTGTAATTGATGATGAAAAAATAGATTAATTACATTGGAAGCTTTATTTTGCATAGTTGAAAATATAATTATCATGTAATTTAGGAATGTTGTCATTTTTTGTGTTTCTGTTACATAAAGCACAGGTATGACCTGGATAAATAAATTGTGAATTGAGAACGATGAGAATAAGGAGAGTTAACTTGATACCACCACAAGAGATGCTTATTATACCAACATTATGCTTATTGGTACTACTACCGTATAATATATATTATAAAAATAATGCCGTACATTGATTATCTCTGTAATGATGTCTCCATTAAGCACTATTGATTTGATGTTTACCTCCTTATCACTGAAAAGGTCATTTTGGGCGGGGAGACCTAAAGATGAACCTGACAGAGACAAACAAGCATTATCACTAACGTTCACACTAAGAATGCACTGAAATAAAAAATCTTGGCCGAAAACCGAAACACCGAAAAAATTATTATGCCGGTTATTACCATTGCATTTATGGTTATGTGTACTAAACCTCAATAAAATCAAGGCACTGCGATTGCATAAATTGATATTAAATACATAATAAATTATTAATTGTCAAAATAATTAACTGTCAAATGTCTAGCAGAGAAATAAAATCAACTTTCACATAGGAAGTCAGAACAGAATAGCCTACTTATTATTATTATTATTATTATTATTATTATTATTTGAGGCTCTCTCTTGCAGGATCTCACAGAATATCAGAATATCAGACAAGGAGGGTGCCTGCCCCTCATCTGGAACAGAGAAACAAGTCCTTTTTGCTGCCTTCTACTTTCCTTCTCCTGCGCTGTGCACATCTCCGCCTCTAAGCAAGTTCTCCGCGTTCATCGCGGCCTGGATAATTTCTTGTGCACGCTGCTTTATTCCCGTATCCAAGTAATGACCATAATACCTGGACCAAGTACAGTTGCGACGAGTGCAGGGGATCTCAGATCTCAGTGAAACATGTGCTGACAGACTCTATGAGTGGACTTTTCACCCCCTCTTAAAATGTCATTACAAGTTTTGCAAATCGCTATCTGTGGAGCTTTCTCAGATATATTGAAATACATCCACACCCTAGACATGTTGGTACTTTCAAACAAGCCCATCCAGCCATGTTGTTTCAGTGATAAAATGCACAATATTTGGTTCATCTCTAATCCACACCTATTGTCATAACTAACTTCATGTTTACCTAGGTGCTCTAGAGAAAACCATGCACACACAGAGAGAACATTTAAACTTCCTACAGAAAGACCATCATGAACTACCAGAGAATAGAACCATTAGCTTTATAACCATGTGGCCCACTCATTAATTCTAATTGCAAAATAAACAGTGATAACCAACTTCTAACAAGGTCAAACATCTGCCTTAGCTCATAGCAGGAGAGCTTCCTGCATCAAATTATGTACTAGGATAATTTCAGGTCATCTCATTCTTCCAGTGCTGTTTTTTTTTTTTTTGTTTTTTTTTTTTTGTCAGGGTTCCCCACAGTAACACACAGACCTTCACTGCCAATCGGGTTCAACCGGGGCTTGTGTGCGTTCAACCCCGACTGTCGCTCACTCACCCTGGAGCTTTGTGAAAAATGAGACCGTGGAGGATGAGATAACACTGTGCAATGTGAGTGTGTGAGACTCTGGGTGCAAGCTGGGTGTGCGCTGTGGCACATGCCCCAGTGAGACACATAATTGTGTCCTCTCATGTGTGAACACTATCAATAGGGCTCACTTAATGTTGAATCATTAAGAGTAAATTAAAATTTCACAGGGATCAATATTGTATTGACTCTCATATTATGCGTGCAAGTCATGAGCGGTCCCTTTTTACTCATTTAATTCACATCTAATTTCCGTTCATTCACAGTTTTATTTTAGGAGATATCAAGCAAAGTATGTCAAGATGCTGTTTCAAAAACAATACAAAAAAAAAAAATTATGGATCAATGCTGTGAACCCTGGTGTAGTCTTCTGTTGTGACCCTGCCCTGTGTTTTGATTTTTTTTATCTATTCAAATGTATAAGTTTAAGTTAATTTACCACCATTAGAGGTGAGAAATAGTTAAAACGCTTCAAATTTGAAGCAGGAAATGTTGTGATTAATGACTACTGATGCGTGGGATGATGATGTATACTGTAGTTAGTGCAATGAGTCTTTATTAGGAAACTTTATTAAGACTATAGAACTTGTTTAGGACTAAACAATTTCAAATCAGATATTTTTTATTATATTTTTGTATATTCAGATGTATTCTTTCTGTAGCTTTGAAAGTCTGGGAATTACTCTTTTTGTCTCTCAGCTGCTGTCCATGAACCTAAAAACTGTCAAATGTCCTTTTGCAACAGTTATGATCATTCAATGACAATCCAAGTGTTATACCAAATGTGTAAACTGTTGTGAAAGATGGCTGGAATGAGGAAGATATGGTAAATATGTATATTGTAGCAGATTGATTAGTATTCAGTGAAAATCCAGTTGTCCTTATATAAATGTATGTTTAAATAAGAAAAATATCCCAACAAATGTGGATTTTATTATGATTGTGTGCACCAGGTTAAATTCTTTGTAATTGCATGCATTACACAGTAACTTAGTGTTTTTCAATAATTGAAAAGCACAGATTTTCCCATTTTGTCGCTCGGCCACAGTATCTAGGACACGAGCATGGGTTTAACGATTAAACTGTACTAGGCCATATTAATGAAATCACATTGCATCCAACCTATCCCATCCAAAATGAATTATTGCCAATAAAGGTCATTGTTTAAAGAGAGATACTGCTGATAATAATGCTACTAGGGTAGACACAGATGTAGTCCTCCATCTGTTACAGTATGTATCTAAGATTACTACAGTCAACTGCACTGGCATTAAAGGGCATGTAGATGTATATAACAGTGTAGGCTTGTGCAAGTGGTTGAGCTGGGATGGCTAAGTGCTTGTTGTTTGCCTCAATGCCTATGATTGATGCAATTCATGAATGTGAAAGGTCATTCATAACTGAGCAAACTGCTCAATGGAGTTCAGTCAGTGATTGTTAGCATGACACAGACACCAACAGTGCAAAAGTGAAGCTGGAAAATGTGTAAATCACAATAGAAACAAATCAATAAATAAATAAAACATACCTGGAGTTAAAAAAGAGGGGAAGTTTTGGATGAAAATAGATAACTGGCAGTGTCTATGCTGAAAATCTAGTGGGAGGAATAAAAACGGAAGGATTCTTTTCAGTGCTGTTTGACTGTTGCAGTGTCAGCCTGCTATTCTTGCCCACAGTATCTTGATTTATTTTCTCCTGCCATCTTTCATGAGGAGATTATGATGCCACTTGAAATGGGAAGTAGTTTGAGAGGAGGACAATATAAAAGAGGTGAGAGGTAGTTGTTTGGTAACAGGATGGCAAAATAATGAGGGTGTGTAGTACAGCACTGATACGTATAGCAGCCTTTTCACACCTCAAATAAAAGATAAAATTAAAAATGCCTGCCTATCAATGACTTTTTTGTTGCATTTCAGCTGAGTCTTCACAACTGCAATGCAGTGACATTTCCTTAATTGCATTAAGTCAATCAAGTATGATTAAAAATATGAAATTCAGTGAAAAAGAAAAAAACAATAAAACAACAGTATGTAGGGGCATGTGTTTCACACCTGTTTTAGTCAACCTGGAATGTAGGCTTTATTTCATTTGTGCATTTATGGCCAGACATCTGTTAACCTTAGCAGTAAGTTGCATCAAAAATCTATTACCTTTAGCATTATCACAGGGTGTCGTTTCTACTAAGGTGTTTTTTCCGGTAATAATAGTGCTGAGATTGCAGTCCTGTTTTCTGTAAACAGCAGTTCATTATCCTCATCATGTGGCTCATGTCCAGAGGCCACTGTTTTGTGCTTCCCCATAGGACAACCCTTTAGCACGGCCTGTGGTGACTAAAGGCCCAAAGCATACACGGAAACATACAACAATGTCACTTTTCTAGCTGTAGGATTGTCAGTGGACATGGTAGGAAAAGAACAAACCTGGCTTCAGGCCTTGATCCTTAATGAGGTGCAGCTCAGGACATATGCTCTGTTGTATTTACAATGCTGGAGCCTCAGTGTGATGAGGTCAAGAGGGACACAATTAACACAAGTCTCTGTTTGGTGTTGGTCAAGAAAATGCCAAAGGTGCTGCCTAGAGAGACACACTGTTCACAGAGCTACACTGGCTAAATACATTGCAGGTCTCTACACGTATATGTTTTGCTTCCCCTATTGCGATGTTGTTAAATAATTTTAAAAGATACAATTTTATATAGTAACATGCTGCGGCCATATCTAAGTCTACATCTGAAATAAACAAAAATCATTGTTAACTGTTGTAACAGGATGTAACCACTTATACTGTATATAACAGATATGATCAACATAAGGCAATAATCTCCAGACGTAGCCCACAGCTAGATGTCAATAGGGACTGCAACTCTAAATGTTCAAAAACATTTTGTACCTCTCTCAATTTTTCTGTCCCATTTTGTATAAAAAAATATATAAAAACTGCATTTATGTTATGAGATAGTGGTGGTCAGGATCAGCAGTGTCAGCAGCAGCTGATGGAACTGTCTGAACAAACATCAGTTCAAGCATGGGAGTAAAAGTTCAAAACCCAAAGCCCATGACCAACTCCACTAATCTCAAGTTGTTAATGCACCTTCCTGCAGAGGGGGCTACTACACACGCTTAACCCCATGGTGGAACGCAGCATTGTTGTGCCGTACCGTATCGGTGTGTTCAGAATTTACAATGGACTGTTGATGAATGACAAATGTTCTTTCTCAATTTCACAAACGGATGAAAATATTTATCAAAGATGGAGTAATTTTCAGCATTTCAGTTTCAAAACTCTGCTGTGTTTTCACCAACTTTTTAAATCATTGGCAGTGACATGATGTTTTAGAGGTGCATAAGTTTATAGTAGAACTACAGGATTATGAAAAAAAAGTTTATAATTATTTACACCTGCAAGTCATTCTCCATTCACTTTGTACTCTATAGAGTAGTGCCAGACCAGCAGATGGATTGGCTACCCAGTCAACTTTAACTTTCAACCTTTAGAAAATCAAGGCCAAGTGCTCTATCCAGAGGCCTTCATCATTTTCACATATTCTGCCAAATGGAACCGAAATGCTTTAGTAAACTTGGAGCAGATGCCGCTTCCAAGGGGACCATGTGACATAGGCTGATATCGCAATTCTATCCAAGTTCTTGGTTGTCATACCAAAAATATAAACCTTGTTTTACTTAGCTTACATTAATGAGCCCCAGAAGCAGCAGTAAATGAGTAGTTGATCTTTCTGTGGTTTGTGAAGTGGAAAAAATAATCATATCTACATTAGCTGCATGATTTCTGTTAACTATCCTTAAATTTGAAACAACATAATATATTTTTTATTGTTTTTACCCCAGTTTTGCCATTACTTTAACCTTAATAACCATGTTCTATTGTGTTCTAGTGTCTGCTTTAGTTCACTTAATATTCAAGTCTGAAGACACATTGAAACATAATATTTTTTTTAAAAGAAGGCTAATTACCAATGCCTATTAAAGGGGCATCAGTGTGGGAATCACAATAACAATGGGATAGCTAGAGGGGATTGGGAGGGATTCATGCTGTGGTTTATCAGAGCTAAATTATGGAGGATAAAAGCCAAAGTAAAGCTGGGTGCTGAAAGCAGACTGAATTAAATTGTGTTTATTATAAGTTTTAGCAAAACAGCAAAAATTGTAGCAACCAGACAGGTTTTCAAGAGCTTTTATGAACAAGGATTTTCTTAATTGTGTAATCTCAAGATGCGAACTCTATCAGTAAAACAATTTGGACACTATAATCTATAATTTGGTTTTACATGGTTTTCTCAGCTCAATACTAGACAGCAAGGTTTTCATATACAGCGCCATGTTACTCAGTAATTTCATTGATAATTGATAGACTATTTTTGATTCTCATATTAATGTGGGACAAAGTGCAATGCAGCCTACCTGAAGTGCAGTTACCTATTGTATGTTGTTAGCTACCATTTTTTTATTATATGGGCTCAGAGCCACTCATCATCATCGTATGCATTTCTTCATAGTTTGCATTGTCACATTTGTAATCACCTGCCATGTTGAGCAATTTTTGTGGAAATACTGACAATTGCACACTAAACAATACACAGGAAAACTGACAAGCTCTGCTAATATAATGCACTGTGTACACGTTTCTAATAGACCACTTTGGAAGGCTTGGTTAAACTGTCACTCAGGCTTAATAATTCTTTGAATGTTTGCAAAGACAAGATAACAAGCTATCAGTAATGCTGCTGGAAAATGAATACCAGCAGCTCTAGTTGGTCTTTGTCATGGAGAAAGAAAACCCTAGCATGCATCAAATTTAAAATCCTGCAAGGAATAACGACGTAGCAGGACCTCAAGGTATATGGTTCATGATGTGGGTAGGACAATATGTGTGGTCTGTTGAGATTTTATATAGTATGTAACACAATTTTAAGAAAGCCTGATGGAGTGTGAATAGCATTGTTCCATCATGCCTTGAAGGATGATAAACAGAACCTACTTAAAAAATCACTTTTGTGTATTACAAAAGAGACCAGTGCTCTGAGTACTGACGGCCCGGCCCTTTTATAGTTCCCACCAAGCACATGTCTACTTTTAGACTTCAGCAGCATAATGATATTTGCTTAACAGAGCAGCCAGCAATCATTCTTTCCTCTGCCAGTATCTATTGCTAATCAAGTGCTTCTCAGCTCCTACTGGAGGTGAAGGCTGCCAGACGTAACGCAAGAATAACTGGTGCACAGCTTGTCTAAAGGAACCAAGGTCCTTTTTCAAGTTTGACAATGCTAGGATAAATTCCTTGTGCTATTTATTTCCCTCATTGTCAATGACTTCGCCAGCTCTGATGCTTTTAAGCTGTGAGCATAACGACCTAATTGTAATTCCTGAAAAATGTACAAAAATGTATGCGCGTATGTGCATACTGTATAGCAAGTGTTCTTCCACCAAGTTCAAAGATTGAACTTCACGATTGTGACGCAAGAACATTCTCTTGGTTATTAATCGGTGAAGTTAATAGAAACCACAGCATGAAACCATTTCAGGAAATACAACAACAAAACACATATCTTCAAAATGTAATCTCCCTCAACTCAGGAGCACAGTTGAATCCAGAAGGAAACAGAGTTTAGAGTGAATTAATAGCAGACAACAGCCTGGAGAATATAATTAAATACTTGTATAAATTTGACTTTTCCCTAGTAGCTTATTTAAAAGCGCAGGAACATTGGTCACTTTTAGCAATAATGTTCTGTGACTTTATTCTGACCTGGACGTAATCACTTAGCAGCACTGAATATTTGTATTAGCAAAAGTTTTCTAACTTTCTAAACTTTTCTAGCCAAGAAGCTCTTTTCCCTGTTGCACTCTCTTGGCTAATATGACCAGATGTTGTGCCTTGATCTGCAAAAAGTTGTAGACAGCAAAATGTGGTTTATACCATGTGGTTTCTAGGACAGACAATGTTATCAGGTATAGGCTCGTAGAGTTCACACCATCTCACGTTGCTTTGAAATATTGTCATTGACCTTGAAAGAAGTAAAAGAGTTAGATGAAATGTGATTTGTTAACAGCTTTTATTCTCACCAAAAAGCACTCATCTTATCCGACATGGTGGACGTGAACCTGCACTGCTCGCCCACAGTTGCCTGGTGTGATGTTTGACAGATTTCTCCCTCTCCAGCTAGGCTCACAGTAAATGTCCATCTGGCGGCTTCCCATGGGTACTTATTATTCTCAGCTAGCCAGGGGTTTTCTGTTTTCTAGCAGACAGCCAGTGCCTGCCTCAAAGAGTTTAGAGCCAGACCCGAACCGCTTGCATATGCAGTGCCAGATAGCCGAACTGTGCTAAGGTGGCATGGCGCTGGGTATTCAATTACTCAGTGAGGTGGTGATGGTCCAAAAATGACTTCCTCTTGAAGTGAAACACTACAGTACTGTAGCTTGCTCCGTGGTCAGAGGCTCCCTGCCATTGTACTGCTGAAAAGTTCTAATTTAGTCCTTTCCCCCAAGTGACATTGAGTCATGGAGGATAGTTGTTTAAATATGAGAAAGTGGTACCTCATAGCAGTAAATACACAGAGAACCTAATTTGTTATTACCTTAAGTCCAGTTGTATCAATGCACAGCTAGTATTTTATCTTTTATATATGTCTTATACTGGGGATGTCAATTTATTCAAATATCCAATTGTGGTTAATCACATGAATTTTCATAGCCATACTCGGATAGTTGTACATACCATAATTATTTCTGTTGCAAATAAAACTTAAATAAGAAGAATTGAATTCCATCCAAATGTATTTTATTGTTCATTGTGCAATGATTCTATATATTTTCCATTTCCCTTTAATTTCTAGAATAACCTCAAATATTTTTTAAAAGAAAGAAATAAAAATTGGGATTAGGAGGGACATTTCTTAGAAATGCCTTGCAGTTTGTTTGTTTGCAGTTGTGCAGTTTTTAAGATTTTAATATTTTCATCAAATTAATGTGCTGTGCTGGTAACTATTTTTACATTACAAGTGAACATAAAGTAAGAAGCTACATTTGCCACTTAAAGGACAAAGTGCAAAAAAACACTGCACATTTAGCTCACTAAAAGTTGTGTTTTATGTGCACATATGGAAAAAAGCGAGGGGTAACTGCATACCATTGAAGACATTACTGGGCAAACAGCAGCATCCAGGTGCTGAACTAAATCCTACCCAGTTTCTGGACTGACATCTCAGACTTCCCAACTATCACTCCTGACAACAGTGCAATGAGGAAAAATAAAATGGGTCTTACCTAGTGTGGACTAGTTTGTCACATCTGTGAACAGATCATAGGGAGGGAGAGGGGGAGAGAGGAGGAGGGAAGTTGAAGGAAAAGAAAGAGAGAAGCAAAATGTCAGCAAAATTACAATGTACAGGAAGCCAAACTTCAATGCAAGCCCAGGCTGTCACTGCTCTCCTGAAAAATGATGGTGTCCCAGTATTGCACAGACTGGGGTTTAAGAATAGTCCCTGTCAAGAGGAGGACATCATTTATTAATCGACAGACATGAAAGTCTGAGATAGTGCCCCCTGAGGACTCGGAGTTTGCACAACTTGCATTAATATTTGTCCATGCTTTGGGAAAAAAAAGGTGAGGATGGATGAAAAGATGATACAAGCAAAACCCAAATCTGTTAGAGACATGTCTTCACCTGCATTGCTCAAGTGTAACATTACTACAGGATCCACTTCTCTAACTAACATACTGTAAACCACAGTGTTTTCTTTCCCCTTATGTATTTCCCAGGTAATTTAGTAACCCCTAAGATACACCTCACCCTGTGTGCCTGGAACTTTGCTACATTTCCCTAAGCTTGTTAGTTTGACAGGCAACGTCCAATGTTCCAACAGCATAATAAAATGCCAGTCCCTCTCTCCCCACAAAGACATTAGGGTGTCCCCAGCACAAACACTGAACCACTGCCAAAAAATCTTCACCGTGTCACTATTTCTTGACATTCACATCTCCAAAGATTTATAGAAAGGTTTATGAAACGGCCTGGAGTTCTCTGTGCCTCCATCCACTTCCCTGCACTAACTCTTTGGCAGCCCCAGAAATATAGACTGGGATTCCATTACACCATGCTATGAAAGTGGTCCCCCTACGAATGTACTCTTCTAAACTAGCAGTTTTGCTTTCCTGTAAATGTGCAATAAAACTTGGAAATTGAGGAAGCTGACAATATCAGGGTTTAGTGTGAGGGGAAATAGACTCAGGACTAATTTTGAGTTTCCCGTGCTTACAATGCAGCTTACAACGCAGTGGTTGTGTTGCTAAGCAGTATTTCTTTTGTAATATGATTTATCACACTTGATGTCTATCCCACTGCATTCATTTACATTTTTGGTGTGCGTGCAACAAGCTCCCCAGGGGATCAACGATGGGAGGGTGTGATTGCAATATCCGTTTCCAGCATGAGAACAAATCTATTTTCAAGGAAGACTGGGAAGGGGAGGGTGGCACTAGGGTTCAATTCCTGTCTTCCTCATTACTATTCTGTCTGACATGCATTCACACTCATGGCTATCGTAGCTAAACAGAGACCTCAGCTGAGGACCTTGAAACTCCATGCCTGGGAAAATTGGACCCACGGGAGAAGGATGGCTGGGACTGATGTCAGACTTCAAGAGCCACTACAAGTAGCTGGGTTTTCAATGACATTAGCATCGGTGTTGTTTGGTAGAGAGAGTCTGAGAGAGCAGCACACCTTAAGGGATCGTGTTTAAAGACAACGATGACAATACAAGTGGTTGAGTGGGATGTGGCAAAAGCATAAACAGTCTGGCATGAAGTGCAAACAGCAGACAGCCACCAGAGATAAGTGAGGGAGTGAAATTAAATTAAACGATCTTATTTAGAATTCAACCTTGACAGTCCTGAGTTCAAGCCAAAACAGAAACATAAATAAAACAACCTCACTGCAAAACCATTTTCTATTATTTTTCCTGCGTTTTTCATATTTTAAAAAAATATTTTTTTCAACAGTGCAGTAAATATTATTGATTTTATGTTTTACTGTGTCCATTCAAGTGACCTAGACAGTCAAAAGCAGTGAAGGTAGCATGGGCCTAAGTGGATTAGACTTGCAGGGACGGTGGAGGAGGAGGAAGAACCTACAGGGAATAACCAAAGCTCTGGTGACTTCAGTAAACCAACTCTGTGAACCAGGAAAAAGATGGAAGTCAGAAACTCCCCCTCCCCCTTTCTCACCCTCTGCTGTTTTAAGTAGATAAGCTGCTTCCATGGTCTTAGTTATGCTTTGTAGAAGGCACAACACAAAAATGAAACTTTAACAATGAGAATAAAGGCTAGAATGTCTGCTACACATTTTGACTTGTTTTTTTGTTGACCTAAAGGATTTGAGAATTTTTGTTAGGGGGCAGTCTTAGGGTGTGAGAGTGAGGTTATGACAATTATGGAATGACACCCGTCTGTCTGTTTGTCTCAAGATGTTTTACTGTATGCCCTGATGAATTATATCACATTTGCACATTTGATATGAACATTACATACACAAAATGCATTTGCCATAGAACAAACATTCAATTGGTCAATAGAAATGTGGTTAAATCATATTAATATATTGGGTTAAAAATATTAAATATGTCATTATCTGCCCTTAGTGGGATTTTGGTGCTACACAGCTGCATGCACATCCTGTGATATGTTGCAGCTTTCAGACAAGGACATCAGTTTCCATGAGGGAGATTGTTTTTGACAAAGCTAACCTTATTCATCACCAAACAATCATTTCTACATTGCTGCAGTGGCACATTTTTAAAACATTATGAAGACCTGTTTGTTGGCTGCTGACAGATGGCAACTGCTGATAACTGCTGTTGTAGCCCTTTTATTTACATTAAAAGGAGGTGTGTAAAATGTGAATTTCTGGCCAAAAACAAAAAAAAATCAGAGTTGAAAATCATTTCCAGAAGCACTATTGTTCTGTAACTAGAGCTAGAATCTGATATTTTTACTCTTTACTCTACTTCAGTTATTCTCTTAGCGTCCAGTTTTACATTGCTGATTAACTTCAGTTTTTAAGTGAATCAGCCATTTTCCAAGTGGCTGCCTTTCGATGTTGGCACATAATAAAAACTGTGAGGCTAGAAGAGACATTTTTGTGTCCACTGCTACAGCACTGACTGGCCACTAATAGGAAATCAAAAGCAGTGGAGTTGGAAAGATGCCGAGAAGGAACCGTTATAACCTCCCGTGCCTGTTGTTGCTCAACTTAGAGATGACAAAAAAGGCACAACACCTTTTGTCACCATTTAACCTATTCACCAACATGGAATAGTAGCAGCTGTTTTTTACAGTGCCACATAATCGGACAAAATGGGCTCTGCTTAGCCAGAGTCCAGTGAGCAGCAAAGCGGCCTCTGTGCAGAGAGAAAAGCAGGAAAGTGTGAAACAGTCGTTTGGAGAGGAGAAAAAAGTGCCACCACGTCATCATTCATACTGAGGGGGTGTGTTCCCCTCCATCTGAGCTGATATTATTTTTTTTATATATAACAAAAAAGAATTATAGAGGAGCTGGTGGAGACTACAGATGGCCTGGGCTCTCACATAGTACATAAGCATCTAGAAGTTTACACAAGTCAGACGAGAAGCCAGATTGGCTCCAAAACTGTGGCTGTTCTTTCAGAGAGAGGAAAGGAGAGAAAATATTTGCTCACTTGCTTTTAATCTCTTTTCAACTTGATGTGTGAATAAGTACTTTGTGATTGACAGTGTGATAAGAGCACTTACAGAAACACCAAACTACATCAGGGGGTTGTCAAACTGAGTGTTGGCCGGTCTCAAGGCCGCTCAGGCATGACAGTAAAGGAACAAGGTATGCTTATGTTTTCCTCTGCAGCAGATGTTGTGTTCTTGTCACAGCTGTCTCCTGTTTGAAAACACAAGCAGCCTGCCATTGCTCTATTTAGCTATATCCTCAGATCTGTAATTCCTTTTTTCCCTGTAAACTAAACTTGAGTCTAATAAGTTGATGACAGAAATGGAAATACCTCATACCCAAACAATACTGGATTTAAATCTCATTCAGTCTTGGTCATTACATTTTTGTACAGTGCTTTTCCCCAATTATTATACTTACATAAAATAAAACTACATAATTAAGTTCAATGCAATATAATTAATTACAAAAATAGTGCCAACTCATTCAAAGACTTTATCAAATGTCTTATCTTTTCTGTTTTAGGAAATCTGTCTGGCATACGTTGATGAACGATTGGAAGATAAGGATATCAAAGAGCCTCTGGACTATGTGGTGAGTTCTGACCCTAAGTTCACTTTCCGTAGAGGTTGGATAAAGACTCTTCTGCCTGAGGAGATGTAGACAGAAGGAGGGAATAGAAAGAAAGGAAGTAATAAAAAGAAGGAGAGACAATGGCCTTGATACCTTAAGATTCACAGCACTGGCTGGACTCTTCATATCAGCCACTTGTGAAGTCTGGTGGAAACCCTACAGGCACTCGTACTGTATGTTGACTGAGGAGATCAAGGCTGGCTTATAGAAGTTTGGCTTGTAGTGGTGCTTCTTAGTTGAGAGTGAGAGGAGCAAAAAAAAGTAGCCTTAATAATTGATTAATTATTTTCATTTTAACTTTTCATGTCCATGTTACATATTGGCATCTTCAAGAAAGAAAATGTATGACACTAAGATGCGTTCAGCTCCATAATAACATCATTGTCAGGAAACAACCAAACTTTCTAAACTGCTTGTACAAAGACGTCTTTTAAAATCTCCCCCTCAATCGGATAATTAGAGTTAGTATACAATTCAGCAGCAACATGCAAGTGTGCTTATTGCTTTTTAATTGCGTTTCTCTAAGAACAACGGGCCAGTTCTAAGATCTGGCATACCTGAGTGCATTGGCCCATGCGCGACCAGGTGCAGTCATTACCACGGGACAGATGGATCAGCAGAAGTGAAGCTCGTTTTACTTGCAAAGCAACACGGTGGCTGCCATATGCAGGCTCATCATTAAAATTGACCCCTGACCTTGCTGTGGGTGCCTGTCATTGTATTGCAGTTAATTAAGTGTGTCCAGTGTGGGATGTGGTATTTTTCCTCTGTTTGTGAATGTGATTGGATTGTGAGGTATGCACAGGATTATCATGTGTAATGTTCTGTACACACTTGCATCTCTTTGTGTGTATTAGAAATAGGAATGGCATCTAGAAGTAGTGTGTGTGCCCCTGTCTGTGCGCTTGCATGTGTGACTCTGGTGTCATATGTGTTGAGGTTTGGGAGTCCCTTTTAATATTGCCAATGCAGCTGCTTTGAAAATTCATTAAAGTGCTTCGACCCTTCTGCCATCTGTGTGAGCGAGTGGGGGAGAAACGAACAAGAGGAAACAGCTGGGAGAGAGCAGGGAGATGAAAATTCTGACACAGGCAAAAGTATGCCGGTGAGCCCCAAGATGCTGAATGATGAGCCACTGATATGCTAGCTTTGAACTGGTGTTTAGTTATTTTCCTACCCTATCTGCGGGTCGCTTTCTGATTCAGATTCAATAATAAACAAACCGAGATAACATCTTTCTTGGCTTCAATTTTGAAAAAAAAAACAAAAACATTTTTAGCTGTCCGGTTTGTAAAATAATAATGAAAGAATGATTAAAAGCCTTTGAGGTCTAATTAGAAATGCTAAGGACATTGTTTTGTGTCAAGTCAGAATCCAAATAACACTAGGGAAGGGTGTTTGTCCTATACTAATAATCCATCATTGATACAGTTTTACAAGTGCATATAACCAGGACACTATGGAGTTTAACAACTTCTCACACTCAACCCACTTTTGATTACCATTCAGTTATTTAGGGCAAACTCCTAAACACCACAGTTCACTGTCGAGGCAGTAGATTACTGTCGTTCGTTGGACTATCTCTGCGTACCGTCATCTCTGTGCCAGTTACTCCTTGCAGTAGAGCAATATCTGTTGCTGTGTTTATCCACTG
This sequence comes from Cynoglossus semilaevis, assembly GCF_000523025.1. Taxonomy (NCBI): domain Eukaryota; kingdom Metazoa; phylum Chordata; class Actinopteri; order Pleuronectiformes; family Cynoglossidae; genus Cynoglossus; species Cynoglossus semilaevis. The sequence continues at coordinate 29,905,071 of NC_024307.1, read as the reverse complement.
TAATCACTTTCTCCTACACCTGATCCCCTCTTCATAAACTTCACGCACCAACATTATTGCTGTTACTGTTGGAAATATGGAGCGATGTATTATGCATTAAGGACGATGTCCCAGAGGGGAAGACACACACACTTGACGCCAAGACACTCATAGACACACCAACATGAGTGAGCATGAATTAAGGCATCCATTTTTTATGTCAAATTTCCACACAGTCACATGCAAACTACTCTTCACACTTGATCATATGGCTCATAGCTCTGGGGCTGTAATAGAGGCTGCCTACACTTTGCCTTGTCTCCCATTCTCTGACACTAATCAACACCTCTTCTATTAAAAATTCTTCTCTCTGCCTTTTCATCTGCTAACTCTCTCATTTACATGACTTGCGCTCAGCATCCGGGCCTGGTGTTGGGATGGTGTGATGAGCTAAGGTGGGGCCCAGAGATGGGGCTGATGGTGGCGAAATAAGGGAGAAGAGAGAAAAAAGTTCTGAAAATAGAAAATGGCTGCTTATGGGAGCAAAAGTAAATGTCCTCAGAGTTGGAAGTTCAAGCTGTTGACGATCCACAGCATACTGGCTGCAAAGAGTAAAATCTCCTCCTAAATATGTGATTAGATAAAATTATCATGTGATAAATGAGATGAAGATATCAGAAACACCATTGCACTGTGTCCATTTCAGCTTCCCTCCATTTTTTCCCCTTGTTTACGTCCCACCCACTTTTCTTCTCTTGGCTGACTTTGTGTTTCACTGTGGGGCTTCCAGTGGAACTGAGCCTCTTCTGGCAAGAACTAGGAATCTGAATGGTTCACAGAGCAACCATGGATGATGCTTCCAGACTGTGTGCAAAGTATGTGTATATATACTGTATATAGTAAAAAGGGGATTATTATGATTTATACTATACTGATTTGTATTTCTTTTTTATGCTCCTTCATAAAATAATGAACACAATCTCAAGGAATACAATTGCTCTTTTTGCACGTTGTAAACACTAGAGGTGGCTGTGGGGCATGTAATCTTCTAACAGCATTTCGTGGAATACCCCAACCAACCTGACTTTAGTGTTAAATAGTCAACCATACAATTTTTTATTGCAATTACAAAATGCCAAATATATATATTTTTTAACCATGTCCACATATGTGTGCTGCCAAAGCGGTCTGTTTCTGATGAACAAATCTGAGTAAGGAATGAAATGAGGATGGCGCTCGATGAGCTGCACAAATCTGACCTACAATGGAATATCAGGAACAAATTTGTAACACATCCTAATGTTTGGCAAAGTATGTCATACAAAGCCAGACAAGACTAAACTTTGGAGAAATAAAAAGTCTGGCTACAACCAAAGTATTTGTGATTTATCCTCTGGGTGAAATGAATACTATGAAATTGGAGGTATCAAAGACAAAATGGGGGACCGAAAAATCCACAGATGTGATACAGTGTGATACAAATCAAATTATCCTTTAGCCAAGTAGAATGGGCATGTATGTGTGTGTCTGTCTTTGTGTTGTGCCTGTTCAGTAACACACTGCTTCAACATCCCAGCCTGGAAAAAGAGCTGCACGTAGTGTGATCTCTGGCCTGGAGCTGGTGCCCTCGTCCTTTGGGCATTTGACTCATGTTACTTCTCTGCTTAAACATGCATGAAGTTATTACAGTTTCCACCACCTTCCAGCCCTGAGTGTCTCTCCCAGGTTGCTGCTCTAAAAACTGACTCTCTGCCTGCTGCCATTTGCTTTTGCCATCCCTTCAACGCAACCTTTTTTCCCCTATGTTTGCCATTACATTGTATGCTTTATTTCTCATCAGCAGCTTTACACCACAATTTAGACTGTTTATTGTTTAAATTTCACTAAAAATGACAATAATAACCGGCATCATGATTATTTATATGAAATGTCTCGTCTCCAAGATTTAAGACATCTGAAAACAATAGCAGCGTTAGGGTTTCCTATTTCACTGGATCTACAAAATCCGCTGTGGTAGTTGAGGAGTAAAAATTCCACATTCAACTTTAAAATACATTAGTGAAGAGAAAAGGAGCAAAACTAATAAGGAATTGTGAATCTGGAAACATAGCCCTAATTCTTACTTTATTCATTCATAAAATCTAACTAAACAGAACATTTTATATTGAGGAAGCTGCACTTTCAAGAGGCGTGAAGCTAACCAAGAAGAGAACTTAAGTCTATGTCTAGGTTTGCTGGTATACCATCTTAAAAAAATAGCCCGAATTAAAATCATTGATTGGTCGTACAAGAGCACATAAGCTACAGACACAGCTACACACTTGCAATTACCAAACATTTTGTCACAAAAATGTTTCATTTGTTTTAGTTTTTGATTCAGATTATCATTAATATTGTTATATTATCTCCAGACTGTCTATCTGATCGCCGATGTGGATTTGTACAGATCAGAAAGTACAAAAGTACAACATAATAGAAACATTTGAGATATTTAGGTTTGAATAAATATTTAAATGTGTGTATATATATATATATATATATAAATGTTAGCATCTTCAATAACTTCAACCATTAATTCATGTAATTACCAGATTAAAAGTTTTCATGTACTGAAACCGTATATAAAATAGGGCATAGTTTAACTGTAGAGTTTCAGCGTACCTGTAAGCTGTGAGGAAAAGCTGTAAAGCTGTAGTAATGACTCATGTGGCTCTCCACACATCAGTGTCTATGGAAGATTTCTGTTGCTTTAATAAAAGGCATGGTCTGTCTAGTAGAAATATACCTATATCTTTAAGAATTTGACTACATACTGTATACCATATTTCATAAAGGAGTCAAAGACATAATACAGAAAAGATGTGAAGGTCAGAGACTATCAATCATCCTTTCCAATATACAGGAGAGCAGAGTAATTTGAATGATGCAACGAAGAGATTGACAAAGATGGAATCTTGATGAAAGGGAAAACAGGGTTTTGAAAAGTCATAATAAAAAAGAAGGTATAGAAATTGAGAATTTTATCACAGGCGATTAAATTTTGTGACAGGGTCAAGAGGATTGTTTTGGCACAATGCAGGATGACAGTGCTGTCATGAAAATTCATTGCCAACGACACCACTGGTTTTCACAGTGCTGTGAGTGCAGAATAAAAAAGACGGGTAATTTATCACGAGGGGGAGATGTAGTCGAAGAAACTTGAAAAGGAAGAGATATGAGAAAGGAAAAGTACTTGACATTTTACCTTAAGTTGTTCTTAGCTATAATTCCCTTTTTCAGTTGCTGAACCACCCGATCTTTACAAAACTGCACCACAGCAGACATGGCAGATGAATGTAAATGGGCAAAAGTGTGCCAGTAGTTTACAAAAAAACAAACAAAAAAAAAACTGTCCATGCCATGATGTGGTACAATTTGCTACAAAGCCGAACAGTCCTTCATTAGTGAAGGATTACCTACTGTCTATTTAACAAAATATGAATTTGCTGCTGCTGCTTCTTTTCTCTTGACCTATAAATAAGCTGAACAATAAATGCAGTTTGATTGAAGTGATGCCTACAGCGGACCAAAATACCTAATCACTTCTGTTCACCACATGAGAAGGAAAAAAGGAAGGTTTGTGCAAAGTGTTAGAGAAAAGGCCAGTATTATGGTTGCGCTGTGCACTAAGCTGTGTCCAGGTGTTCATATCTTTCCAGGTGGGCATGTAATACCCCTGCTGACCTAGATCATGGCTACAATAGATCTGACATTGATGGCAAATTGCCATCTACTAGTGTTTACACTAGTGTACACTAGTGTTTTGCCCAAATATTATGCCAGGTTGGCATCAATGTTCCTGAAAAACAAGCTGGCAGAAAGTCTTTAATGCTTTTATAGTGACAAGATGGTGGTTTAATGCTTGTTTTTAGTTGGGTTTTTTGTTAGCGAAGGAATAATTAACTCTTTTTACATTCATTTACATTTAAATGTATGCATTTAGCAGATGGTTTCATCCAAAGGATGCCCCATGTTTTGGTGGTGTGGGGTAGTTCATTCCAACAGACAACAGAGAGGTAACATGCGCCTATTTAAGCTGGGAAGAAGGGCATTACAGTAGTCCAGGTAAGAGATGACCATGGGCTTTCCCAGGAGCTGAGTAGACTATTAGGTTAGATATGGCCTGATCTTATAATTAAAAGTATAAAGCATCACAACTGGGCAACAGAGGCAACATGATCTGTAAAGGACAGCTGTTTATTATTCATGACATCTAAGTTTCTTACTACTTTGGTAGAGACGAGATAAGGAGACACTTGATGGAGATGTCATGCTGTATGGTTGGCTGGACTCTGGAGTCATCAGGGAAAGACAGATAGAGCTGGGTATCATCACCATAGCAGTGAATATAGAAGCCATGTGGGCTGATAATTTGGCCTAGCCTGTGATGCCCATGTGTGACAGTATGGATAATAGGACATGGTGATTGATTGCATCAAATGCTACTGTCAAGTCTGAGTACAGAGGACTTGACTGCCACTGCAGCTTTTTTTAAAGCGTGTCACAGACAACCAAGCCGTTTCAGTGGAGTGCCTAGTTTTGAAACCAGATTGGTTGGTGTCATAAGGTTGATTTGGCAATTCCTGTTTTTATGCATTCTGATAATAATATTTTTGTTATACCCCATTAAAATTTTCAACAAAATATGGCATCATGGCATATTGCTGAGTAGCCTTCCTGAGGCCATTTTTTTGTGTTGCTTTCATAAGTTGACTAATTAAGCAATATATAGTTTTCTTTCTTAGAAAAGTTTACTAAGTCTTTTTCTTCTGCAGCATGTGCAGCCAACATCAAAGACAAATTATTTTACTTGCACGCATAAAAGTTATTCTGTGAATGATTTCTTTTTTATATATATATATTTGTTGCTCAATACCCCGCTATAAAATATAGTGATTTGTGCTCTCACAGCCACTGCGGGTCAACTCAAAAACCTGCGTAGATGATCCTTATTGGCTGAGAAAGCCAAAGTTATAGGCAGACCAACCAAATCCTTTGGTTTTTGGGGCGGGCTGTACACTGTGCACCTTAGTATAAGTAGCTTAACTGGCAGACAGCCGCAGGCAGAAACACATAAAAGCAGATTTTGGTTAAACAAGAAAATGTGAAGGTGTGTGGCTTAGTTGCTGAATGAACATATCAGCTGAGTTAAACAAGTGGATTATCACCAAATCTGTAAACAGTCTGTTGGACCACAAGTGTTGTGGGACAAATGTGGTTGAGTCAAGAAGAATGAAAAGCTCAGAAATACTTAAATCTGATTTAATAATCCTGTGTTACTGCATGTGAAAAAATACCAGACCTTTATCAAACAAATAAAATCTGTTGGTGAAGTCAAACCTAGTCTGGCATCTGCTGCAGGTGTCGTGCTTTGCTATATATTATTTATTGCTGTTAAGAGAGTGCACATTTAAAATGCCATACATTTGCATTTGAGCAAAGGTCAGACAGTGATCAAGCACACTTTACCCTGACCCTGTTTAACGTGTAATGACGAAATGACTATTTGAATTCGAGATAGGTGAGTTGCGCATGCACAAGCCTGTGATTTATTTTGAGTGTTTGCCACACTCTAAGCTTGAAGTACAATCAAAATATATTTTTTTTGCCTAAATCCTCTTCCACAGTAATTCTTGAATACACAACTTTACATGTAATTATTTCTCAAACTATAGCCAGATCTCTGAAAACTAAAATCTACAGACTGACCGATCAGAACTCTTTTAAAAGCTCACTTGAGATATCTTTTGTTTTTGTTTATTACCTTTCTCTGAAAATCCACAGGTTTCCTTTTCCTTAAAAAAACATTGTCTTCTCCCCATAACCGAGCTGTTCCTAGATCAATTTTTGGCGTTTCATCCAGACTTTAGATTTTAGAGACACTGTCCATGTCAATGCTTTGACTGAATGAATAATACTTTTTTTTTTTTTTTTGTCCAATGCTTTTTTTTTTGCGCTGTAGATTGAGACACTGACATGCATGTGATATAAGTGGAGGAGAAGGATGTTGGCAGAAAAAACTCAGACATTTGACCATAATGCTTCAATTGATGTTGTAGTGTGAGGTTTTTATCATTTTTCTCACATCGTGTGTAAAAGCTCCACAACAACATCATCAGTTGACCTTCACTTGTAGAAAAGGATGTGGAGACTGAAGAACGACCTTGTAAAGCTTACTTCCCAGGTTATTGCCATTTGTACAGGAATGTATAAAGTGTAGATAAGTGCCACTTGACACTGTGTTTAGGCTAGAGGCCATCTCCTTGAGCTTTGCTTCTAACCTTTAGCCGCGACTGTGAAAATATTAACTGCCCATTAGTTGCCCGTCATCAAAAAAGGGTTTTGTAAAAAAAGAAGAAAAAAGTGTAGGTTAGTGTATTCAGTATGGTTGAGCGTTGACAACCAAAATCATCTTTTTTTTAAATATATGGTATTTATTTCTTGTGCTTTTCTGCCTTGTGTAACACTCTGTAATGTTTCTCGTCGACATAACTCACTTGTGTGAGACTTTGTCAAGATGTGTCTGACTAATCACAACATCACAGATCAGCACTATGGTTCCTTGCCATCCTGGACCACAGGGGATGGTTCCCTTTACGCAGAAGAGATAGGCCAATTAAAGTGACCATTTGGAATCGAACAAGCCAACTTGTCACAGAGGTTAGAAAATGTCACTTCTACTCATTGCTCATTCTGGAATGATACAAGGGCCATTATTCCTGCAGTCATTACTAAGCAAAATGTCAATGGCTTATAAGTGAAAGAGATACATGTTGAAAGTGATGGATAGGGAATAAAGAATGGATCAGTAGGAAGGAAGAAAATGTGTACTACGAACAGAAACAGGAATATGGATTTAAATAGTCCATGTCCAACTTAAAAATGAAGTCAAGAGTCTTGGAATATGGCAGCAGCAAATACAGTTACTTGCATCCATGTTTGTTATGGTTTTTTATAGGTTGATGTTTTTTTTCTAATTTCATGTATCTGTTTCTCTCTATTGTTGCCATTAGGCTAAAAAAGCTGTCAGAATTTCATGAAATACCATCCTTGTCTCCAGTTGCTTGCACATTAGAAAAATTCCTGTACACTTAAAGACCCTACTCCGCTGTTACCCCTCCAATCCTTGTTTTCTCTTCCTCACTGCCTCACTCTCCTTCAGTACTGCTCATGTTTCCTGTGTTTGTTTCTCCTGCAGCATAGTACAAATGTTTCTCTTGTCTAAGGAACCATTCCATATGTTTGCAATCACTGGATCCCCTGCTTGCACAGATCATTTAGCAGGCTTCCTCATACATTTCAATTAGACCCACCTAGTGCAGCCACAGACATGGGGAAGCAATATTGATTTCTCGATATCCTGTGCGTGGGCTGCGCCACATTAAGGCTTGTACTGGGGGATATGACAGATCCATTACAATTCACTTTGGCTTCTTACCATATGTGCGATACGATTCCCCTAATAGTATACAAAGAAAAGGCAATTATAAGGTAGTTTGTGTTACTTTAACTGAAAAAGTCCTGGATTCCGTATTCATAGTTGTCTTTTGATTTGTTTTAGTATCTAAAGAAACCCTGAAAACAAGTGCAGAATAAAAATGCACATTTTATTGAGTTAGTTCTTTTTACTTAAAGATACGTTGGCTAAAGTATAGTTGCCTGGTGGTCAGTCATTCTCTGCCACCTCATCCATTCCCTTGTCATTCTGTTGGCGCACAGAGAGAGAGAGAGGGGGGGGAGCAATCTGTCAATGCAGGAGACATAAACGCTACTTCGGAAAGCTAATAGGATGTTGGCTTGTTAGATGGTGTTTACAACTGAATTTGCTCTCAAGGTATGGTATGTTTTTTGTTTTGTTTTTTTTTCTAGCTATTCCAAGCACAAAAAAAATCTCTATTTGAAGTAATTTTTTCTAAATAATACCTTTTTAAAGTCATGGATTGCATGACTTTTGAGTGCTGATTTTTTTCAACATTACAGGAACAAAACAATCAAACGAGAAATAAAAATATTTTTTGATAATAGTGTTTTTGTTAAGAGTGGGATATTGTTTAACTAAATTTCAAAAAGTCAATCCTGCTCACTACATTAGATACATCCATTATATCTGGACTAGTCATTATCTAAACAACTTTAAAATTGATACCTAGATGTTTTGTAATGATAATAAATCACCTGGTGAAATTTGTCTTACTTTGTGAGTCAAATGACCCATCTATAAGGGTTCAATTGAGATGATTAAGAGAGGCTCGCAGGCATTTAATTCTGATATGGAGGCTATCAGTGGCTAATACTGACTAACTGTTTTACTCATGCTAATGTGATATCTCTGCCCACTTATAAAGATTCATGTCCAACGTCGTAGACTGTCTGTGGGTTCGGTCGGGGTGGGGAGGTAAGGGGGGGGTATATGTAGAGTCTGACATTTGTAGTAATTATCTTTGTGAAGATCGGAGGCCATGCAATTACAGTGGTGCTAGATTAAAAGTAATAGTGCTCTCTCCTGGGCCAGTGAGCCAAATGACAGGGACAACATCAGTTCTCCACCACGGGATACCACATGATATTGCATGATGAAGCAGCATGAGAAAAAAAAATTATA
>NC_024307.1:29841004-29895471 GCF_000523025.1 Cynoglossus semilaevis | reverse complement strand
AAAAAAAAATAATTATAGATATATATATAGATATAGATATAGATAGATAGATAGATAGATAGATAGATAGATAGATAGATAGATAGATAGATATAGATATATAGTGTATACCAGCTTTAGCCTGGTGATTTAATTCCAGGGCATGGTCATCTCTGAGACCTGCTTCGTTCCAAGTTTATCTAAAAACCCACCGTTCTGTCTCATGAACACACACAAGACAAAATCGCTAGAGGCTTGTTGTTTCTTCTCGTGTAATGACTGTCTTAATGGAAAACAAAACTGGCTCTCTGGGGAGTGTGATGGTCACACTGGCCATTACAGAATCACTCAATAGAGGGTGATTGACTCGCTCCCTGCTCCGCTGTAAGCCTGTTAAGCAGCTCCTCTATGTCAAAGCTTTGCTCTGGGCATTTGCTGGTCCTTGCCTTTAAGGTCGGCTGGATAAAGTGCTTCCTCTAATTTAGTTGAAGCAAACGGTGCTCATTTGTGACTGCTGGGTAATATCCTATCGAGAGAGTGTGAACACATCTACCTTGAGTAACTAGGAGATAAAGTAAAGCAACAGGAATGTTAATCAGATTAATCACACAGTACCTACGGTGTAATTGTAATTAGGGCTGAATTGATTATTTGAGTAACTTGAATAATTCTATTACAAAAAAATGTTCGGGGCAATCATAGCTTTGGTATAATTGTTCCACATAGACTGTTGTAACTGTTGTGGCTCGTACAAGTCACTGTCTGGTACAGTCTTCATGAAGAGTGCCTCATTGGTGAATTATCATTTTGAGGGTCTAGCAAGCGTTCATGCAGAGATGGTTATCAATGTCAGTTCACACAGTGCCTTGACAATGTTCCTAAATATATGCAAAAAAAGAAGGGCCATAACATGTGGCATTATTGCCCCAGGTTATACCATTAAGAGATGAATGTGATTCCAAACTGTTGATTTGTTTTCATCCTGAATTCCAGTGTTGTGCAGTCACAGACTTAAGTGTTTACTGGAGTACCAGAGCCTTATTTGATTAACTGGAGTTTGTCTCTCTTTTGCTTACAGCTTAGCTGGTTGCAACAATAATTTCCACTGTCCCTGTGACTGACAATATTGAAAGTAAAAACCAAAAAATCACATCCTGTGGGGAGTTTTCATCCACACCTGTGACTTCTTAAACTTGAGACGACTGGATAAATGAAAACATCAGCTTCCTCTTTTTTTAGGTGAATTCACAAATAGTAATATCTTGTCAGTTAGCTTTCTTAGATTGATGCTAGATACCAAAGTAGCAACTGACATGCATATGTTCACTATAAAGAGAAGATGACAGAGTTGCAAAAGAAGCTACCCATCTATTTAAATCCTGGCAGTGTGATTTGCTATAAAAATAAAAATCTTTACGTTACGTATTTACTTTTTTCAGAGGACAAATGAAAGATGAAGTAATGTCCCTTCAAAATTCAATTTTGAAAATTCAATTCACTTAAAACAGAAAAGTTGGATTTAAAGGAAATTGAGTTTGAAATAGTTTACACATAATTATTATAGCAGGTTAGATTTCAAATTACAGGTCTGACCTTGCAACAACCTGATATCAAGGATTTGCTGCTGCTCTTTACATACACTCTGAAAACCCATTTGTTTAATCTAACTCTCTGTCATAACAAACTGACTGATTTTGTGCCCATTTGTCCTAAGTATCTTTTTAATCCAACTTTTATGTTTGTGAATGTAAATAAAATTGATTAGTATTGCTGATATTAAAGTTATATTTTAAGGTATTCTGCAAAAAAATTCCACTCTGACAAAAAATATATATTTTGTTCTCTCATCTAACTAGCCAGCATTCCAGATCTATCTGTTTTACTGAACACAAAAAGTTTTTAACACAAATGAAAAACATTTAACATCCTCCACTTTGTCTAATCTTTGGAATGTGTTTCACTTATTTATGGTGTTTATAGGTTAAACACTATTTTTGAACACAAGCCAACACATGTATTGTCATTCATTTCTCATTTTCACCTGCTTCCATTTCCTCTGGGATATCTCATCACTTTCTGATGTGAGGCTGGGAAAAAAAGAAATGCAATAGACAGGCAGCTTATATTTCCCCTGTGTGACAGCCACAACAAAAACTTCATATTCTTCAGTGACCATACAGCAAGGGAGGAGATGGCTGGAGGACATCAAGGAGACGGGTGCAGAGAATAGACATAGACAGACCGACACAGACAGACAGATAGAGTCACAGTTGGAATGTTCAAGTCTAGAAATAAACCAAGACCAAATTTGGGGTGAAGGCTCTAAAAGTTTTGGCAATCAATACCATGAACCTCCCTGACTGCTGACTGTCAGGATGGTCTGACAGGCTAAACCGACTAATGGCACCTAATCACATCAGTGTGAGGAAACTCTGACTAAGCTTCCCCTCAAATGGTCTATCCAGTTTAACAAGGAGATTGAGGGAAAAGTAAAAAACGCTGAAAAAGGAAGTACGACAGAAAGAGGGAAAAAAACACAAAAGAGATTGGGAAGTGGAGCTGCAGTCTGTGTGAATATATGAATCAACAAAGTATGGCGCAAATGAGGACACGGCTGAAATAAACCTTCATAGTCCCCTAGGGTTGTACAGTTGATTCAGGCCGATGCATGAATGATCATAAATCACTCTGCAGTATTGTCTAGTGACCACTTGGAGGCCACAACACTTACCTTCTAAGAATGATTCAATATGATTGAAGATGAATATATTCTTTAACCTTGTGACCTCTTGCATTTTTTTTTTTTTTTTTTTTGTATTTTTTCCTCCATTTCTGTTTTGGTACAGCAGTGATCATTAAATATATAGAAAGAAACAACAGTTAAACTAAATTGATATTAAAAGCAATAAAACACAAATATGCGGTTAAACTTAATTAAACTAACAACTAACAACATTTTAATTAAAAAACATTTTGTAAATAATAAGAAACCAAATCAGTATCCCCAGGACCAAGAGCAAAGTCAGCTGAAGAATCTGATGCATAAATTACTCAAATTGACTACTGAAAGTTATATGATTAAAAAGGCTTAAACCAAATGATGCCTTTGTGCTTGTGTCAACAAATTAAAACAAAAAAAAATTCTAGTTGTTTTCTAACACTTGTTTTAAATTTTACCTGGTAAATACAGTATTTACCTGTTTTATGTTTTATGAATGCATTGCAATTTTACTCCTGTAGCACCTGGTAAATATTTCATTGTAAAAAACATCCACCCATTCATCCATACAGTCTAAATTAGATATTAAAAAGAAGCAAAATCCATATTACTGAGAGAAAGAGCAAACTCAGCAGCAGAACAGAAGAAATTAAAAAAGATCTAATCTTTATAAATTATTTATTTCTTGTTGCTTATTTAAAAAAAATTAATAGCCTAATTAAAGTATTTTTTTCTTGCCCTAACATTGTGAAAATGTACTTGTTTTGCAAAATTCAATTTTAAATAAAAACTTTTGCCTAGTAGTTTAATTAGCAAAAACCTCTTGGTATAGATCCTCATATTTATAAGCCATGCTTGTTTCTTTTCAGCACCAGAAAAGTTTAACTTTGACGAATTGTCCACAGAAAGGTAGAGAGGCACAAGACGTTTCTGTGGATGAGCTGAAACAAGTGGGCTATTCTAGTTCCATTTCAGACTGGGAGAAGACAGAGAAACTCAACGAAATAGTTCAAATGATCAGCTGGGAAGCACCAGCGAGTGCATGCACGCTGGATTTGTGAGCACATGAAGGTGTACACATCTGAGTTTCTACAACGCAGTGAGAGGTAGTTGGTAGGCATATAATCCTAGAGAATGGAACTAATCATTAGTGGTAGCTGATGGAGGAGAGAGAAAAAAAAACAAAGATAAATTGAGGACATTTAGTTTGATGAGTGATATTCAAACATGGAAACATTCTATAAAGTTGGTTAGAGCATTTGTGGCAGTTTTGTTCCCTGACTACTGAGTACTCTGTCTGCTCAATTGTTATTTTTTTTCTTTCTTCTTACATCTGTTATGTAACAGGTTTTTGTCTTTTCTTTCTTACATTTGTTGACGTAACTAGTCATAATGATAATGTGATCAAAAACTGTGGAAATAAAAAGGCTCCATTTTGAGGTCACAAACTGGTATGAAAGACAGGCTGGACCATATGCCCCCCGGCTTCTGGTCTCCAACAGTGTGATGTAAGTTCCAAGAACAAAAGGTTGTCTTCCTTGCCTCTGCTGAGGAAAAGTGCAACACACTTCTTAATTGGTGCTGTGATCAGAGAGGGATCTGGGCCCAGGGACCGGCAGCTCCCGGCAGCTCTGTCATCCAGGGAACACTGGGGTGTTGCTCCCGTCTGTCTTGATTAACAACCTCTCCCTTTGACCCCTCCCCTGAGTCCTGACAGGCACCTTGCTAGAGCAGGTGCAAGCACAAATACAAAGTGCAGACACTTACAAGAGTATGCAGACAGAGAGCAGCCTGCACACTTATAGGCGCACACACACACACACGCACACACACACCAGTCTATTTTAAAAAGGAAAACCGTTGTTGCTGCTTTTATATAAAAAGAAGACAAATGTCATTAGTGACTGCCCTTACCCTTACAGTCATGGCTCTGTTGTGGTCACTGAAATGAACTGTGAGTGACCCCAATGTAAATGTTCTGCCTAGTATTTGTGGGAAAGTAAATCAAGCACCACACGACTTGTTCCCCAACTCTGCCTTATTTGGTTGCCGGTCAGCACCATTTTTTGTGCGGTTATTTAATCTTAGGCCCCTGTAATAAATCTGATTCCTTCATGCTGATGCACTCCACTTGTACTTTGGGGCGCCAGTGAGAATATGTGAATCAGCGAGTCAAAGAGGCCTATTTGGCTCAATCAGGGGAGCCATGACGGAATGGAAAAGCGGTAATTGCACTGCAGCCGTTGCATTGACATTCAGCCCACTTCCAGTCTTTATTGACTACCCCAAATCTCCAGGGAATCTTAATGTTTAATCTCATCTTCCCTTTACCTTGAATTATATTGTGGCAATAATACACTGAGCAACGTAGCCCATAAAGTTCTTTGTGTCTGAATGGTTTGTGTATATTGTCTTATAACGCTTTGTGCTTCCTCTAATGTTTAAGGACATAATATAAAATAAATTAGGTCAAAGAATTAGGTGAGGAGTATGTCCCACCATTCTAAAATAAAATATTTGAACCTAAAGAACTTCAGATTGTATATGAGACTTATTTAGAAAGTCCAGAAGCCACTGTGTTTGTCTTAGGGGACGGACATCTATTAAGCACACTCTCCATCAGGCTAAAGTCAAAGAGCCTTCATCCATAACACTGTGTGCCAACTCCTGCCTCTCCTCCCTTTATCCCCTCACTGCTAATTATCCAGAAGATTGATTACCTCATGGGATCTAATACAGAGGCCACAATTCCACACTCAAACACACATTTGCATAGGAATCAACAGCCCTAAAAAAAAACATATACTCTCTCATATAACCTGATCTGCCTGTGTCATTTTAGTTTAGCCAAAGAGGGAGCAGTCATTTGTGATGTTCCAAATTTTAACCAAATTAGCCAAGACCACCATCTATGGTGAATTGTAGCATCTTAAAAGTCAATAATTTTCCTTAACTATGGAAGCTATGGCAGCTTTGTTTAACCAGAAGTTTTTTTTGTTTGTTTGTTTTTAATTAGTATATCTATATTCAGGAAATTGTTTGTGATATATTTGATTGTACCAGCAGGTTCCTTCCCAGAGTAGAAGTTCAGTCAATGAAGCAGTTTATTTATTTTTTTTGTAATTTCTAAAACATTAAAGTACCAGGTGCTACTGTTAGCACCACTTCTGCCTCTGCTTCTTCTATATTCCTGTTCATCCTAATGTAGTTATTTTAAATTCAACAGCAAGGCTGCTGGGAAGGGCGTTAAAAAGTATACGTACTTTATATAATAATAATAAAAAAGGCTTAAGAGCGTTAGAGAAGTTGTCATGAAACCATTGCAGGTTTGAACATGTTTCCTCCAAGTCGATAAAGTAACTTAGCTATTGGAACCTAAAGAGAAGAGAAATGGGGTCAAGACAGACTACATTTAAAACCATGATGCTGAGAGTCACCACTTTTTCAGCCAGATAAAAGCTTTGTCAACATTTTTCCTCGTTTTTAATGCCCCCGGGCTAAAATGACATGCCTGACAAGTTGGCGAACAGCGTTGCTTATCACCTCAGAGGCAAGGCAGGATGTATTATGTGTCATGTTTGTGCTGTGTGCTTGTTAATTCAGTCTGTAACTCTCCATCCAAACACAATCCTCTTGGAGGAAAGCAGTTAAACAAGCTGTTTGCTAGGAGTCTGCTTCATTGAAGATACTACACTCATGATGAGAAAATTCTTACCTGCTTCTTACCTTACCATCAACACTTCACCGTGTCTTACTTTCATTTACCTATCAATTATCTTGTGGGTTTCACTGTCAATGAATCCTCACTTTTTTATCTTCCCTTTCCCATTTTTTTTATAACTCCCTTCACTCTGTCTCCTTCCTCTCTATCGCTCTAATCCCCTCAACCCTCTTGCTCCTCCCAGAGGAGGTGCTCTGACCCTGGCCCCGCAGTTCCATTTTCGTTATAATCTTCGTCACTCCACCTCCCCCGTTGTCTGATTTGCACACTTCATGAACTGGAACGTCTCTATCACCGGTATTCCCCGTAGCATCCACCCTGGTGCATTATCCCTGAGCTGTCGTACCACCTTGAACACACCATTTGTCCAGGTGACCGTTAAGACAGGAAGCATATGCATGGGAGTGCACAAGCAGCATGCCCAAAATAATAATGGTGTGCTCGGCTTGGTTGGTCTCACACTCTAACCTCACACCTTGGGCTTCACAAAGGACTGATCGCTCCTGTACTGTGGCTTTGGGCTTTATTTCGTTTGCCTTTCTGTGTATCCAATCAGGAGACTGGAAGTTTAAAGCTTTGTGATGATCATGGAAACAGTCAAAGATGTCAAGCTGTGCATCTGTATATATATTAATATATTATATATATTAAAAAAAATCTATCTTATCTTACCTAGGGATCCAAATAGGATGTCGGAGCTTAGCCATTGTATCCCAGGTTATATCTTTATACCTGGAATTACAGCTCATTAAAATGAATTATTATTAGTGTTTTTTGTTTGTTTGTTTGTTTGTTTTTTTTGTTTGTTTGTTTTGGAAATTTAAAATTATTTTCCTCAGTTTTTGTAAGACACCAGGGACAGGAGCCCCCAGTGGACTCAAAGATACTAGCTTGGGTTTTTGTCATAGCGGGAAGGTTTGAGTCATTGTTCATTTGGTCTGTTTTGCCCAAGAACCACCGTGAAAGAATAACACCCAGCTCATGAACCAAAGACTGCCCTAATTTGTAATTACCTTCTGCAGTGTTCTGGAAGACTGAAGGTTGGACTTGTCTAGGATGTGGATTATCTAGTGTACTGAGATAGCAATGTTGTGCAGACTCACATCAACACACACATTCTCTGGGTGTGAAACTGATGAGTTTCCACAGACTAGAACTTGATTGACTGGGGCAGCCACATTATTAATGTGATTTTTCTGTCATGCTATTGTTAAACATCCCATGTGCTACCTCTAGTTCTCTGCACTGGCTTGTTTTAAATAGTTTAAATGTAATTTGTAGCCAGGAAAAAGTGAAAAGGTAACTTGGATCTAGTCAGGGTTATAAAATCAACTCAGCTGGTCTGCTGAAGGATTTAAAGTTGACAATTCTGTGACTAATCCACCAGATGTAAGGGTTTTTTGTTTTTTTGTTTTTTTGCCATTCAAACCCAAATGGAGTTGCAATGAATCAAAACGCTCTCCACAGTTGCCACTCAGTCCATGCAGCTATTAAACTGAATAACCCTGCTGAGGCATTTCTGAAGCGTAACACACTATTCTCTTATGTGTGTGCACGGAGGGGAACTGTTATTGGATAAAGCTACAGGGATTAAACATGGATAAAGTTGCAGCTTTGTTGCACAGACGGTGAGAGGAAAGTGAAGCTCATGATTGATCTCTGCTACAACAGTTTTTACTTACCTTTAATTTTTCATTGTGTGACCAAGGAATGGACTGCAATTCATCCAGTATTTGTTTGAGAAAACCTTTTTTACGGCATAACTATTCCTTTCCTTATATGTAGAAAACGTAAACTTTTTAAGGCCCATTTATAAAGTTGACACACTGTAACTGTCTTAACGGATCACTACAAGTACTTCTGATGTTTTGAGGAATGTCTTACTCACTGGTAGACATAAGGAAGCACTGTGTTGGCAACCACAACATGAAATGTCCTTGAAAGCAGTGCCGATGGCTTAAATTCATTCTCACTTTACAAAGTGTGTGCTGCTTAAATGGCCCCTGTTAGCTGTAGAGGCAGCACTGATACAACAGTAGTGAAGGTGTACACTGGAGGTGACTATGTCAGCAATGGTGTTGAATGAAGAGAGTGGACTACCAGGTTGTGCAAAAATGAATAGGGCAGAACTCTGCCAATGGACCGCTCCTTCCCACAGAGGGCTTTATGGCACAAACACTCTGCCAGTTCAACTGTGCCTCAGTGGAAGAATGTGGAAAGTGAGAGGTCAGAGTGGAAGAAAGACATAATTAAGGCAAAAGAAAATGGAGGGTAGTAGTGTTGTCCTAATAAAAACAAACAAACAAAAAATAAACAATGCGCACATTTTTATATTTTGCATGTCTCATTGATACCATCACAGATTGACAGAAATTTCAGTCGGCGCAAGGTAGCGTCATCTGTGTGTTTTGACTGAGCATTTCTTAAAAGATTTGTTGCCACTGACAACCTCAAGGGACGTCTTTTTGTTGTGATGGTTCTGTTTATGAGGGCACAGATTTTTCAGAATCCTCTTCAGGTCAGAGGCATGTGGCATTGGGAGTACTGGAGAATACATTAACTGTGGGAGGAAAATGGGAAATGGTCGAGTGCTTTTTCACAGCTTCATTAAACTAAATACTCTTCTGTGTGGAACAACATCAAGAGATGTGCTGTGGGACTGATGTTCTGATGGGCAAAGAACCACTTCAATGCTGCAATCATAGGCATCTCTAACAAGCATAACTTTTTCTTTTATTGAAAAGAAAACAAGAGCTGCATGTTTTCACGGAAACAAAAATTGGTCCTCCACAAAATTCAACATTTATTGCCTTTACCCACATGTTTATTAAAATGCACTCACTCCAGTAACATCTCTATAAATATTTAGGTCCCTCCAGAACTGCTAATTATACCAACAAGGAACATGATTCAATTGGATGGCATAATAGGCACACCGATCCACTGGAGAATATGTTCTCCATAGTTTATATGATGAGAGTGTGACAGAGTTGGCAGAATAATTGGCCTTTAGCTAAGATCAGGATCTTCAGCCAAGTCATTGTCTGAGCAAGTTGTTTAAGACATGGATTTTTTTATCTTCTCAAAATATAATTTTATATATATACTATTTAATGAATAGCTCAAGTAAGAGGTAGGTCTGACAAAAATCCTTTTTTTTTTTTTTTCTTTTTTCTTAAATGGGCTCTGCATTCCAGATTTAGAGGTGCAATTATTCAATGCAATCTCTCTCAGACTGCATTGCCATGACATTAGGATTCATTCACAGTTGACAATTCTGGGCTGTGCTTCTATTCAAGACCAGAGAAATAATATCACTTCAACTCTAGCCAATCTGTTGGCATCTTCTCGTAACCTGACAATTATGCTAAGGTTGCCAATGTCTCTTAAGCACACCAGACTGACTTTGGACACAGTGAGGTTAGGATGAGAGGTAATTCACAGCAGAATAGCTTGATCTCCTTCTGACACCGCAGAGAAAGGAAATGACAGAGAGCCAATTGACCCCTTTTCCTTTTTTTAAAAAAAAAATATATAAGAGAAATGCTGAAAAGGAAGTGGTGTCAAACATTTTGTTAAAAGTCAAAAATAAGATCAAACAATAAAAGTTGCAGTGATTTTCAAGATATCAAGTCCATGGTCATTTTTTGTGTTCTTTGTTCATTCACCCAGTGCTATCTT
The DNA here is from genome assembly GCF_000523025.1 of Cynoglossus semilaevis. Classification (NCBI taxonomy): domain Eukaryota; kingdom Metazoa; phylum Chordata; class Actinopteri; order Pleuronectiformes; family Cynoglossidae; genus Cynoglossus; species Cynoglossus semilaevis. Next base: position 29,885,371 of record NC_024307.1, on the reverse strand, counting down.
TAAGATCAGAGCTAATTCTGTCCACATCTTGCTGTGAAACTTTTCGATTAACTCTGTGATGTTTCCACTCATTAAAGACTGATCATTTGAGATGTAGAGCATCCCTAATTTGTGCAATTATTAATCACATCATCTTAATTAAGTGCTAATTATAGTCCTTGCACAAGTGTGCAGAGCCATGGAGATTAACTGAAACGTAGTGAACATTTTAAGTGTACGCAAGACAAGATTCTCTGACATCAAATTAAAACTCACAATTGCAGGATCAAACCTTCCCAAACACCTAGATCCAAAAGTTAAGCTTCAGAAGAATATTCTGACCAATAACTCTTATAACTTACAAGAATTTGAGCTTTCTTTTTGTTGTTTTGGCAGACCGTTGTAGGCTGGCTGAACGTGGACTGTATGGTGTGAACTTCTTATCCTGGTGTCATGTTTTGTCCAGTATTACTGCCCGAGCCGGTTTGTTCTTATTCTCCATATTCCAGCTCATTTAGACAACGGAAATGAAAACATTTAACAACATGTTTGCAATTTTGAATGGTGTGGAATGGAGTTTTGCCCTCAGGCAGCATTTAGTGATCGGCAGCCTAAGCAGAATAGATAAGAGGGAGATTCGTTCACCAAATCCAAACCAACTCTCGGGAGAGTTCTGCTCTGTTATAAGGATATTAGCATTACCCTGGTAACCCATGTTCACTTCCTTGTATATTCCTCTGTCCTGGCTTTTGTCTATAAGCCATGAATATATATCAAGTGGAACAGGCTCATAAAAGTATTTTATAAATAAAACATGCACGTGTCTGGTTTGTATTACTTCCTTTAGCCAGGATAACATGGTGTTGTTATTCACCTTAAAATAATTATTTGCCTTCCACAACTGTACTGTTTCAGCGTAATGCCATAATCCTCACAGGCGTAGAGACCTCTCTTTGCCGTTAACCCCATGTAGCCTTGCATAATAAAACAATTGGAAATTGTAAATACTTTTTTACCGAGGGGAAAAGTATTTTCTTCTCCATCCTTCCCTCTTACATTACCAAGAGATCTGACACCATAACACCTCCCCATGCATCTGATGCCAGTGTCAATAAGTAGTATAAATAATTCCTTCCCATTTTTTATCGTACAGTTATTGGATCTGACCATGCTAGTGAGGGGATGGCATGTCTTCCCGCTGTAAACAGATGGATGAAGGATGAATCTGGACTAAAGGGCCCTGATCACAAAGACACTCAGGCATATTCATATTTCCTTTGAAGATGCTCTACTTTAGCATCTTTAGTTTCTTCCACTGTTTTCTCCAGGGTTGTTGTTTGTGCTAATGCCTCTTTTCCATCTCGCTGATGGCTGAGGGAGATTTTTGCATTTTAGGCGAGCAGTTTTGATCATGGCAGTGCGCGCCTCATCCAGGCATCTCTGCATCTTTGATGTATTACACACTGATGGAGCGCATGCATTTCTTTCCCCCTGCAGGTTTTAACAATCTCGCAGACGTCCTACTGCTTTTTCAACATGCCAATGAATCATCTGCTAGTATGCACAACCAGGGAATAGATCTGGGCACGGATGAAGACGACTTGCAAGAGTGATTGTCTTTAAAAGTGCTGCAGCTCAGGATAAGATGGACACGATAAGCTCTTTTTTTATACAGATCACCCTCTAATTAAAGGATGATGGAAAAGGAATCAAATTTGAGGTGTGGCGTTTCCTAACTTAGTCTTCAACACATTGGAAGAAGCTATTAGTGAGGCAAATCAGAGACGTAAACAATATTCATTATGCAATTCATATGACAGGACTGAGGTCATGATAAGTTGCAGCAGCACTGTATATGGGGCCAGCGGTTTATAATGCAGGAATTCTTATTGATCCAGATTGGTGGAGAGGAAAGTAATCGATAGAGCTGATCCCTCTCAGTTGATCTTAAGAGAGCTGAGGTGCCAGGTGAAAAATGATCCATTAGAAGAATGAGAAGCAGCCTCAGTGGAGTGCATTAAGTCACTGTTAAGGCCGTGCTATAGTCCAGCCATATGGATTTAACCATTTCACCTCTGCAGCTGTAGTGAACACACTCCTTGTCTTGTGGAACTGTAAATGTGCTGCAGTATGCACGCATAGAATCATTGTTGTATCACATGACTAAAAACATTGCAGTGAACGTGAGCACTCATTCATTTGTCGACTTCTGCTCTTCAACACGACACGACAGAGCTAACATGCTGCAGCATCTACTCTCATGTAATATCACCTTGTAAGGACATTTCCTGGACACTAATCGGAGATTATTGTAAAAAAAAAAAAACAGCAAGATGAGCAGGGATTACTGCTCATCTTGCTCATCTCAGGAACAGGGTTTGATTGGATACAGGGTATCATCAACATTGCCACACACTGTAGTGCTTCTCTGCATTTGGTCCAGATGTAATGGGGATTGGTTAAAAAGCCTCTGTTGTTTTAGATGATCCATAATAATTTCAAAGTCCAAAGAAGAAAGGAAAGTTACTGACTACTTCAGTATTATAGGCTACGATTCAGCAGCAGCAGCATTGTCATAGTCATTTATATAAAGTTAAACGCATAATTGGCTTCTACAACTACACATTGCAGCTGAATTATCATTACCCCATCATTTCTGAGTCGGTCTTCTGTAGTGTAAGTTGTGTGTTTACCTTATAATTTTTGCCTCAATGTGTCCGTAAGGGCAACGTGGAATTGTCAAAGGGAAACAAACAACCTAATGATGCCTCATTATCCCGGTGATTCGCACATAGCAGCAGACTGTATCATTTAACAGCATGGAGTAGGGCGAAAACAAAAGGAAGATGGATGAAAACAACTATTAAGGTCGCCTAAAAGCATATACTTAAGAGTCTGGCTGTCTCTATTCTGCAGACGAGTGTCTTGGAAAGTTGAGCTATAGAACATGTAAAGGTGGAGGTAGAAGAAAGTCTGTTTAAATCAGTTCAAGATGTCAAGATTAAAATGGATAAAGCTATTTGGAGTTAGGAAAATTACCTGTTTCCTTCAAATTCATTCAGACAATCCTTTTTTATGTTTTCAGTAAAGTACTTGTCTTTTGTACTTATGCTGTAGTAAGTGATAAACTGCATTACAGGGTATGAGGTAATTCAGCCAAATAGAGGTTTAGTTCAGTTCATCATTTTAGATCAGGGTTCTCTCCTGTATTGACCTTTGAAGATAAGAGTGTGGGAGCACAGCACACACCATATAAAGGATTATTATGAGAACATTTTAATCTTAAATATTTTCTAAAGTAAATTATCCTTTTATAATTTAATACATTAGTGTATTAATACATTTAGCACATTACAATACTTATTAAATACATTATTTAAAGTTGTCAACAGTTTAGGTTTTAAGCAAGCAAATCGGTTTCAAGTGAGAGAACAACAGCCAACACAAGTGTTTACGAATAATAATACATTTTTAAAAGTCTCATTATTGATTTAAATTTTGTTAGAATGTATATCTTAACAAGTAATTTTAAATTATATGTAGCTGTAACATTCTGTAACTGTAAACTGTAACTGCAACTTTAAAATTCTGTTTTCCGTTTTTTTTCCTACAAATCTTACTTCAAAAACCTGAGGAGAAAAAAAAGATGATTTTTCTTGACTGTAGAATACTAATAAGTGCCAAACTAACTTTTCTGTTTGTTTATTTTTCAATTCAATAAGGAGTATGATTTTTGTCTGAGGTTGAGGGCAAATGCACAACAGTTTATTGTATATCCTCTTGACAATAAGCCAGTGAGCCTGCAGAAGGGCACTCTCTCTAAAACAGTACATGCTCCCTGCTCAGAAGCATGCCCTGCTGTCAGGCAGAAGGGCATTTACTGGATAACTGCGTGTAAACAGTACACGGACTGCCATGAGTGATAAGACCAGGAAGGAGTCTTCAACCGCATTTTCCACCATAGACAAACGACTGGTGGTGGGCTTATCGTTGTCAATTCGTGTAGCTCCAAGATGCTTTGTCTTTTTTTCTTCTCCTTCTGCCAGGAGTGTATTTATAGTCCTGGCTCTTGCTGTCTGGTTTTTACTCCTCCAAAAAAGCTAAAATAGGGGTTGAATGCGAAATATTTTGGGTGTGAGCGTGATTAAATGTTGATGATCCCAGATGGCTGTGTAAGTACAAAGTTGTGAGTTTGTGAATACCACACACGCCTCTGTTTTCCCCTTGTTTGATGTCGCCCATACATCAGTATTTATAGCAGATGAGTGTCTGACTTTCTGTTTTGAAATGAGGAGCTGAGGTGGATGATGCAGAGAGGTGACGTATCGCTTTATCTTGACAAGTTCACACTTCTTTGTTCTCATCTGATGTTAGGACATGAATGAATGTGCCAACTGAAGGGCAGAGAGGGCAGGAGTCTCTTTGGTGTCCTGTCAGTTACACTCTGCCGACTTATGGGCTTATATGATATTTTTATACTTGCCTCTGTGTTTTAGTATCTGCAAGGCTTGTCAACAGTGTGCAGCTCGTGCGTTGACGTAGGTACATTGTGAACTACCCCTGGGGGCTGCTATCCGCTCTGCCACTTGAGCTTTCCTCATTGTCGACTCAGCATGTCCGACAAGCTCCCTGGGTTGCTACCCTGCCATGGCTGACACAGGGTGGTTAGTATGTATGAGCGTCTGTGTGTATGAGTCTGTGTGATGAGGTCAGCAATTGCCAGAGGCCGGTCACTGGAGAGAAAGCGAGGTTCCCAGCGGACACCTGCTGCATGGCCTTTTGCGCCATGTATTGTCAGACATTATAACTACTAAGTGAGGGTTACATGGGAAAATAAACCTTTTGCCTAAGAGAAAAGGTAAGAACTGACCTGTGCAGAGGTTATTGTGTTTGCTAAGTTAATGAAACAGAAATAATTGATGTTTACAAGGTATTATTAGGGATAATATCAGCAAAAAGCAAAATATGCATTGGTTCCAGTTGCTGTAGTATGCTGCGGCCAAAATGGTGCAAACCCTTTCCACTGTATATACCATACATCTGAGCAGCCTTCAATCTGAAAAGCACTACTCATACAGTACATAATGAACTACAGTAATGAACTGTGCTAAATTATACTCACGATTATAGTTTTGTTGAACAAGCCGTTAGAGTATGAGACATAATAGCCCCCAATTTCATGGATAGATTTACAGGCAGTAATCATCTCAGAGTCCCCGCACCAAATCTCATTCTGTGTGACTGGTGTTCAAGAGTGATTATTTTTTGTTAATACTCCTGTAATTAAATGCATGTGTAGACTGTGAGTGATTACACTTCCTGACGGGTAATTGCTCTGCGGCTCAGATCATTGTGAGAATGATAATCAAATCTGTGGAGTTTTGAGCATGTGTCCGCTGAGCGCAACTGAACAGCAGTGAGTCACCGGTGGTGACGAAAGGATCAGTCAGAGACATTGTTCTTCTTAACAACCTTAACTAATAAAGTTCCACAGGTACAGGAAACAAAACGGAAACATTCACAAAACAGTTGCTTCAAGATAGTAGTTCTCACCCTAAAAATCCAAATGTGACATGTTTTTGTAGTATGAAAATGATCATTGCTGAGGGTTTAACTGTGTCACAACGTTGACACAAGCAAATTCTGCAGAGAGCTCTAGGTTTAACAGTAACAGATCTGCAAGCACGTAGATGGACATTATTTAGGAGGTCAAAGGGCATCATGTACTTATTGGAAAAGAAAAAAAGCGCTTAGTAGCAGTGTCAGTTACAGAATTCAATGTGTGATTAGTGTGTTTATTATCCTCATAAGTTGCACTTAAACACAGAGCAAACGAAAATAAAATACAATCACTATGTTGTCGTGATCAATTTAAACATTTAAAGAAGTCCCTGTAATTCATAGCAAAATTTGAGGTAGACCTAATCCCTTGAATCTAAAAATATTAATGCTTAAAAGTAACTTACTGGGGGTATACTGGGACTGTAACAGGAATTAAGGAAACTAAATAAAAAGTATTATTCCACTCTTGGTGTGAAAACGTTGCAAAAACTATTGCCACTACTTCTACAGATATTACTACTGCTTAAAGTAGTAGTACTATAAATACTAGTAGTATTATAAATGCTAGTACTGTCCCACACAAAAGTTAGATTGCAGAAGTAAATAACTCACATCACAAACTCTATTTCGTAGTGGCTATCTACAGTCTACAAAAATTAAAAATTAATTTCAGGGCTGGATTTTTCAGTGCTGCCTTTACTATCCTAGGAAAAATCAGATTGGAGATTTGTGGTTGCAGTTCTCTAATTGACAGGGTCACATTAGTGCAGGCTTTCATGATTACTGTTCATGATTACTGCTAACAGTATCGGATAGAGCTCCAGAGCAAATGTAGACGAGGGAATGGAATACTAAGCTAGGCCAGATGTCTGGCAGCAAGCAGTAGTGCAAGAAAGCCCAGGACGACTTTAAAAATATTGTGTATTAATCTTCTGAAGTGAGTTTTTTTTTTTCTGGTGGACTTAATTTGCTCAACACTTGTGTAGTTGCACTGATATCCAAACTGGGCACTCATCCACTCTAATATAATTTATGTTTCAGACCCCTGATTAAAAACTGGAGTAGATCCATCCAACACTATGAGGAGACACAACAGCCTCTGGTAAGAACATCATCATCACACTGTTAGTCTGTAGAAAAGGATAGAGGTTCTGCTGAAAAATCTGCAAATCTCATCTCTCATTGTGAGGACAGTAGTATATCCTGATTCTAAAACTAAAATTTAAAGACACTGAGGACTCATAAAATCCCCTTACATTGTCAAAATCTCCTCACACTTGCATTTGCAAAAAATTATTATCACAGTCTGACGAAAAATCTCACAGAAACACACACAGCCGACCCTTATATGCTTATGACCTACTTTCCCGGAATTGTTGTTAGAACATTTCCAGTAATGGAGGACAGGGCTTGGCGCATCTTAGGTTCATTTTTGGCAGCTCATTTGGATCCTCCTGACCTTGTCCTCTTCACTTTGGATAAACTTTGAAGCCTATGTCCAAACAACTTTTATTCATTCATTCAGTTCATTTAGACAAGCAACGTTCCTTAACCTGGAAACTAGGATATCTTATTTCAGGGCAAATGTAAATGTAAATTTTGCCAGATAAGGGAAATACCATATGAAATTACACATATAAAACACAAATAGTTATCTGAGCAGAAGACTTTAACAGATGTGAGGTTTGACTATGCAAAATTATGTTTGGCTATCTCTTTGACCATATGTGATGACGTCCAACTTATCTGCTTTATATAAACACTTAAACATGTGAAGGCTGCTGTGTGTAATCAGTCGGATTAAATGGATATGTCTATAAATTTGTATAAGAGAGTGAGACAAACAAGCTGGGAAAAGGGGGGTTGGGAAATCACTGTACTGAACATTGAGTAACAACTAAAGGAACTTCACTCATTGGATATGCTAAAAAAAAAAAAAGAATGACTTAATGGATCCCAGTCAAAGTTAATACTGAGACCAAAGGTCACACAAATAAATCAATGCATGAGGGACAGTGATGGCTCGGTGGTTAACGTAGTTAAGTAGAATGTAGACTTGGGTCTGTAAGCGTGCCACTGAGGTAACTAGAGCTGCGACCGGCCCCCTTTGGTGATGGTCACGTTTGATTGTATGCAGTGGTGTGCTGTGTCAAAATGACAGGTAGTTCACTCACTTACATACATTTTTTCTGTATAAATATTAAAGGCTACAGTGGGTCAAAAGTTGTCAGTCATTTGGAAGTTTTTTGTTGGTGTGTACCAAAGGAATTTACTTACTCACCCCATTAGAATAAATCCAAAATTGAAAGGACAGTGTATTTTTGTGAATTCTGTAATACTCAAGTGCCACTGTTGAGGTTAAGGGATTATTCTGTATTTTGCTCATATGGTTAGTAGTTTAGGCTAAATATTACACTTTGACCTCCAATTTTACCACTTTATATTTTCTCTGGATAACTGTGAGGTCTTCAAAGACCTATCTTTAGTGAATAGGGCCTGTGTTCTCTCCCAACTCCAGGCATCCCCAGGGTCCAAGTCCCTATCTTTTTGACCTGTTTCTCTCTCTTTATATATATTTTTCCATCAAGGTTCACTCAGCTGTATCTTTCTTATTTCAGCCTGCAAACCCTCTGGGATGCTCTCGTTCCCATTGCATAGCCTGCCTTTGATTTTGTTGATACCTCACCTGCACAGAAAATTCCATAACCATACATTACCTGCAAAATGTATGAGAATACTAAGCTGTTGTTAAAAAGAGCCACAAAGCATAACTAAAAATAATGTTCACATTAATTATGAGTGCAGTGTTATATTTTGATAAATTGCTCAGCTGTTTCTAGAGAAACTTGTGTACATTTTTTATATTAAAATCTAAATATCCCAATATTACATAATCTTACATCTTTGGAGCCCTAAACAACTTTTAATAACGTTAGAAAATCTTCAAAAGACTCACTTAAGTCAGTTCAGCCATGAAACGACCACAGATGAGCTCTCCATGTCTTAAACTCTCACAGCTTTAAAAAATAGAAAGTGTTACAGAACTTCACGTATTGGAATGTCTGAGGTGTGAGCAGCATTAGCAGTGCATCATGATGAAATGCTTGTGTGCGTAGGAATGAATGATCTTTGCATTTGTCACCAGTACAGAGCTTAGCGTCCATCAGTGCTTCCGGCGAGGTGCGTCTGCCACTGAGTGGGAACAGAACGGGCCAGATTGTGTAGGGAGGGAGGCCCTGGCACATGCCCAGGTGCATCTGAAGCCTCCTCTGATCCTCCAATGTGCTGTTGAGCTGCTCAATCCCTCCGACACCTGCCAAACACCTGCTTAGCTTGATTGTCAGAACGAAAGCTCGGCTATCGGCGAGGGTTGTCGGAATGGTGCGGAGCTCTGCTTTCATCAGCAAGCGTGGTATTGGACAGGTGAGATTGCAAACTGATGTGGGTCGAGAAGATAGCCGCTTTGTCTGTGTGATGGTTGAGTAGAAAGACCTGGTTTGACAAATGCAGTGTCGCAGCCACATGTAGATGTTTGTGCTTTACTGCTGATATTCACTATGTTTGCCACCTGACCATTGAAGTAGATTTATATTACAAACCCCTTACTTGAATTCCTAACTGCGTGTTGTCTATAAAGTGAAAAACACTGTGTAATAAAGTCCTGCATTGGCATGGATTAAATATTCACATGACTACTATCTCTGGTAATTAATTTAGCTCTGCATATATGGGGTGTGGGTCATCATCAAAGCGAGGCATAGTCAACACTGAATGAGCTGAGTGTAATTGGGAGAATAAAGAATTCATTTGACTAATGAGAGGCTGTTATGGGAAGCATTCCTTAGATGGAGACCTTAGGCCTTTTTTATCCTCGCTCCTCCCACTAATAGCAGAAGATGAGTGTGGCTCAGCTTTATGACTTTCTGATTGAAGCCATTTTTTAGATGGCAATTGTAATTTGTGTTTGGTGGGGCTCATAGGTATTTTGCCAGACAGAGGATGACATATGAAGGACTAATTCAGTCTGTATGTCAGGCCTGTTGGTAGGTCTTTAAGTGACAGGAGTCAAGTGACAGCCACAATCTGACATTGTTGAGGCTTTAGACAGCTTTAACAGTGCCAAATCACAGCATTTGGCAGGAATGTAATTGAGTCAATGAGAGCAAAAGTGAAGGGACATGTTTCGGCTCAACTGCACTGGTGAGGGCATCCTGAACAAAGATGTCGAGAGTAAAATGGTCTTGGCGAGTAGGAGGTGGTGGTGACAGATAAATGAGGCCATTGCTGGCGGAGGGAGGAGGAGAGAGTTGCTTGCAAGCTCCCCTGCGATCTGTACCTGCCAAGTCCCTACCCTGAGCAGCTGCTCGCAACTCTGAGAATGTGTAGCTGCCCACTCCCACACCACATCCATCTTCTACGGATTCCAATGTGACTCTTCTGAAGTGTTTTAGGCCTGGATGCTACTGGATATGTATTTTTACTAGGGCTGTCAAAGTCAACCTGTCGATTCCACGGTCCATCCAATTAATGTTGCTTTACACACATTTCATGCACTTTTGGGGGGTTCAACTTTAGGTCGGTTGCCTGGCTTGCTTTTACCCAGCCCACTGAGCGGGTGAGCAAGTAAGTCAACTGCTAAGTCAAATGCCAAATGGGTTCCAAAATACTGTAGAAAATCAACGAACTCTGGGTGCATTCTACAGGCACCTGTCAAGTGACTAAAATCCAAAAGAGTTTTACTTTCATATATTTTTCTTGCAATTTTTCCATACATTTGGAAAAGCCCACAAACAAAAAAAGGGTTGGGACACTTTTTCAGCTGTTTTGTCATATTTAAGAATTTATCTTGATTATTTCTGCTCAGTTGTTGTAACAATTAATCATGATTTATAGGGAGTTATCCACGGCTAGCCATTTGACAACCCTGATTTCATACATTCACATCATCAGCTGCATTAGCTTTATCCTGTGGTGTTAATACAGACTTCAGGTGTAATACACAAAACATTCAATGCTAGAACTCCTCACAATTTGCTCTCATTGCATTGATAAATTATCTTGTTTCTCACGTTTCATTTCCTGATACTGCACCGCACTGATATCCGTTTGAAGGCTTTGATGCAAAATTATACTTTCACAGCACTGCATTATTTTTGGCAACATGGCTTTAATACAGTGTTCATAGATCAAGCCCACTTTTTGACACTTTAAATTCAGCACTAACAGCTCTGTGAGCTGTTTTCTCAAATTTCATTTCCTGGCTTGGTGGTATTTTCACAAACTGCTGCCTTTGGCAGAAATAACCTAAGACTGATATAAATATGCCACATTTCATCCTCACCGTATATGAAAATGTGCCCCGCTCTTCGTACTTTTCAAAGAACCCCAAACCCGACGTTCCCCTCCACTCACAAGCTGCCACCTGCCATTCATGAGCCACAGTGTATAAGTTGCACCTGCAGTGGTGAGTTATGTAACAGGCCACTTTGAGATCCGTTCATTCAACATGCCCTGCATCTGCAATGATTTCCCTCCATTAAAAATCGGGGCACATGGCTTCTCTTATTCATAAACTGAAAAGGGTTTCAATTAGGCCTTTGTGGCTATCCTCCCAGTGGTTTGCGTATTTAAATGAGACAATTCTCTTGGGGAGACAATAGCGGAGGTCTTTTAAATCGTAGCTTGAGAAACTGCAATTCACGGATGATGAAAAATTTCTTCATAATTACAGCAAACTTGCACATGTGACTGCCACATTTTCTCTAGCAGTGCTTTTGTTGGAAATTTAAAGGCTACTTGTCGCGAAAAAGAGTGCTCCATTATTTTTATAGTGGCAATCTATAAATGTCCTAAATATTTTTGGTGAGTTTACCTCCTTCGTCACGTGCAGCTCTTGATGTGATGTTTTCAAGCTCAGGCCTCCCTCTGGGTGAACCCGACTTTATATTAGGTGATAATGAAAAGTCCTCGTCAAGATGCAACACTAGCCAATTAAACTGACTACAAAGGAAGCAGAAAGCTGCAGAGACTGCTACCCCAGATGCAAGGGCAAATAAATAGCACGAGAGGATGAAAAAAAGAGTAAAAAAAAAAAAAGGCAACGTGTGTTTTATTGCCGTGCTCCTTAGGAAAGAACTGCTGCATTTAGCCCTGACTCAATTCCATCTATAGCACACAATTCCTTTTTAGATCCACGGGATACAGGAAGTGAGGCTGTACTAAGTGGGATCAGGTCATCACTATGTCTGTGATTGCAGCACAGCTCTGACCTGAGAGTGCAGTCCTTTGTTTTGTGGAAGCAGTGAAAATATAAACAGTGCAATCCAGAGAAGATGAAGATTAAGAAAAACAACATTGAATTAAATGTTATATTGTCCCATAGATGTGCTGCAGTGGAAGAGGTATATTTCAGATTTTAGTGAGGTTTCTTTTTGATAGTAGGAGAGAGAAACTACCACTAAATTATTATGCAGATTGGACTCATTCAGTTACATTAGCTTAAAAAGGAATTATTCTCTGTACACTCTGAACAAATCCAGCCTTCTCTTCGCTGCTGCCTTTCCTTTTTAATATGCAGAGGTTGTCCTCTAATATTTTACATAACCTGTGTGGCTGTTTGGACCTGCCTAGCTTGAAATTACAGGCCAAGTCCTTGATGCCATATTATGTTTAGCTCTTATGTTTTATTGAATGATATGATGAATATTTAACTTGCTATTCTCTGGGATGACCTTGGTCATCAAATGTACATTGTATCATACAAAGATACTTACATTCATGCTTATTTTGATAATTTATTGTATATTTTTGAAGAATTGTATTTGTTTTTCACATATTTGATATCTCACTTTCCTCATGATAAAACGTATCAACGATCTCTAAGGGATGAATAGATGACAGATGCTAAAGTCACTGTTGTGTACACTACATACTGGCATCTCAGAGAAGGAGTTTGAGCAGACAATTTCAGACAACAGTGCTGTATTCAATGCTGTATTGCCATAGAAGTCTAAATCATAAGTGCATCTGCATTTAGATCAGCCACAGACAGCTGTACTATCTACTGTAGATCCCTGGATAGATTTGCATAATGTAGGATTGTGGCCAGGGTGATTCTTATTCATTGAGACAGCGCTGCATGGGCAGATGGAAACGTACGATGAACTGCACTCAGTGTTCCTCTTTCTGTCAGAGGATACATCCTGTTGAAAGAAACCTAGAAACACAGCACTGCTTGAGTCTCAGTGCTATGAGCAACGTTACGTTGATGCTTTATATTTGTAAGATGCATTGTGAATTGACAGGCCGAGGTAAAAATCACAAAAATAAAATCCTTGCTGTGAAAAATAAAATAAACTTAATTTAGCTGCTCCTTAACAATTTGAGGAGTCTAGAGGGTTATAAGAAAATAAACCAAAACGGTCAGCCAGCCTTTAAATAATCTGAAATGCATGGAACACCTCAACGAGATGACACATCTATCTCTCCTGCCATCTCTTTTAACTACGGGTGGGGTGTGAAAACAAGTCCCTCAAGCATAAATAAGGGAGCACTGCCTATTAGTGAGGGGGCACAGGGAGAGGCTGAGAGAGAGAGAGGAAGTGAAGGGTGGTAAAGGAGATTGCCTTGTCTCTGTTTCAGTTTAAAGTCAGTGCAGAAATCTTGGTGGTGTGTGTGGATGCTTCAGACTTAAGAAGAATAAAGTCACATCAAAATCTTCTGCATATGTGAATCCAAAGTGACATTAAATCAGGTTTTCCTTCCTTAAGGGTTCCTGTGTCATTTTAAACGATTGGTATTTTAAAAGTTTAAAGCTTTTTTAAATTAATTTATTGCAGTACTAAAATGCATTTCCTTAAATAAGAACATTTTGTGCAGAACAATCACAATGCATAATAGAATATTCAATTCAATATTTAGCCACCTTCCTGCTGCTGCTTCCCCTTTACTAGTTACTAGTCCCAATTTCCTGTCAGTGCATCGAAGATCTGGGAAAATTGTGATCTCTTACTGGAAATGCATGGGCAAAAACAGGTTTCGACTGGATTAGACATATTTCCAGAAATCCTCCAAAAGCAGCACAGCTGAATCCAGTCTCACTTTTTAAATTCCTTGTGTATCTTGGTGGCCACATCTGAAACAGTACTGCTGATAAATTTTAAGATGGGCTAGAAAATGAGAGTTAAATAATATATCAAAATCTAAGAGATCAGAATCCAAATAAAATTGAGATTAATTTGGGTTTACCCTCTTAAGTATATTAAGATTTCACATATTCCTTCAGGGCTGCAAGTTGAGAGTTTATGCTAATATTATTACAAGTTATGGATTTATGATTAATGATTAAAATTGTGCTCCAGAGAGGAGGTTTGATGCTGTTTTGTTAGAGAAAACTATGTAGGAAGAAAATGTATCTTGGTATACGTCTCTCTCGTTAACATCTAAAGCACCTTTATTGCTGCTGTTTATCTGTTTACCTTCTTCAAAAACACTTTCTATGACAGAGTTGCCTGACTGTAGCTGTTTCTCCGCAGATGTCTCCTTGTACTAAATACCTTTAGTGTGGGCCTTTATAAAATGCATTATTATTATTTAAATAAATATTTGACATTCTTCCGACAACTCGGTTACAGCACATTCCTCCCAGAATGAGGCTACCCTACATATCAAAGAATACATGAGAGAAAATGATTGACGACCAGTGTAAAACAAATTGACCCATGGATTAGACTGGAGTTAATTTTCATAGGTATTCCCTGGAGCTGACACTTTTTATATTAATATAACCCTTATACTGTTACATATCCCACAGTAAGTGTACTTTTTTTAAATGAGTGGCTCAGTTAACATTTCATATGGTGAGAGTTTTTTTTTTTTTTTTTTTTTTTTACATTATAGTTAACCTTTGTTGTAGCACAGAGACAGGTGTGATGATAACATAAAGGGAAATGTTTTGTTCATAAAAAAGAAGTCCTAACATCATATTCCTAAACACTCTGCCTGCAGGCCACCAGTTGCCAGCCTTTGCTTTGGACTACTGGAGTAAACAGACTTCAAATGCAGAAAAACTCCCCCTCGTGTAATGACTAAAACCCATGACCCAAAAACAGACACACATACACAGCCACGCATTACCAACATCATTTCCTGATAGTGCTCTCACTACAAGTTGAGTTTGCCAAAAACATGTTCCCTAACAGGAAACAAAGCACATCTTTCTCCAGAATCGGTGGCATTGATCCCAGTGCCTTTTGACTTTCTGTTCCATCACTGGATAAATGCTTAGAAGCAGCTACCATTATAACTTTCCTGTGTCAAGACATTTAAACACTGGAACAAACCGAATCATCAACATTCCATTGTCTGGGCATGGAAACGAATTACAATCCAGCTGGTGATGATTTAAACAGCACTTTATCTTAGCCTTCAGCTTCTCAATGCTACATTTCTCATAAAATTCTTTCAGGAGAAGATTAAGTCCTAACCTGGACGTTAATAAATCAGCTACAATTCCAGCTGTTTACTTTACACATGGACGTAACATTTCACAGGGAGCTGTCCTCAAATGTGTTTATGAAGAGATCAATCAATACATCTGACCTATCACCTGCAAGGGCTTGTCGAGGGTATTATTTCAGGTTTACAGCCCTTCAGTGTGAGAGCCCTATTGATTGTTAGCCTTCAGGAACACATCTGGTGAAAGGACCTAGTCTGAGTTTGATCTTTGATCTAAGCTTGCTCACTAGCAGTTCACAGCGACGTGAAAATTTATGATAAATGTGAAAACACGATACTATTGATAAACCTTGCCTTTGATGACATCCTTTTCTAAATGTAAATATGTTAAGGAAACAACATTTGTCAGTACAATTATTTTGATCATTTTATACAGATTTTCTGCAGTACAAGTCCTACATCAAAAGTAGTGCTAGTGTTTAGTTTACAAGAATCACTCTTTGTATTTTATATTTATTTTGAGTACAGTGTAATGTTCCGCATTTACAGGTAAACTAAAATCCTCTGCAACTCACACCAAATAATTAATAATTCACAGCTATTGCTAGTCTCAATTTGAAGCTGTGCACTTTACCGCAGAATTGTCACGTTGTCCTTGGACAGGTTTTTTCAAGAGGTCTGGCCCATTGTGTCTGAAGCATCATCATCTGAGAGATGCCTCTACATGTTCAGTGAATCACCAGGGTGTTGTTTTCTGTCTGGTCGTGTTATGTTTCCGTTTGTTGATTTTCACTGATAAGCATTTTCTGTTTGCACATACTGGTCTGTGGGTGTTAGAAAACTAAGACAGAAACATGATAGCCATGCACCGTTGCACTCAAGCAATCTATT
This sequence comes from Cynoglossus semilaevis, assembly GCF_000523025.1. Lineage (NCBI taxonomy): Eukaryota > Metazoa > Chordata > Actinopteri > Pleuronectiformes > Cynoglossidae > Cynoglossus > Cynoglossus semilaevis. Next base: position 29,869,483 of record NC_024307.1, on the reverse strand, counting down.
TATAGCAGAATGGCTAAGTAAATGTCAGGTACCTGATGGTAGATGCACCCTGAACAAAGAAATTCAGTGTTTCACTAATTGTGCGTCTTGATATTCCATTCAGCTCTGCACCAGAGTGAATTAAAATGACTTAGAATTACATCTGTTTCTTTCTGCTTATGTGTACAAAGCGCCACCGTTATATTTAAGTGAATCGCCATTACTGTCTGCTGAATCAAATACAAGCTAAGTTGTCGTATATCTATTTCATTTTCACTTATAGTGAAAAACCAAAACTCTCCATGCTGTGATTGAACTTCCAAAATTAACATCACAGCCACCAGCCCCATATAAGCTAAAAAGAGGTTCTTCAAAGAGTTTTTCAAGTCAAATAGGTGGGTGAGGAAGGATTAGTGAGTGAGAGAGGAGGATGGGTGAGGATCAACATTAAGACATTAATTAACATTTGCAAACATTTTTTTTTTCTTTCTCATGTTCCTGGCAGGATGCAGCTGCTCACTGTTAATGAAGAATCAGGTTGTGTATCACTGGTCTCCCATACAAAATGCCTGATGACTCATAAATAATAGTTATATATATTTATAGATCATACAATAATTTACAATGATAGAAATTTTTAATTAAAATGCTATCATTTGTGTATGAATAGTTCCATTGTTGAGATAATGATTCTGAATTCATTTTGTAAATAGGTTATTAACTAGCCTAATGATGCTTATGTGCATACTTCTTTCTCTACATGTGCATATATTCAATAGAGTTAGAAAAGGATCATCATTTAGTGACCCACAAGAAAACAACATCAGTAGGGTTTCAAAAATTACATTACATGTCCCTGAAAAGCTGAGACAATTGTAATACAGACTGATTATTGATGAGGACAATAGCTTCATGAAAAACACTTCTACATACTGGTATTCATCTTTTTGTTCAATATAGAGAAAACAAATCTGTCTTATGAACATTTTTGGTCGTGTGGAGGAATATGTTCCATCTGTGATATTTAGAATAAATCCTTGTGTTTTTTCGGATATAAAATTTAAAATCATTGGACAGATCTAATGACGAGTAATTTTTTTCTCGTCGACACACCTCACCTCTGTCACTCTTTCATCATCCTGGCTGTAATTGATACACAGGACCATCAGTGTGAATTAATGAATCCAAAATGGGCCCTTTGATGTGAGCAGGGCTGTGACATATTAAGATTTGTGACGGACTCAGTCAGAACCAGATCGCATCTTAGGAATAGCTGACTCTGGCATTGGTTAGCCAACATCCATCACATGTAGAATCAGACTAGTTAGAAAAAGAATCTCTCAACTTTGGCACTAGATCCTTCATATTAATCAAATCTGGACGGACATATAATGTAATTGTCAGAGGATGATTAGTTGTACCGAAATACTTCAACTTATTTCAAGGAGAATCAGCAATGGCGTCACTGCTCTACTACTGTTAAATAAAATAGCAGTGGGAGAAGCACGTATATACTCCTGCTGTTGTTCACTGCACTTGACCTCTTCAATAAGGTTAAAGGAGCAAACACAGGGATCAGTCCTCGTGCAGTTAAAGACATGGTAATAAGACATGACCTCAGTAACTGCTGAAGCTGAGGGTGTTCTGACTGCAAAAGAGATAATCTTGCACTGGAGAGAACCCTGCAGCCAACAGAAAGATGAAAATGCTCTAATGGAGTGGAGATAGAATATTACTGCACACTGCTACACAGGCATGCACAATTATATCCAATGGTACGTGACAAGGATATTTGGCAGGGCAGTGACTCAGATCAGATCAAACAGTTTAAATACACGGCTCTTGAATAGGAGTTTAAGCATTGATTTGGTGAGGGTTTTGAGCAGAACTGCATATGGTTCTCAAAGTGGGGCTAATATAATTACACTGGTATCTGTTAAAATTAAATGAAATGTTGATGGCTAGTTTTGTCACCTCAGGGATCCCCTAATCTGGGGCCTGAGTTTGCTTCTGTTTTTCTATACTCAGGGAAAAAAAGTAATTTCAGACCCTGGCGAGTTCTTGCATTCGTACAAAATGTTAAGTGGAGCCTCTTGATAGAATCTAGGTTGTATTAGTCACTCTAAAGTGCATCAACATCAAGTGCTTAAGAAACAGCATGGTTGCACTGCTCAATCTAAATCATGACAGATACAGCACTGTAACTGAATCACTGATGTACTCTACATCAGTGATCCCCAACCCCCAGTCGCTGCTAATAAAGTTGCATACATGGCTTAACATTTATTATTATAGTTAGAAAATATCAGTTTTGATTCCGGTTGTATCATTTTATTTAGTTATATTTATCCATCACACCTTAAAGGTTGGTCTCCAAAAAAACTTTCAGACATTTAACTGGTCTGTAGCGCAGAAAAGTTTGGGGACTGCAGTTACTGTTACAGCTTGTTGCTAAATTGTTGATACTTTTGGTCCAAAAACTTTTTTATTTAATTAAGGCTGTGCAAGTAAATGCCTAATTACCATGTTGATGCCTTAATCGAGCTGAACTGTTTTTAAAGTTACTGTTATTTTGAGAGTGAATACCTCACTGACTCTAGGCTGCTTAACCACATACAAATGGATGACAGGTAGAATGGGTTTTTGAACAGTTCCAGCTTTGGACTGAGGCCATCACACGTCTCATCCAATCTGGGCCATTTGTGTGAAACTGCTGCAGCACAGTGACCTAGCCTATATCGCTCTAATTGGTAACCTCAAATGTTGAGATGTGGTTACTGAATGAAATGTACGTACATTGAATTCTGTACAAAAACATGTGAATAACAATGATTAATTACAGTAAAAACAAGTTAAAACGTTTTAATCATTGCAAAATACTGGACTTTGTATTCTATAATTTGCAGTTATGGACCTAATATATTACCATTTGTTGGTTCATCTTAAATAAATACACCCAATACTGATGTTTAAGTATTTGATTTATTATCGTGACATCGTTAGTTACCAGAAAAATCAGGAAAAAAAACAACCAAAAAAACAAAATCCCTAAATGCAAAACACCTAGGCATACTGCCTCTCAGTGTTCATGCTGTTATACTGTGCACTCAGAGTCAAATAAAGAACATTGTTGACATTCACACTGCAGGTTCTTCAGGAGCATTTGTACCATTCATTGTATCTCTACCCGTGTCAGATGATATTGTAACTCAGCTCCTACATTCTCTCGCAAATGATCTAGGCCGGCATTCGCCCAAGCCGAAAGCGAAAAGCTTTCGGCTGTAGCATACCTACAAATCATTCTCTCAGTCAGTGATTGACCTCATGGTTGGAGCAGTTTTACCAGGGATTGTGAACTGTTCAGGCTGATTTGTTTGCTGTAAATGTCAACAGCCTTGAACCCTCTGGTCAGAGACGTTGAAAAGAAAGAGGCAGAACCGTCCTAGCACCGATGAAATTTAGTTCACCATAAACTCCATTTGTCATCAGCACATTATCCTGCCTTCTTCTGCAAGAGACTGAAGCAGAAAAAGTACCTGTTGTGGAGTGGTTCGAATAATGGCTTTCTTGGCTGTATCCAAATACAAGGAAATGTTTGATTAGTTTGTTCTCATCGCCATACTTTTATTTTAAACATAAGCTAACAAAGATAGAATTTCAAAAATCTAAAAAAAAAAAAAAAAACATAAAAAATAATTTCAACTGCTTTATTGGTGGTAATTGTAATGCAGTTTATTATTTTTTACATTTGTGTGTATAAGGTCATACATTTTTACTGCAGATTTTCATCAAAAATGTAAAGAAAAAAACTATATAAGAAAAACTATATAAACTATATAAGGTCTACTTGCACATCTAAGAGTTTTTTTTTACCCACCAGCAGAAAGGAATACTATTCTAAAGCCTTCAAGAAGCTTATTGATATTTTCTTTCACAAGTCAATTTGAACCATGTTTAAAAAACAAAACAAAAAATGTCAGTTAGGCCTGTTCTATTTCTCTAAGTATCAATTTCTGAGAATGTGTGGTTATGGCTAAGAGAATGTGAGCGCAAACACAACAACAGCGTTGGAAATTAAGCACCGATAAATAATACTGAACGCTGTTACCTGTGAGTGTGTGTGTGTGGGGGGGGGGGGGGGGGGGGTTGTTTTTTTTTCTCCAGCATGTAGTGATGTTTATTCCACTCTGTAATAAACCTCCACTATACTGTAATTAAAATGTCTTTCTCTTTTACCAAGAATATACAGTGGATATTTCTGCACTGTGCTGGTGTTCCTCTAATATAATTGAGTCCATAACTAATAACCTGCTTTCTGTTTGTGGGCCTGCAGAGGAAAAAACTGTGTCTTAAAAATGCCATTTAAAGCAAAAGGGGCAAAACATGTGGTCCCAGCAGATTTCCAAAGGCCTTGATGAGCCTTTCCAGCTAAAGTTGGGATTATTTCCGCAGTTGGCAGTTCATCACACTCGCACGCGGGAGGCTCTGAGGGAGAGAGAGAGTTGTCAGGAAGGCATTCGGCTGCCAATTAGTATGAATTGGGAGTAAAATAAGGGCTGCACTGTTGCATTTTTTTTTTTTTTTTTTTTTGCAGGGGGCTTGTTTCACTAGCGCAGTGCACATTCCCACACATTAGAGCTGTTTTCAACCAATTATTTGAGTGATCAAACCTCCCATAGACTCACATCACTCTCTGTAGTGAATTTGTGAAAAGTGATATTATTTAGTATTGAATCACTGTGCCGTTTGTAGGACCTAATACGCAAGTGATTTTTCAAGTTCTTATAACTTGACAAATGTCTAAAATCTCATATCTGTGTGTGACCATAACATGCAGGTAATGATGTGCTTACAAAACGGCAGGATGAAGGTTCACTTCGAGCCGTTTTTGTCAATTAAGCCTCAAACAGGAGGCAACAGGATTGCTCAAAAGACAGTTAATTTGTAAATCATTTTCTTGCCATAAATTACACCAGAGATTTGTTTAAAGAAAACACAAATTTTGCCAATTTTATTGAGGTCGGTCCAGTCCAGGCTTTTTCTCTGAGCCTTTAAATGCCAAAGCATTTGGACTGGTGTTGCAATGTTTACACGAAGCAAGTACAAATATTAGTGGACAACATATTCAACTGTCGTGTTAGCTGCTCACAGATTTAAATTTAGGATTTTTTTTTTTCATTTTTGTTGTGCAAAACCCAACTCCCCTACACTGGCAATAATCCAGCAATGATCCAAATTAGTTCAAGCACATACAGCTTTTTTTTACTGAAAATAAATATATTACAATAATGTATGTGTGTATATATATATATATATATATATTACAATAGGAAGAAACTAAGTGTTTTTCTAATTTTAGAAATATTGTTTCAATCTTTTTTCTTTTTTTTTTTTACAACAGTTCTACCATGTTGTAATTTTTGCAAAATTCTAAAAATCAAAAATTTATATCAAAACCTTGTCATTTGCTGGCATAAACCAAACCTTTGGTGGATGCTTCATATATCTTGATAGCTACAACTATCCTGCTGATTGAGAAAGGTCCCATGATGTAATCTGTGTCAGTTTCTCAGTGGTTTTTCACTTGTAAACACTGACCAGAGACATTGGGTTTGTTTATGCTATGGTGAGCGTGTGGGAGGCTGGGTGTGGCTAGTATGGGTTTAAATAGACTGACATATGGTAACACAGTCACACCTAGCACAGTCACACTATGGCTTTCCTCCTGCTAAACACCAGGTTGGTGCTTTGTTGCCTTTAAATGTCCAGCTTAGCTAAAAGCTGAGTAGAATTACAACCAGGACGATGCAAAAGGAGTACACTCCCACTGTGGATAGATGCTTCGCTCCCCTCTCTCCGCCTTTCTCTCCTGTGTATTCAGTGAAAGCATCCGCTCAGTCAGCGGGGAAGGGGAGGGGACTTGTCTGTAAAGAGGGTGTTGTGTAGAAGTTGGAAGCATCCCTGTTTTCTGGAAAGTGCTTAGCATTTTGTGCTGCTGTAATGCTGTTGTAAGCCAGACAAGAGACGGCAAAGGTGTCCATTTACAAGTATGCTTAAAAAATGGCACTTAGACTCTGCTGTTGTGCAGAGTCTGCGATAACACAAGCTCCGAGTGAAAGGAGCCTGAATTAGCCTCTGAGTTTGATGCTGCCTGTTGAAGCTTTTGTAGCTCACCTTAAGGAAAATGAATAGGAAGAAGACTTTGGTGACATCTAGGACTGTGATTGCCTAAAATGCCGTGTTGTTACTACTTTTTTTGGTTTGCTGAAATGTGACATCACTCAAAACTACAGTTCTCATTCTTAGTGCAAAAATATATATGCAAATGAGAAGTAAAATATACATGTTTACAAGTCGAGGGAGAGTACTACATACGTTTATATAAATCTAATTTTATATTAGCATTAGGAGATCATGGTTTTTAGAAACATAAAACAACTGAGCTATTAGCCAATATAACAAAAACACTGTAGGGAATAGTGTTTATACAGCAATTACAATAGCAGTTGTTTTATTATAATGATAAAGATATATATGGATATCATTTATTTATTTTATATTTTATTTGAGCATAACCTTTTACAGGTCAGATGTCCTGAAGCGAACACCACCCACACTTTTGTGAAGCTATGAAATATTCAGTTGACGCTGAGATGAGTTGGGGGCGAGGTGGATGACATCCAACAAGCCAGACTGCTCTGTGTGGCGACACCTCTGGCCTGAAGTGTGTCTCCTTACTTGTCAACCCTTTAGAAGTGTGAGATGACCCCCACTGCCGGTATAGTAATCCTGAATTTTACGTCAGAAAAAGTTGGGATTAAATGATGATTCTGACATTTAGTCACAGGATTTAATAGACACTGATATGAGGAGAGGTTATCTTCTTTATGCCGGATCAACATGGAGGCATGGGGTTGAATCCCAGCTGTTATAGAATGGCACAATGGAATAGATATGTCAACCAGAGAACTGTCACAGAATGCCATCTGTAGCAGCAGGTTTTAATCTACAGGCGTCCATTTCTACAACTTTGGTGTCGTGACAGCCTTTGCAGTACCCACAGTGACAAGAAAACTCCCAATCTTTCTTTGTGTAACCCGATGAAACCGAGGTGTCATCTGGCAAACTAAAAGCTCAATTCTTTGGTGATGTCATTCAAACGCCACATATTTGTGGAAGGTAAATACAGCATCAGATTGGTGCGTGCAGCCAGTATTTTGGTCCGGTGTATTGTTATTCTGAGAAGCTGCTCTGCAAATTGTCTGTGTTGAAAAGAAGAAAGTAAGAGTGTTGTTTGGTCGTCTCAGGAAAAATGCCATTGTGTAGCCTCAGTGGGAGTCAACAACTGGTGGATGAGGAGGAATTGATTTGTCTTTTACTGTAAGCCAAGAGTAATTGACAATGGTCGAGTACTTAGACAATTCCTACCAGGGAAATCATTGGGCAAATGGAGTTAGAAGCAGGTTGTCATTGTGTCTGTACATGTAATAAACATAACAATATCACAACGGTTGTTGTGAATAATCATCGATCTATGTTTGGTTTATAGATACTAATCAGCTGATGCCCTTAATGTTAACGCTTCCTTCTCTTTAATGTTCTCATTATATAATTATTTATTTGTAATTATTATTACTAAATTATTTTTATTGTGCTAAAACTTTAAAATATTGGGACAATAGCTGAACAATTACAAAACTATACAGTGGGTTAGTAGGTGTTAGTTAGATGAAATGTTTATTTTCAAATAAATGCAATCCATTTGGTTTTATGTTGCATTTGTTTCGTTCCGTTTCTTCCATTGGCTCTATACAATAATTAAAAGCAGACCAAGAAATAAATAAATAATAACAACATTCTTAAGAAGGCATTTATTTTTAATGAAACATATTATTATTATTTATTATATTAGTTTTTATTTTTAATAAAATAAAAAGTGCTCCTATTTCCTTCTCAACTTTGAATGTTATGTCTAACAACCTTAGTGATGGTAGGTTTGCATTGTCCATTGTTGATTTAGGAAGGTACTTTATAACTTCATGGAGTGCTGTGCTTTGTCTAACAGTTGAGCTAAATATTACCAAAGATTTCAGTCTTTGAAAGAAAATTTGCGAAATGGTTTAGTCTATTCTGGTTTGTATTAAAGTATCCACTACTTACAGGATGAGTCTCCCTACATGAGAGAATGTAAACATTTGATTAGCTGATTGGCCAATGAGAGAGAGTAAAAAGAAAAAGAAAACCTGATATTTCATTAGTTACAGACACATCAAGGATTCCATTTGCACTGCGCTCCCACCATTAGTGACCTCCAGTGTCAACAGATGTGTTTAAATGTGACCTGATAAGATTTTTTTTTTCATTTTATGAGCTTTGATGTAGTTGATATTAAAGCAAAAATACATTACCTGTGCACATCGCCCCATTTGGTGCTAATTCAGTAAAGTTTTGTTTTTGTTGTAATGCCAGTGTAAACTTGTTTCAGTTAAAAGCACCGAAACTGAAATAGCTGTAAGACGTTGTCGGTCAGCAACAATGACCACCTCTGATTGTAGCTTGCTGCTGTCTCAGTGAAACCACTGGAAGTAGCTTATTAATTCCTCTGCCCTGTGTTTCCCCAACACTCCACTGTGTGATTTATCTCTCCACTCTGTGGCTACAACCCTTAAACTCTTTTCCTCCCACTGTGTCCTGCTTGTGAGCCGGCCAGTCTGGCTTTCTGCGCCTGCCTATGTTTATCATGAGTTCATTAGGGCACACAATGGCTGCTGTTCTCCCCTACCAGCCATTTCCTGAAACTGTTTTTCTCATTGTATGAAAACAGTGACTGTGAGTAGCTCTACTTTTTGCCCTCCTTGCAGAACAACAGCTAAAACAGAGTGATATCAACTTCACGGCTTTCTGCTTTCACTGCTTCCACATTTTGACAGTTTGCATGTATAAATTATGCTTCACAAAAAAAAATCATCTCAATGCTTCTCATGGGTTGCAATATTGTTATGCTTGTCAGTGAGGTGATCAAAGAGACGTTTGAAATAAAGAAGCTTTCTGTATGGAATTCAAATCTGCCAGCGTCTAATTGTGCAGTTAAGTGAGAGAGATACACAAAGCCTGATGGTGGCTTTTATTATATTTTGTTGTTATTCATTAATGCGATGCACTCTTTTTTTTTTTTTTGCACTGAGAAACATCAGCACCATTTGTTAGAAGACTGTTTAGCAGAGATGATATTTATGGTGCCTACTTTCTTCTACCGGAAATTGTCGGCAGTATTACCTGACTGTATGTAAATTGATTTAATTGAATACTTGAATAAGCTGAGCTTATCCTGCATACTGGCCCACACCATGCCTATTCTCTAAAATTCAAACAGCAACTGAGCATCTTTACTACTACCACCTACTGGATCTTGTACCACTGCTAAATATTTCCAACCAGTCTTGTCCTAATCTTGCAAAAAAAAAAATACATGTATACAGAAACACAAGCAAACTCCCAATATAACCACTTAATCATCTGCTATTGGTGACAAACACAAAATAACAGGGAACATTGATTTATAAATGTAATTTTCCAGTTTGTTTGTACCGTAAAAAAAGAACATGTTGGCCTTGTCTGTATCTGAGATTCACTCTTGTTTGTGCATGGCTTTTACCCTGCTGTCATCGCTCTGTGAGGTGACAACAACGGAGCCTCATGCAGATAAATGCCAGATGCTAGGATGCAGATAGAAGACAAGTCGATGTGGACTCCCGCGCCCTCCACTCAGGTTCAGATAGAACCAATGTCCCTCGGCGTTCAGCGGGGGAGCTGGTATAAATAAAAACGCTCAAGTGGAAACATATTTTCCATGGGATTACATGCAGGGAGTGGAAGACTTCGCTTTCTGAGCGCTGTCGCCTGCTTCCTAGGCCGTGCTGCTGTCATCCATCGTCAGTGTGTCACAACAAAGTGGAAAGCATTCCTTATTTGACTCCAATTGTCTTGTTAGTCATTACTTTCCACTCAACACTGAAGCCCATTTCACTACTGACTAGGCCGGCCGTCACCACTGAAACACGCTGACATTCAAGTCTTCCTCCATTGGGGCTCTTTATTTGCACGCGTGTCTATATTTGTGTGTGAATGAGGCTGCGTGCATGTGTCAATTTAAAACACATCAGCGAACGGGAACACACAAGGTGCCTATTATGGCAGTTTAGCTGTGACTCACCGGACGCTGTAGAGCACTTGTGGACTTAACTGAAGTATTTTCAGAGATATGAAGCCATATTTTGTTGCATGGTCATTTGGGTGACCTATTGAGCCACGTAAGACTGCAGGAATACTAACCTGTGGGCCTCTTACATGTGGATATGTGCAACAATTAATCCATTATGCATGAACTTCCTCTTGGGATGGCAGAGAGGAGCTCGGTCAGAATACCAACCTTGTATCGCAGCGTTTCACCCACTGTACGGAGAACCATTCAGAGAGAATCTCATCACATCAAACAGACAACTAAATCAATGGAGGGGTAGCAGCGCGCTGATGGATGCTCGACTCCAGTGAGCTGTAATGAGTACAAAGCTGAAACGGATGCCATCCAGCGATGCAAATGAAGGCATATGGGCGTCATTATGATGACAAACCCAAATAACAGTGTGTTTAGGCTGATTCATCTCACTATAATACATACATGACAAAGACTCTGGAGAAGGACATCCGTAAATAGTTTTTTTTTTTTGTTTGTTTATTTACCTTTAGACAGCTCCAAACATACTTTAGATTAGTTTCTCTGTTTAATAGATAATTCAATTAGCCAACTCTTGGTGGTAAATTGAATTGCTCAATCAATAACAGTGAATATCTGGTTTGCATAGATTTTTTAGTGGTACAATTTTGGTAAAACAATGCAGGTAGACTATACTGACTCAAATTCAACATGCATGTACTACTATACTTATACTTTTGCTTGCAATGTAGAATGAAGATTTCTAGGCTATATCAGAAATCTCTACTTTAGCATGTTTATCTAATTACACAGTACCAACATCTCTGTGTCATGGGATATCCCAAGTTAAGTTCAATTTCCTAAAAGTCTCTGCAAGTGAAATGACTGCAAATGACCAGCATAACCATTGTGATGCCATTTTTGAAGAACCAAATAGAACTAAAATATATTATTCTTTTACACTTAAAAAGTTATCTTTGAAAAAAGGACCAGATTCACATTCCCTGCTGGATACAATATGAGAGAGATAAGGACGCTAAAGTTCTTTTGGATTCATTGTTACCTTTCTCGGTAGAATGACTCTGACAAGTCTGTTCAATACACTGAACTCAATAGCAGCTAATTCTATTTTCACTTTTGCTGTCCTGTGTTCCCGGTCTTGCACTTGTAGGAGACTGACTCATTAAGACGTCGCATTCAATCAGACATCCAGGTGTTTTATGCTTCATTTCCTCTGTATCTACGTGTGCATGTGCAGAAGGGTCTCTGACTGATTGGGGAGCAGGAAGAGGTTAGGGGGGTGGCCATCACTGAGGTTGGAGAAGGTTTGGTCTGCAAAATTACAGAGACTAATTTCTGTTGGCTCATACTGTGTCAGCTGTGACAGTTAAGAGGCCAAAACAGCTGCAGTCTCCACACACTCTCCTTCTTCACCCACCCGTTCCTCCGCTCCACCACTTCCCTCTGTGGCTCCCCTCAACATCAAAGACAGTCTGTGGCACAGTCTCAGCAGTGTTGGCCGAGCGGTTGATGCTGCCATACTTCTATGGTTTAATACTGTGTGAACATCCCACAGTGAATTTGGAAAGCCACCAACTTTTATCCTTTCATTTCAGTCCCGTCATCTTCCATCTGGCCCTTTTTTGTTGCGTCCACACATACACTTCAGCACGTCTCTGGTCGCTTTTGCCTTCTCTTTTGTTTCACATTGAGCCACAGATTGTGCAATCGCCATTTTCAAGGAATGTTGGCCGTGCCGTCTTTAGACACAAATGCCGGAAAACCTGCTGTGGAGAAGGATGCCCCAGAGCTTTTTTCTGATATTCACCAAAAAGATTTAAGAGAGAGTGAAGAACTGAATGATTCCCATGGAGTCCTGCAGGCACAAGCTTTCAGCTGGATCATCCAGCTGTATAATCCTTTACTTGCATACAGGTTGTGAGTTTGCACAAAAAAAAGTTAACAGAAATCACAGATGGACTCTCAATGTCCTGTCACTATTCAGACATGAATAAAGGACAGTGTGCTAGAAAAAACATATTTATAGAAAGGGCTACTTTTGTATTATTATTATACTATTCTTCATATGGACTACTGCACAGTGTAAAATCAGTATTATTTCAGATGTTGTTACATAAATTGTGGGAACCCGACTTATCAAAGCTCACATGAATTAAACTGCATTGAAAATGAACTGCCATTCTACATAGATTGATGTACAAACATTAAACAGCTTGTGAAAATAAATGAATTTGTCCATTATCCAAGACCGTGTTGAGAGCCATAAAAGTTATATGAAATTCTGGAGTGAAAGTTATTGCTTGTGACAGATCAAATCATCGCCACTGCCTTTTTAATTTTTTTTTTTACCTATTTTTTTTCACGACCTCTGTCTGAGTAGACATTACTCCTGAGTTACTAGACTAGAACAAGAAATAATTCAGAATTACCATGACATGGCCTGCTCAGATTTTCTCAAGACAGCATCAGAAATCCAAGCAAGTTTGGTTTTGTTTTAGTATTATACATTGCAAGATACATTTTTCCCATCTGTATCCAAATTTCTGTGAAGTTCTGATACTGCTCAATATGATTGACGATGAGCTTTATGCTCAGCAGTTGAAAATGCAATACTCTGATTGTGGAAAGATGTTTAAAACACTGGTCTACTGGAAACAGTCTTTATGTCAGAAATGTGTCAAAGAGTTTTCCACCCTGGTATTTATAAAATCTCAACACCTACATAATGAGGCAGCCACTCCTAATGAAATTGGTCACACTCACAGCTGTGAAGTGAGAAAAGAGGCAGCATTTCTGCTGTGATAATGAGTGAGAAAATGTTAATGTATAGGCGAAATTTAACAGGGTGTTAAAAGTAGACTCTTCATTTTCACTTAGAGAACACGAGATGTCCTAGTGGATCTTTTCAAAGTAAACCACTCAAAAAATTGCCTGAGACCAGTGGATGCCAAAGTTGCCTTTTCTAGAAGAAGAATTAATTTGAAACTATAGCAGCGGTTGGAATGTTTTTTTGTTAATGTAATTTAGGCCTTTGTGCAAATCATTTTTATTAGTTTTTATTTTCCACCTCTTTTATATCTGAGTTTTTCAAAAACTGACTCATTTTTTTATTGTTTGCAACACTTTGACTTTGAAGTCGTGCGATGTACACAGAATCCCGACCTTATACATTAAACTTCTCAGCAGCAGCCAGGATTAAAAAACAGGCACGATGCATTATGGATTTGTCCTTAGATTTTCATATGCCTGTGCATGCAGGTCTTCAAAAATCTCTGAGGTTTTCTTATTATCGCTGACTGGGATATACTTGAGCTCTGTCATTACTTACAGGTTAATGTATGATTTACTGTGTCGGCAAGATGGGGAAGTGCTAGATTGAGAGCTTGAGGATGAGGGTGAGGTGGTGGGGAGGGGGGCTAAGACCTAACACATTTTCCTGTTTTTTCCCGTTTTTGGCAGATTGCTGTATTCCAGCTCGCAACCACTCTGACACACACGCACGTTTAATCCGAGGAGGGGATTGTTGGGAATCCTATGCATAATAATGGTGGATATTCTTCCTTGCATAAGTAGGCTTGGTTCTGTCAGCTTCAGCACTGTGTTGAAGTCGGAGATCTTCCTACAGCAACACAATTACTGCCCAGTTTGATAATAAACATTACTACGGACGAAGGGAAAGTAGCACATAAAAAAGGATAGGGGGATTACAGGGTTGGGTTGAGTGCTCATTCAGCATATTGCAAAACTCAGGAGAACTACCAGCTCACTACTGTGAAGCATTGATGTGTTTGAACAAAAGGATTCACGTGATTCCAGGGTATTACTCCTCTGTTTTATGGCCCTCATAGCAGTCTTGTCATGTATATCTTCACCCTAATGAAGAGGAAGTGATCGGGTGAGAAGGTCACATCACTGAGGTGTGGATCTTCTCTGGCGAAACCTGCACTTTTAACATTAGATGTTTAGCAATCAGGGAGGAGTGGGGGGGGGGGGGGGGTGCAAAATGGGAATCTTGGCAGTGAAAGGTAGCTGAGTGAGAAAATAAATCCCAGGATGAAATGCATATGGCATATGAATTTGCTCAGGAAATTAGAGGAAACCTATGACCCCCAGCTGTGTGCCCTTTATGACTCTTATAGCATATAAAAGTAGTTCAGTTAAAAAAAAAGTGAGACAGTGAAAAGTGTGAACTCTGTGAGGGAGGATGTCATGGAGTTATTCTGGGAAGATTAACAGAAAGACCTGAAATAAAGTACAAGCACTTTGAAAACTGGGTGAATTGAATTTGAAGTAGGAATATATTACATCTGTAAGGGGACTCAAAAACAACTTGGTGTGAAGCAGATATAATTCAAAAACAGGCATATTTATTTCTTACTAATTACTGATTTTTTTTAGCCTGTTCTGTGTGTTTACTGTTTCTGATTTGTTTAAAGTCAGTCATAGCGTCTGTACAAACTTTGTCTCCTCATCTTTTGGCATATCACCGTCTTTTTTTGCACTCTTTTTCTTTATTCATCCATTTAAATAACTGAAAATAGCCACATATATTTCAGTTACACAATATTTACAGCCCCACACTGTGCTAAAAATATTTGGTCACTTTGGCTGCAACCAGTTATCCCCTAAAGTCAGTCAAATCCTGCAAGGACCATTAACTCTACGCCATCTCAGTGGCATACAGAGGGAAATGTTGAGTTCAGCACCACGGACAGCAACTGAGTTGAAAAACCACAATAGAGCCATTCCAACATGTTTGTGATGGTTCCCTTTTCTCCTTCACCATCTTACATCATATCACCTTCATGTTAAGACAGGAAGAAGGATGGTGCACGTTCTGGGTGAGACGACATGCCCTTCCCTGTCATGTGTCACATGGAGCAACATCACTTACTCACAATATCTGCACAGCTGGATCGATCACACCATCACACACACACACATATATATGGAGAGCAGACCAGCTTACTATACCCTTGAATTATTAGCCATGTGCTGAAGCACTTCTTCCTAGCATTAATTAGAACCTACCACAAATTAGCATCATATGTTATGACCCTCTACTGTACTTGGAAAGGTTTATTATGTCCACATTTAAAGTTACCATATAATTGCATCAGATTACCTCCTGGACAAAACACCAGTGAACTTACCTGCTAAGTCCATTGGGTTTCTAGTTTCTTATAACTGTAATTTGCTTTTGACAAACTCAAATGACAGTACTTAAATTATTACACTTGTTTTGTGTGGGTGGAGACCGTTCACTTCTAATTGCATTTTTTACTGCTAATACATAAATATTCTAATGATTAAGTGATAATAAAAGTTGCTGACTTGTGTTAAAGTTTTAAAATACAGTGTGCAGGGGCCATAAAAGAAATAGGAAGAAAACTAGAAAAGTGAAAAAAAAAAGTATTAGCCATTATGACATTTTTACTGCCAAGAAAGTTTGTTGAAAATAGATGCATTAAAACTTGCCGCCTGTAGCAAAAGCAAGGAATTTTTTTTTTGCAGTATTTGCATATGCACACCCTGATGTATTTATTGGACTGTTAAATTACCAATTTAGTCATTTGACTTATGATGATGATGATGGTTTGATAATTGTTAAACTTGTTTAAAGATAAGTTAAAATGAAAAGATAATTAGAAAAGAACAATGCTACAGAACTCTGCATATTTTATACAGGCTTATTTAATATTCAAACCTTTATTGAGCAACAGGTAGTTTTTGGGGGTTTTTTTGCAGTCAAATGGCAGCAGAAGACTGTTTATACTTTTTAGTTCTCTGCACAATCTTTATCTAATAAAATAAAAATTGAATTGAACTAGACAACTGTGGTGAGCTCCTGTATATAACAAGAGCTGCAGGGACATTCAGCATCATGGGCAGCACACATCCCATTGGGATGAAGGTTTGAATGGTTTGGTGAGTTGGCTTTAACATCACTGAACTGGTTTTAATAACTGCTATGAAACCCTGGTACTAAAGCAGCAAATGCCAAATAAAACAATGTGCAGTTTATTTGCTTTTATTGAGAAGTGATCTAAATTGAATATGAAAGCTTTAACAATAACCAGCAAAAACCAGTGACTTTGTTACACCCCGTGGGGCAGCTGTAAGATCTTCAGAACTGCTGAGAATACACGTGGCAGGCCTGTGATTCTTTTTTATTTTTTCCGAAGATATTTTTAAGGTTTGAAAATATTATTGTCGACTTAAAACTTATACCCAGGAGCGTTGTCTGTTTTTTTTTTTTTTTTTACAAGGTTACAATAAACAATTGGAAGCAAAAGCATTGTACCTGAAAACTAAACTGAAGTGAAGAAGATCAATAAAAATAGGACAGGCAGAGAAACAGGAACTACACAGTAACTACACACCATTTACAGTAACTGGTTGTTCAAATGTGAAGACCAAAAAACATTCTTTAGGCCTTCTTTAAACTTGATAAATCTGTGTGACAACACTAGGGAGTATAAAATATACAGTCATTCTGGTTGAATGAAATTTTGACCTGTACTTTTTGTAGGTATACTTTAATATAAATAAGATTTTTGCATTTCATAAAGGAGAAATGTTTTGTGACTGGAGTCAGCAGATGGTTAAAGGCAGGATGGATTGACTATTGATACAACGGTATGTACTCTATATGGTGATCAGAACAGGTGTGGTTATGATGGACCTCAGAGGATCTAATATGTTGAAGGACAATCTGAGGGTAACGTTTTGGGGGCAGTAATTGATTCATTAGTGCTGTCAGATAAATGTATTTTGGAATTTTATGTCAAGCAAATTAAACACTGATTTTAATATATGAGGAGAAAACATCATAATGTATCTTCAAAAGAGCCATTTTTGCAAATGAGCAGAGGAGTCGTACTGTTTTATGGGGTGTTTGTACCTAGAGCGATAGAGGCAAGGAATAAAAAATTGTCATTTCTTGACCCTCTCAGGCTGACAGTAGTAAAACAAGCCACAGATAAATAAAACATAGTGATGTTGGAACCCACATAGCGATGATGAGCTTGTCTTCCATTGCTCACAAACGTCTATGTTTCCTTCAGGGAGGTGACGTCAGGATAAACTTTTTTCCGATTGGAAGTTGCAGTTACATTTTTCCAACTTCATTTGCATCACCTCAGATGCCCTTTTGTTTTACTCACTTCATCCGCGTCGCATCAGAAGCTCCAATCGCATCATCTAACATAAATCGCGTTGTCGTGCCATTTACATTGATTGTGTAAGTGGAGCTGCCGCTCAATCCCCGCCTATTGCTTTTGGTGTGAACGCCCCATTACGCCTAGGGTGGCATTTCTCATGGCTGGTCTTTTCATGTGATTTGTAATCTATGTTGATAAATTTAAGTCTTCATTTTTTGGTCGACTGAAGGAAGAGCGCAACAGGAGCACGGCTCCTTCAGGCACATTCCAATTTACTGACCAACTAAAACAAACCAAAGAAAAGAGAGTGGTGTTTGTGTTTGTAAGAGAGGGAGGGCGTTTTTTTTTTTATATAGCAATTTACCTGTGGCATGATGGGAGTCAGCAAATGGTTACATTTTGCGAGATAATTATCACTGGGGTTTGAAATATAATTAGAAGCTCTTCATGTGATGATGCCAGTGACACTTCTGCTGATTAGTGAGAAGATGGAAATTAATCACCGTCAGGATGCTCATTTTTCTTATTTCTTTCTGTGCTTTACTATAATATTAAAAGACTTCTTTTTTACACAAATTCTCTAATTCCTCTATTCCTAATAGAGGGTTCCTAATCCTGTTCAAAGATTGACATTGTTATGGCCATTCTTTCTTGAATACTGTTTTCCAATAATAGGAAACCTTCTGAAGATGATGGTCACATATTTCAAAATGTATGCTTTGTATTATTTATGAGGAATAATTGTCATATTCAGGTAGCTAGTTAAGTGATTAGGAAGAACAAAATGCATCAGAGTTGAAGAACAAATGTTCATAGAAAACCAGAGCTAGTGATAGAAATAAAAGAAAAAATCCACCAAAGTCAAAACCTTTGATTAAACTACAATGACTACAGGGAAAATGGACAATAGAGATCCAATAAAAAGAAAACTGATGACATCAATGCTCAAGGCAAGGGAAAGCTCATAAAAAGAACAGTGGCTTAAAATATGGGCCACTGTGTGTTTTTTGTCTGCAAAGTAATGAGAGCTGTAATATAGCTGATGAAATCGGTATGCCATGGGCTGGAAGTCAGAAAAGAGGAGGTATAAAAGGCTTTGATTACAACGCCACTGGCTTTTCTTATAAGACAATAACAAAATGCCACAGAAATCAGGTACATTTTAAAATTCACGGCACAGATTCAACAAGAGGAGTCGTCCACGACCATTAGAATCTCTCTTGTTTTCTTGACTTCAATAACTGTCAAGAAGAGCAGGCCATGGGCTGCAGTTGTGAGCTAAGGCTCAGTGAGGGCTGTCTTATATACCACACACAGCGACCATGCCACTACACCAAATTAGACGTGGAATGAGATGTTTTGTTGGTGTTATTATGCTCACATTACGCGGATTGCTAGATCTTCCCCACTGGGCCCAGTGGGCTTAGAGCCTGAGACAGGGAATGAGGGAGGGCGGACAGAGTGGAGAAATGAAAGAGGGGGAGAGGAATGAAAACCTGCCAAAATACAACGCTCTGGCAAAATGACAGATTCTCTGGATTTATTTAGACAGGGACAGGAGCTGAATAAGTGGGAGAAGGCGCAGAGATGGAACAAAATTGGAGTAATCAGCTCCTAATGTGCTCAGGCTTACAAACATCTATGGCCCCATTACATTGTTAGGGGGAAAAATGTCAAGCTTCTTACTATTTCTCCCAAAACATTAGGACGATTAAGCCTCTCCAGTGATGGGGGGAGGGAAACAATGGCACTTGAAATAATCGGTGGCAGTTGAGTCATGGTCTTAGAATATTAATTGCAGCCTGAGCAGCCAGGATTTCAGCTTGGTAGGCACACAGCTGTGAAGCTTTTCATTATTTTTCCCCCTTGTCCCTTTGCGCGGCTGTTTGTTGTCGTAGCCTGATTAATTCTTCTTATGAGTGTGCTACTCGGAAAAGTCAGTTTAGTTTTAATGGCCATGATATGCATACAGTAGATACGTATGTAATTTTTTTTTTTTTTTTGCTAATATGTAAATAGCAGCCTGTGCCACTGCCTTGCTCACTCAGGAGGTCTGCTGATGGTGAGCACAGCCACGGCAGAGCGTTCCTTGATTGACAGAGGAGTTGTCTAACATAATGAACTAGATTCAATGCTGCAGCTATCACGTCACTCAATATTTAATCAAGGCAGGTTTCAAATAATGACTTTGTCATGCAGCACAGGATCAGCAACTGGGATTTGAGCTCAGAGGGGATGATCACATTTTCTTTTCTCAGTTCACACCAGTGACAGTGCAGGAAATGGTTCCCCGTGTAGGTGAGGCTGGTTATGAGTAAGTCATTACTCCTAGGCAATTATGTCTCCAGCAATATACTCTGAATCCATGAGAGGGGTTTGTTCAGTAGAAAAAGCACCATCCTTTTTTTATTATGTTGTCACAGCATTAGTAAATGATGTACGGCATTCGAGGCAAAAGAGGAAATGGAAACCAGCACTTGTCAAGGAGTAGTTTCTAAAAACATCCCACCTATGGTATGAATATTAAAAACCCTTGTCTTTCTACTACAGCCACGGCATTTGACAACAACATTACCTGTGCCTGATATTTAGGTATGACAGTGTTGCTAAATGCTGCAGCTGATAATTATAACCGGGAAGGAAGTAGAGGGCTGATGCTGCCTTGGGCAGTAATTGGGAGCTGGTGCAGACGTGCTCGTAACTTACCTGCGATTCCCATCGACAGAGGGATCCTTCAATGAGAGCGAGAGAGTGAGGGAAAGGGGGAGGGTTGTCAGGGCAGGCGTCTGGATGCCCCAATCGATGACTGCCATCTTTTACTCTGCAGGAGGGCAGGGCCTGCAGTGACCAAGACCATGAGAGCTAAATCATGGTCATTTGCACTCAAGAGAGCTCTAGTAAGGTGGGGTAGAGTCGGGGTGGAGGCGATTTGAGAGACACGGAGACCGGTCGGATAGGAAAAATCAATGCTAATGACTAGTGACTGCTGCCACACATAAAGTGATACACGATGCACATGCTGATAAACACAAAAGCATAGGACACATTATGTAATCACACACACTTTCCTGTACAGGCACAAACATGAAGTGCCAGTCTTGATTTGTAATTACAGTAGTGCAAATGAATGACATCCAATTAAAAATTGTTAAGGAAGCTGTAATGATTACCATCTCCAGAGATCATCGATTGTTGATTGACGCAGCTGTCTTATTGCACCCTAAACCACCTTGGCCTATTTTATTTATATATATTTTTTTGTTTGTTTGTTTTTTGTATATATAACCAATTCTTACACTTGCAATGTTAAGGTATTGACCTTTCCATCACCATCTGTCTCTTCTCCACACATATCCCTAAATCCACACTTGTCTCAAGAAGAGCTTAAGCAGTGAGAAAACTGTGCCAACCTCTGGTGACACCAAGATCGGTTGGTGAGTCTTGTGTTGATGAATTCAGGGGAGACAGATTAGATAGCTGATGCATGCAAGGCGTTGCTTCCTCAGCAAACTTGGCTGAAGTGAAAAGTGAACGGTGCAAATGACGTCAATGCAGAAATAGGAAAGACAGGAAAAAGAACTTATTTAGCAGCTCATCCGCTACAGACAAAAATATGCAGCCGGAAAAGAATGGTACTCTGACTTCTTGGAGTAATAGACTTAGTAATTTATATTTTGTGAAAATACAATATACTGTATTTTGGTAGAGATGCGCAGCGGTTTTAATAGAACATTTCAGCAATCTTTTAACTTGAATTCTAACTTTAACTGTAATTACATTTTGTGAAATTCTGTTTTAAAAGGATGCAGTAATGAAATGTATGAAATTATTCCAGAGCTC
Organism: Cynoglossus semilaevis; assembly: GCF_000523025.1. Lineage (NCBI taxonomy): Eukaryota > Metazoa > Chordata > Actinopteri > Pleuronectiformes > Cynoglossidae > Cynoglossus > Cynoglossus semilaevis. The sequence continues at coordinate 29,848,267 of NC_024307.1, read as the reverse complement.
CAACTTGTGTAGAGTTTAACCTAAAAGAGTAAATGTTTTTCTCCTCATCTGTCTCTAAACCATCAGTCCCCAACCCCTGGTCAATTGGTATTGGGCTGCACAGAAAGAATGCATCAATTACATTATTTAGTTTTATTTATTATTTGATTCTGAGCAACATTTTATTTTATGAAAAATTACCGGATTCTCTTCATCGCAGCTGTCTGTGTCTCACACTTGATACATGTCAAGATACTTGGTCACATGTCTTACCTACATCAGCTACCTTCTTAAAAGGTCTGCTCCGGCCCGTCATACATTACCACTAAATTGAAACCCCTAAGCTAGCAAAATGAACAAAAATCAAACGTATTTAGAAAATACCAGTTTTTATGCCAGTTATGTCATTTATTTAGCTGGATTTGTTCACCACACCTTAAAGACTGGTCCATAAAAATTTTAGATATTAAATCGGTCCGTAGCCCAAAAAAAGGTTAGGGAGCGCTGCTCTAAACCATCAAGCAGACACACAGCAGAAGAAGCTCTACAGACCCTTGTCCCACCGTCCACCATTATGACTAGAGTAAGCATGCGTCATAAACATCTTTCGGGTGCAGATAGAACTGAGATCAAACCCATTTTTATGCAATAAGATTATTTTTTTTCTTGCAGGTGCTTTACTGGTGCACAGATGTAGGTGCAATGAAAAAACAGGATAAGCCATTGCTGCAGTAATGAATCAAAGGGCAGGCAATAGTCTAACCATGGAAATGTAATAGAAAAAGGCTTGAAACAAATATTGGTAATATGTACAGATTGATGGTTTTGGTATTAAACAGAAGCAAGGCTGGAATGGCAATGAAAGGAGCTGGATCGATTTTTAAACTTGACTAAAACCCCACCTGCTGAGAGTTTTTACCTCATGCATACATGCAAGAAGAAAACCGTAACAGGAGCTGCCTTTAAAGAAAAAGACAATCAGGGGACTTTTATTTAGTTTCAATCACATTATACCACACCTCAATCTCTCAAAAGAAGTTTAACTTCTTTGATGGTGTGAACAAAATTCCTCCTCCTTCAGACAATTAGAATCAGTTGGCACAGGCTATCGAGGCAAATGTACTGCAAGTGCACAGCTGCCTGCTGGAAAACAGTAGGGTGTCTTTCTCTTTACCTTATTCCCTGCTGTTTTTAATATTGAAAAATGTAAGAAGTGAAGCAAAGAATTAGAAGGGGAAAAGATTCAAGAAGACAAAAATAAAATGGTAAAAATGTTTGGCTGTATTTGTTCGTGTTGGGAAAATGTCAGCTGCAATTTGACATTGGTCAAAGAGCACAACTTCAGGTTAGTGGAAACCCTGGCTCCCTGGTCATATCTAGGGTTGTCATGACACCAACATTCTGGTACCAGCTTGTGTTTCGATACTTTTCACTACTTTTCTAAATAAAGGGAGAACACTAAATATGATTATAAATACTAGGCTTTTCACTTCAAAAATATTTTCATTAGAGATAACGTATCATGAGTAGTAGTATTAGTATTTCATACTATAAACTATATACTTAATATAGTTAAATACTGTAGTAAATGGCTAAAACAAAAAGTTGTTGTACAGAGCATGCCTGTAATAGATTACATATATTCGACAGATGGTGGGACTTCAGCATGTGCAGTACATCTTTCTCTCTCTGTATCCCTCACAACATTTGTGCTTAGGTCTCTCTATCTTCTCTGGCCATTTCTGGGACCGCCCAAGTATGAGGTGGGTAAACACGGACAAAGCTGCTATTAGTCAGACAGGACATGAACAGGATGCAGCAGGAAGTATACAGTTACACAACACCTCGTTTGCGCACCAGCTCTCATCACATTTAAAAGTCCGACTCGGCACTCTCAGCGTAACTGAATGAATATTTCATCAGTTCATTGTCAGTGTACGTTGCAAAGCATTCAGGGATGGAGGGGAAACAAAAGAATGTATTTGTGATCAGAGGGAGGAATTAGCCAAATGGCTTTGAGAAGGAGACTGCAGCAGCAGCAGGCTGAAGAATTAACTCAGACATTGCCATTGGCAGGTTCATATTGATCAGTTAACCGGCCCTGTGTAACTGAAGCGGCAGTGTAATCTAGCGACATGCTTTTTCTCTGTCAGAAGGTGTGACTATAGACTATTTGTCTAGGTGCTGCAAAACACAGTGCTGGAGTTGCACAGGTCACTGTCAATCGTTGTGGGACAACGGGGCTCTCAAAACAAAGACAAAAGTCACTGTTACGTCCCATTAATGTAGGTTTGATTGCTTTGTACAAAAAAAGTTGATCGCAGACTGTCCAGAGTCAGACAACATTTCTGTGAAAGCAAGTAGTTTTTGTCACTGATGTGACATTTAAAGAAAAAAAAAAAAAAGAACGCGAACAAATGGAATATCTGCCTCAGGTATTGAAATTACTTTATTCAAAATCCTGGCTGACTCATATGTACCTGAATTACCTAAATGAATGGTTAATCCATATTCCTGCATGAAAGAATATGCATTATTAACTGTAAAAACACATGTTGACCATAGCCTAACTCCCCTAATGATGCAATCTGGAACATGTAATATTACCAGGACATGCCTCAGAAATGCAGGAAATTGCTTTCACTCTTGACCAGTCAGCCCTTTATTCTATAAAGCTTGTTCTTCCCTAATCCTAGTTCCTGGCTTTGTTGTTGTTTCTTTTGGCAAGAGTCTGTGAAAAAAGAAACTATCCAGCCTTGGCAGCTTAACTCATCCTTCTTCGAGCATTACTTTCTTTCTTTTTTTTTTTTTTTTTTGTAGTCTCAGTGTTCTTGTTTCACTTGGAGTTTTACATTTGAAATTTGAAAGTTGCAAACAGCAAAACCATAGGGTTTATTAGTTAACGCCATAACCGTGCAGTGCTGACCAATTTATCTTTAATGACTACTGTAGACCAGTTGTAGATGTTAACGGCTAAGCTGTGCTCTCTGGAAAGGAAGACATGACTCATGTGCAAGATAAAAGGTTTAAGGGCTTTTGCAGAGTTTTAATTGTGAAAAAAAAATGCATATTGGTTGCACTGATTGCTTCAGAATCACCTTTCCAATTTCACTGCACCGACACTGATGACTCGCAGAATCGCATTTACACAAAGACAGCAGCGGGGCTATTAAAAAATAAAGTCGGCTAAATTGATATCACGGTGGCATTAACGCTAATGAGTGTATTAGTCTCAGAATGTCACCAGGAATTGGAGGCAGCATTGATCTCTTGTCATCCTGCTGCTGCACTTCCTCCCACCCCACCTTACCTCCGCATTCACTATGTACAGCTTATGCACAACATCTTTGTTGCTTTAATAATTTAATCTCTAAAAAATAAAGGAAAAATAAGGGTTGTCGTACAAATTGTCCATATTATCTGTAAAAAGAAAATCTGTGGAATGCCATAAGAAAAAAAAAAAAAAAAAAGAGGAATTTAGCAACATCGATTTTGTGACTAATTTTAAACTTTAATCTCATGTTTTGTGCTCAACCGCCTTGCCTTCAATTTCTTTTCTCACAGAGGAATCAAGGCACACACACACAGACACACAAACACACAGTTGTTCCTCTATGTATAATAATAATAATCTAATGAACATATTGCAACCACTTATCTCAGTCCTTGATCACAGTCTATTTGCCTGTCTTCAGAGGACACTGAACATTTTGGCCTGACTAACGGGACAGACTTGGCCCTTCCGGTAAAACTAGGCCACTAATGGACGCAAGGGCCCTTTTTCCACTCCACACTTTTATGCAGGCAATCCAGATCCCGTTTATGATTATCATTAAACAGGGCCAAATGGATGCTGGGGTCAGCTGTAAGCACATAAAACCCCACAGAGTGATGGCTGGGTCTTGTTCACCACTGTAAAAGCTGACATCTCAGCAGGTGCGGGTGCATGATCTGTCATAGAAGCATCTTGCAGAGACCCCCTAAAAGTGAACCTCTCCTGATGCTTGTCTCTATGACTTCCTAAGCCAGTCTTGTACTTAGCCTAATGTTTATGAACCTGGAGGATAGTTGATGAAAAATTCATAGGCTCAGTTGGACAACCTGCAAGCATAATACGTGATGCTGGCTTTTTTCCTTATAATGCCATCACACTAGCTATTGCTGGCGTAGCATAGAAGTAGTGCAAATATCTACGTAAATATGAATTATATGGCTCCATTGTTACTTTTACTTTTGTGCTCATATTTCTTGACTTGATGTGTCATTAAGGTGAAAGAGGGTAAACAGAATTTATTTTAAAAAAGAATCACATTATTAGGTTTTTGGAGGAATGAGTGATGTCTGTTATTCCTAACTTGAATATTACCTTGTTGTTTTTAAACTTTTTTTGCTTCTAAAAACTGACTTTTCTCAATGTGACCTTAATAGGTTGAGGATCAATGATTTTTTTATTTGTAAGAAATACACACAATAGCGTTACCAACTGATATAGTCTTGTGCATCTCCCAAAATTTTGAAACACTGTCTGTGGAAGACGTTTTTCCCATGTTCTGTTTGACCACTTGATGTCACTTTGGCTGCGTAGCTACGTGACATGTTGGTTTAATAGCAAGTCACAACCGATGTTTTAAGAAGCATACCGCCACCTACTGTACTAATGTGTGTAGTCTCATAGTATGACATTTGAGATGATGTAGCTGCTCCCTAATGCCGAGATGCGTGATTTAATTATTATTTCAAACAATGCAAATTATCACGCATCTGAAGCCATTTTTAACTGACTCACAATGCATCGTCACATTCCTACTCATAAGAGGCAGAATATTGCAGTGGCCTTGTTGAAAGGGCAATCACTTTCCACCAATACCTACCAATTCCACTCATGAAATTCAATCAGATGCAGACCTCTTGTAGATGAACAAGGTTCTGAGTACTTCCTCATTTTGGCCATGCAAAACTCCATATAAACTCGGTCCACTGGAAATACAGTCAGACACCAATTCAAATACATCTTTGCACAATGTAATCTATATCCGTGGCCTCACAAATCCCTCTGTACATTTATTCATCCCATACAGTCTACAAGATTAATAGCAGCCCAGAGCAGGATGTGATAAAGCCCCCCCATCCACTACACTGTGTGTCACATTCATGTGAAACCAAGTGAAAGCTTTGACTATGGTCTTTGTTAAAACGTAGACATATTTCATAGGTACTTGCGATGTACAGGACAATAGCTGCAAGGGGCAAGTAGCAAAGTGTAGCTACAGTCTGTGAACAGCATAGACAAAGGGCAAAATAGGCTAATCTCTCAGCAACCAAACCCTAAGACATACTAATTATCTTTGGTTGGAGTGCTATGATTTTCTGCCTCTATATTTTGTTTCTGACACAAAGACAGGCACACACTAACACACATATACGAAAGGTGAGGAGAAGAGGGGAAGAAAAAATGCGAGAAAACCGACTTGTGGCAGATCATTCTCACCTCAGCCATATCTGGTGATGGTCTGAAAAGGTGATGATCAAATGAAAGGTCACCCTTGAAGAACTATTATTAAATCTTTCTTTTCCAGGGTGGTTTTTGTCGTGTTACATATTGTATGAGCCAGCAGTGATTCGAGCAATAAAATGCAGTACACACAAGGAGATGTTTTTCTTAAAAAAAAAGAAAAAAAAGAAAAAAAGTAGTATTTCAGTATAAGGGTAGTTTTACAGGAGTAAGAATTATGTATTTTCATTGATGATTTTGTGTTGAAGGTGCATATATAGTTGGTTGCATATAAAAGTAATTTACTTGGAAAGAATCTTCTGCATGCATTCATGCATGCATCATTTTTCAATCAGCCGGTATGAGAAAATCCAAAAAGCCCCCCCCACTCTCCCCAAAAATGGAGATGATCAGTTTGTAAGGCAGATCACATGCAAAAACAATCCTACATTCAGTCCATGATACCACGCTGACAGCAGGAAAAAATTCATTCATGTCGAAGCAGAAAGAAAAAAGATTTGCTGTAACGCCATAAAATACAATTTATCTTGTTGTGGTGCCTGCGAGGAGCGTGTAATCGGAATGACACACTGGTGTAATCCATTTAAAACACTTTGGCTGGGGCTGAGGCTGCTCTGAGTTCCTCTCCAGGCTCCTGCCATTATCTTCGTTTTAGATACGTCTCACCGACTGCCTGCAATTAGCAGGAGCGTGTCGGCCGCCTTGTCGCCCACCTTCTCGGGCTGTCAGGTGAGCTTCCTGTCCCGAGTACATTACATGACCAGCAGGTGTATAAAAGAACACACAGCAAAGATAATAACCTTGCTTGTACTGTACGAGGCAGAGGAGGGGGGTGCAGGCATCCTCGCTTATCCATAGACATGTAATCTGTCTGGAGAGGTGATCTCTTCTCTGGCGCCTCTGCACATCGACTTTCAGAGGCAGGGCCGCCTGTCCCATCCTGACTAGGCAATGAGCTCAGAGTAATGGTGTCACCCGAGCAGCGGGATCTCATTGAGAGTTGCCCGTGCAAACTTCTTCTCACACAAACGACCCCCAACAACAGCGTCAGGAGGAAGTGCTCCTGTGACTTATTACACAGTGTGTTTTAATCTTACAGAAGGAAATATGCGGTTGCCTTTTCATACACAGTGGGACCAGAGGGCAGCCGTGGGTCCACTCTGTATTCTGCTCCACTGTGCATGATAGAAGCTAATTGAACTAATTACACACTCTCAGGGACTAAATTAAACATCTTGTTGGCATTAAACTGTGGATGATTTATACCCACCTATAAACTTTGACCAGGACGCTGCCCATTACTAGTGTGTTTATGCATCATTGGTTTAATTATGACCATTTGAAAATAGGCCATTTAGAAAGTCTGGGGTATCAGATAAAAATAGCCAGTGACAAGGATAAACAATTAATATATATGTCAGAAACATCAGCTTAAAAGGCTGAATATCAATGCAGTGACCAAAGAAAATGTTAATACCAGTTATTCTGACAAATGGTGTCATAATATGGTGAAATATTATGTGTTTAAACAAAGGAAGATAATTAGAAGACCACAAGTGACAGCTCCAAATCGCTCTTTTACAAACTGTCTATTTAAAAACAGGACTGGATTATAATCATTCATCAGATAACAGAGATTTGACAGAAGACTGTAATTGGTCCAACAAGTAAACCACTGGGTAGAAAACCCCATTTACAATTTCTTGTTCAGGAGTCACCTGTGTGTACATAAATAAAACTCACAAAATACAAGACATGCAGCCATATATGTA
>NC_024307.1:29839580-29840954 GCF_000523025.1 Cynoglossus semilaevis | reverse complement strand
TTTTTATATATATAAAATTTATATATATATATATATATAAATATATATACATATATATATATATTTAATTTTTTTGCTTTAGCCATTGACAGTTGGTCTAAAAGAATTTTTCTTAGTATGCACGGAATATTCAAAGAAAAAGTGGATTTTTTTTCTTGCCCAATTCTCTCTGAATGGCGAATGCCATTATTTTTCTTACCCTCACCTCTCCTTCCCCCTTAACACCCTTCATCCTGGGCTTTCTGCATGGATCGGCTCTACCTCTATCCTCTGCAGCTCCTCAGACAGGGAGATTGATTTGTCTACAGGACGCCTCTGACCTTTGATAGGATCTGATAAGGGACGGTTGGCCCTAACTGAATTATACAATCAAAGGGGAGGCACATTAGGGTTGAGATGAGGGTGTTTCCCTTTGCCTCAGAGCCAACAACTGCCTTATTCCATGACGGTTACATCTACCATCCATCTCATGTCCAAGGTCAGATGCCCAGGGGAAAATATAAGATGTATTTTCAAATTGCACTTTGCCTTAAGGCTCTTTTGGCCAAATTTAATTTTCACCTTGAATCGATTTTCCTCCAACTCAGTGGGTTCTAATGTTATCTATCTATGTGCTACTACTAGTGCATGTTACTACTGCATGTTTGAAGTCAGTGACTACTCCATATTTGTGCTCATGTTTTCATCATTGCTGTCCCTGGGATCAGCTCTCAACAATTAGATTTTATGATTTAGGGCTCGTTTTTGGGGAGGAAAAAAAAGCTTTCATTCATTTTCCACTCTAGATATTTCTTTTATGTTCCCGACGAATACAGACCAGCTGTAGCCAATCACAACAGCAGACTTGAGCACTTTTCTTTGTTCTTTCAGTCTGTGTACTTCTAAAAATACACCTGGCTCGGAGGGCTTGTAGGCTTCATCTTAGCAGATGCTGGTTGCAATTATGTGGAAATAAAGGCTGCAGAGATGGATGAATGAGGGGTCCACCACAGAAATCAAGAAACCCTGCAGCCTTGGAAAAATCACTGAGCATGTCTGTTCACACGGCTGCCAAAGAGTTCGTTTTGGTTAAATAATACACATATCAGTTTAAAGGAATCAAATTATTTTAAAGAACAATAAAACCACATAAACCATCGACCTGGTCATTAATAGTTATATTACATGGTGCTTCAACTACTTCAACAGCAGTGCAATTACTCAACAAATTATTTTATTCTAGAAAACTAGCACAGCATCTTGCTCATTGAACAATCTGTGCTGAGCTGTACATCAGTCTTGGTAACGGAATTAATGACCTATGTCTTAATTAAATAAAACTATTGGATATATTAAACAATAAAAGCACCAACACATTCACAGCACCCCCTGTAG
>NC_024307.1:29773169-29839533 GCF_000523025.1 Cynoglossus semilaevis | reverse complement strand
CAAGCTGGTTCTTAATGTTATGGTATTTTTTTTACTGAGTAGTTATGTTTAGTAATGTTTGAGTGCTGGGAAACATTGAATACAGAAAATGTATTTTAAATTACACATACATTTTATTTCTGCTTCTACCTGTTTTGACATTTCTGCAAGCGCTAGGTTGTCAAAGCTGACTGGATTTTTGCCTTTAAAAAAAATTGACAGGCCAGACATAAGAAAGGATGGTTTTGACAGATCCCAGTCGTCTTTTATTGGAGCACATAAAGGAGGAAACAATGAAGGAGGGGGATAAGGAGGAGGAAGTAGGAAAAAAACAGGGGCAGAGGGTGGCTTCAAAGTGGGCAATGACAGCACAGAACCAACGGAAAGTGTGAAAACACATACACATCAGCTCGCATGGATACACATGAGACCTGCTATCACACGCCATGACACATAACCAGGCTGGTGTATGAACAGAGTAAAGGTGTGTGTGTGTGTGTAGATGGCAGAATGAGGCAGCGGGCGTTGTGTAAAGAGATGCAACCGCCCCTCTTTGTGGCAAAGCCAGTATTCCATAGTACCATTTGTTTGTCGTCTGGCAGTGATCTCAGGAAGCCAGCATCTTACATAAACCCCACTGAGTGTGGCTCTGTGCTGGGGAACTGATCCCTCCCAAAACCCTCATTGATATTCTCTCATGATGCCCGAGGATCTGCCGAGCACCCAGAGCCAAACCTACAGCAGGGATGAGTGGGAGGTGGGATCTGTTGTGTTTACATGTGGTCTCTGTCCAGGGATTGAGATTACTGTAGGCACGCTCATAGGATTTGAGATAAAAACGCTGCTGTTTAAGATTTAAGAACATCGTTCTATACTACATTATGATAAGGGTTGACCAGATACTATTGACAAAATTATATTTTCAGTATTTTCATCCGCCGATACAGAGTACCAATACCGACACTTCCGGTTGGATTTCAATAAATATACATACAATTTAGTGAAAGGTAGGGTAAAATAGGTGACACAGCTCTGTGGATAATAAGGTGACATGCAGTGTGTAGATGTGACCTCAGCCCAAACCCCACAAGACTGGAAAATACCAACAGCCAGTTTTATTTTCTTCCCATTAACAGAAAGATATTTCAATCCCAAATGAAATAATACTGAACAGCAGTAATACACAAACAGTCCTCACACTGACACGGTCATCAGACAATATATAAATAAAACTGAGGATTAAATGAAACATTTGATTAATTATATTGGATAAAAAAAATCAGTAATCAGAGCTTTTATATTTTGTATTTCCATTGAGAACACTGTCTGCTACTTTTCAGTAAATGAATTGTCACTTAAACGGTGTGGTACTTTTTGTAATATACACAGTAGTGGTTAAATAAGGCTTAACAAAAATGTGAATTGTGAGGCATACACAAAAAATCTATCCACTGTGATATTCAACTGAAAAAAGATACTGTATTCAACCCTTGTATCATGAGAAAGAAAGTGTGACGAAGTAAGTCTTGTTCTTGTCTTTATCTCTGATGTTAAAATTCCCCAAACTACTGACATTGTTGACTCCCTTACCGTAAATAAACTTCCCTTCAGGGCAGTGACACACTGAACTGCAGCAGGAAAACGCATATCAATGTTGACCATTGTAAGACAGTTGTAGTATAAAGCCATTATGAAGTAGGAAGTTTCTGAATCAGTACGTTTCCAAAAAAGTGTACGGGTATTTATGTAAAGATTCATTATAATCTTTTTCTACACCGTTATATGAATCATAGCCTTTGTTCTGAGTGAATTTGTTCAGCAGCAGCTTCACTGATAAAAAAGTGATGGAACCCTGTTGTAAATCTCTCCGCTCTGATGCGCGGCAGCCTTTTTGTTATAATAATAATTCAGTGGCCTCGGTGAGACAGGTCTCTGTTTTTTGATCAAATTAAATTTCCCACTGTGAGATAACTATTCTGTCACAGTCGTAGGTGTTCCCTATCTATATAAAAGAGAAAAAAAAATTCAAACTATATATTGTAATAGAGTCACACATTTTAACAGGTGTCCGATTGTTCCCGTGTGTGGAGATGCCTGTCAGGACATTTGATTTAAATGTCCAAGGCAGAGCCTGATCAAAAAGAGTTCTCTTTGATTGATCAAAGATGATGAGGCCTCTGGGTCCTGTGAAAGCCACGTTTTGGACTCTTAACCTCTGTGGTATTCACTGTTCAGAACTGACCTTCATATTAAATATGCATTGAGCATCAACTGGTGTATCTCGTCCAATGACTTCTACCAGTTGAACAAAGATGAATGTTGATGTTTTTGTAAAGGTGACAAAATGGGAACTCCCTTTGTTTATCTAAGTACTGCATATATTTTTAAAATACTGTGAGTCTGTACCAACTGTAAAATACTACAAATAAATAATATACCAAGCATATGTGCAGATTTGACCTACCAAAATCACTTGACCCCCCAATCACTCCAACCCCCTTCCTCAAAGTGACCAACTCAAATTAACCCTGACATTAACCCTTAAATTAACCCTGTTTTAACTTGAAAAAAACCCTCACAGCTAATACTGTTATTTTTACTGTTTTTCTCTTTCAGCAAACTGCGACCTGTGCTGCTCTTCTTTGCCTCTTTATTGAAACTGAATGTTGACAGTGACCTACAGGTGACTGCTGGAAATCTAAGGTAAGAAGAAACAAAATAGTTCAAGTCTGAGGCTGGGAAAGGAAAAATACACCAAGTGTAGAATAAAGGGAAAACAAAATCCAGCAAAAGCCACCAAATTAGTTTTGCAGAGAGCACTCCTGCTAGTGATTCTCATCAATTACCTTAAGGACAGTGGCAGGTTAAGGTTTGCAACAGTGTTTAAAAAAAAAAGTGTCTGGCATTATAATGCAGTTGTGAAAAAACAGTGAATTAATTTTAACTTGAGATCAGCGTTGGCTGCTGTGACAACAAATACAACACACTAGAGTTTACCTTCTTTTTCTCTGCTTTTGTTACGCTCTGATTTTTTTTTTTCTTTCTCCCGAATGCTTTGATTCACTTTGTGCTAACCCTTGGTCGAAGTCCTTTGGATAGCAACCAAGTAAGGCTAATTGATTTCTCTTGTTCATGTTGGTAAGAAGCAGCAGCATCGAACTTTACAGCGTACTCTGGCTCTGACTGTTCTTCATTGCTATATCCTAGAGACTAAGAGACGATCACACCGATATTCAACATAAAAGTGCCCTGTGAGATTATCCAGGGTGTAGATCTCAGATGAGATTGTTGACAAAAAATCTAATTCTATGGAAAATGTGGGTAAAAGATATGTCAGAGTGCCCTTCGATGTCTTTGTTTAGTATTTTCTAGAACATACTGTATATGCTCGCTTCTTAAAGTGTCACTCTTCACGTTTTTCCCCCCACTATCCTTTTGTACTGTAGATAAGACTTGCGTTGAGCTTCCCATGTATACAAACTTACTGCTTTGCTCTAAAATGTATTTATTTTAAATATATGCTTATAAATAATTTTTAAAAAACTGTTACACCTAAAAACAGATATTCTCAAAAACAGAGAGTAAAAACAGAAAATCACAAATCAGTTCATCTTCCCTTTCTGCCATAAATGAAAAAATATATTGAAAAAACTAAATTAGGTTAACCAGTAATCCCCCCGCCCCGACACCCACTTTAGGAACCACTGCCTATGCTGTATAATTTACCAACTCCAGACGAGAAGAGCTGGAACATGTGATTTCTCTAATATTATCAAAATGCAGTTTATTGTTTTGCCAGGACTATGATTTAGGAGCCTAGTGACAAAACTAAAAGGGTTGATACTGATGTCCATTGTAGTTTTGGTCTTCTCTCTATCCGTTCTGTTGGATATTGTCACATCAGAGCAGGACAGTGTTGTTTTTCACACTTCCGATGGGCCTAAACACTAGCTGATGTAATGACACTGTTACCAGTCCAGAGACGACAGAAAGAAAAAAAATTATCATCCATCTTAGCCTTCACTGGAGATGAATTAGGAATCGTGCATTACTGAGGCTGACTTTGAATTTCTACTACTGCGAGAGAGAAGCAAGGTTAGGTCAGGGACATCAAAGAGCATCAAAGGAAACAGCCCTGTGCGGGGTCCTTTTGACAGGTGTACCAGGTAATGACAGCAAAGCAGGAGCATGAACAAATACAGGGATCATCAGTCACCCGAACACTCCCAACCCGTAAACATTCCAATCAAATTAAAACACAATGAAGGCGAAGTAGAGACAGAGGCACACAGCCCCCTCTGTATTAACAGGGAGGGGTCCATGGAAGACTATTGTATCCTTTATTCATCATGGATGTCCCCTTTGAAACGCAGGAAAGCAGGCTGGACTTTAGGTTTACAAGAAGAGAGAGGTGTGCTTCACACATATTAGCCATGGCAACTTAAGTTTAGAATTGAACCAGAGCGTAAACAACAACAACAGGAAATAGAAAATAAAGTTACAACTCTTTAATATAAAGTAATTAAAGTATTAAAACTAAACTAAATGTTACACTAGAATTAAAAAACTGTTTCAGTACAACATTTTCTTTGCAGAAATTAGGGAGCATGCTTGTGATGTCATCAGGCTGTTACTGTACGTCTGTGTAATTGGTAAGCGGAATTGTCAAGAAGGAAGACTAACGATTCCAAGAATCTGACCATTGAGAGCATGTTTTCAATGCCCATCCCTACTAATGGCCAAATTATTGCTAATTATGCATGACCTTCAAGCCCTTAAGAAGTAATGCACTGAAAAGCACTGTACTACCACAATAGACAGAACTTCATGAACTCAGCACTACTTTTGGAAATCATTATCTTTAGACAGAGTCTGTCATTTCAACAAAAATGTTTTCTGGCACATAATTATTCCCTTAAGACTTAAGACTAAGACTAAATCTAAAATCTTCATGGATTTTGTTGATCTTTCTAAACATGAAACTGAAGAGTGGCATTGTTGGTAATAGCTGTCTTTGACCGGCCTGCCTGCAGTCAAGAGCTCTCCCAATGAAAATCATTTATAGAATATATTGTAATAATTGTTGTGACCTTGTTGAAAAAGGTTGAGTCTTTTCTAACGTGTCTTTTGTGCTTTTATGTGCTGTTGGAACACCAATCCATATTAGTTGACATATTTTAGTTTTGTTGTCATTTTTGCATGTGCTTTCTTTTTTTCTAACATTAATTGAATTGACATACAGTTCAAGGAGCACAAAAGCAAAAATCAGCACTAAAAATTAAATATTAGCCGTGCCATTTATATAAACTATGCAATAATTATCAAGGATGAATTTACATTTATTGTATTTTTTAAAGTATTTTTCCAATGTTCTTGAGGATAAAAATAAACATTAACTTTAGAATCATTTCATTTGACAACATGAGCTGGCTCAACAACACTGATGTCTCCTGAAAAGAGGTTGTTGTTTAACAGCCTAATGAGCGTCTGATTTATGACCGGAGTCATGTGCCTGATAAATAAACAGCACAGGTGAAGGAGTTCCAGCTCTGCAGCCTTTTCTAATCTGTTTATTTTTAAGTATGTATGTAATTGTGGGCATACATATTGATGTGGAAGTGCATAGAACTCACTGGATTATTACAGAAAAACATGACTGAAATTCCAAATACCCTATATACTTCATGTCTATATGGAAGCATAGGAAGAGAAGTACACCGTGTCACGAGATGAATAGCCTTCTCCGATACACACCTGAGCTGGGTATCTGTGATAAGCAGGCGTGTGGCTGTAGCTGAATGTGAGGCTGTGTGATGAAGATGCTTACATGTTGTTGTTTTTTTACTCTTGAGTGATTTATGTTGTTATAACCGCTGGTATGGAATCAGGAGGAGATGGAGCTCTGGAAGTTGTTAAATGTAGAAGCACCTCAACATGCACTCTCAGAGCATCCATAGTCTACAGAGGGACACTGGGACACCTCACCTGACAGGAGATGAGAAACTTTGGCAGCTAATGCATCAGCTTGTACAAAATGATGCCTGCTCCATCCAAGAGAATTAAGATATGGATAAATAAATAAAACATTGCTACCACGAGAGGAGAGGCAGTGTGACAGCAGGATGTGTTTACTGCTTTCATGTTGGCACTGCAAAGATATTTTATTTTGGGATGAATCAGAGTTTTCTGAAAACGCCAGTGCCAGGTGTATCTAATTATCTGACAGCGCATCCTCATTATGAAACAGCCCCTGGGAGCCAGTCAGACTCGGCTTGCCAAGACTTGGACCTGCTATCTCAATGTTCCTAAATAAAAACACACACGTTACAGCTACCTTCCCATTCGTACCCTATTCCTCCCTCTTTTGTTGCAATCATTACTAAATATTCACCTTTTTGCGAATCACAACCCATTTTTGTAAAAAAAAACATTAGAAAGAATACTACAAATTTATCAGCCGATGCTGCTGCTGTGACAGCCCTATGCTTCCTCAGCCATGTCCCGATTATGTCACCTAACTCAAGTTTATAAACCATAATTACAGCTTCTCCCTGTTTCTCCAGGGATTTGCAGCAGGCAGAGGAAAAAGTGTCTGTGTCTTCAGAACAGCAGCACCAGTGCAGCATACAACAATTAATGAGTGTGGAAAATTTGCAGAAATGCACATATCTAACCTGCCGAGCTGACTGTGGCTCTGACTTACTGTAAACACAGCAACAGTGAATAAGCACACCTGGTTCCTTATACATTCCTCTAATTAACAAGGAACGGCATGTGATCTTAAAATACTTTTCAGTGTTGTTACTCAAAAAAAGAAAATTCAGAAAAGTCAGATTATTTTTTAACAGCAGGCTGTTAATGTCACAGCAGGTGCAAGTAAATCCGACAGAGTAAAGCAAATCCTGTGCTCTACACTGCTGTAGACGTCGAGACAAAGAGCCGGAAGGAAGGCTGCAATAGGCTGTGTGTGAGCAGTATTTTATCCCTTTTTATCTAAAAGGGAGAAGGGTTTTCTTCAGCAGGTCTGTAGGTGTGTTGGTTATTTTTACTTTTAAAGTTGCACCTCTGGTACAACCTAAATTTTACGTATGCATGCTGTTCCACCGTGCCCGGAGAATCAAGAAAAGAAAAATGTAAAGATAGGTGGATGGCCATGTCTGTTGGTCCAAGACGCCAATGGACTGTCTGCTCCATCAATGCAGTCGAACACAATGAACTATATGACCAGTTCAGCTGACTAAAATATTTTCAATCTGGCATCAGCTGGCGTCTATGGGACAACAGTGACATTCTTTTATTCTGCCACGGAGGAATAATCTAGATGCTGATTGGATAAAAGTGGGCAAAAACAAAACGTCACCGTCACAGAAGCCGAGATTGACAAGTAGACGATGAACAGTATATGGGCGTGGATTCAGAGCTTTTCTCTGGAATAAAATGTAAAGATGAACTGCCGCATATTTTGTTCTTTGAATTTGCTTGGCAATGTAGAACTTCTGCATTTGTGTGGATACTACAAATGTTTGTTTGTTTTTTCTCTTCCTAGAATTTTGGTGTTTCCGTAGAAGCTGTCTGTTTATTCTTATCATTGGTTACTTCTTCAATCACAGAGAGCATTTTTATGTAATAATAAAAAATATGACCACGAGTAACTTATAATTGAGGTATTTGAGGGATAATCATTGGTGCAAAGCTGTAAATGTCAGCATGTCATACTTCCCCTGTCCTGTGTGTTTCCTATTCAGTTCTCCATTGAATGCATGAGCAGCTACTATCTCTTGCTGCCCCATGACTGGCAGACCATAATGCTATTACCTCTCCTCCATGGTCATGCTCACTTAGCCCACTGTCACTCTACAGACGCCATGGCAGAAACATTTCCCTGGCAGCAAGAGCTGTCCTCACCCTCATTTGAGAAGAAAGAGAGGGGGGAAAAAAGAGAAACCGAGGCACAGCAACTTTTACAGTTCATTATTTTGCATTTTAAATGTTTCCACTTTTCTGGAGCTGCAGAGTATGACTGGGAATCATGGATAATTGGCTCTGTGTGAATATCTTGACAGTAGTACTCTGACAAATAGTCCTTAGAGCGCAGAAAATGGGCTGTAAAAAAAAAAAACATGATGCTTGGTAACCTCCAGATGAGTTAGAGGACAGGGAAGGAGGAGCGCAAAATGGACATGTGCTCACTCAATGTACTGCATGGCCCCATGTCCATCACCAGTCAAATCTGACATCAAAGTGGACCAGATAAGAGGAGCAAAATGGGTCAGCTTTGAGTCACATCCCACCCACCGTCTGCATCACCTGAGGCCAGACTGCCTCGTGCAAACGCACGTGCACGTGACACATGCACAGAAAGTCAGGGACACCAAATACAAAC
Organism: Cynoglossus semilaevis; assembly: GCF_000523025.1. Classification (NCBI taxonomy): domain Eukaryota; kingdom Metazoa; phylum Chordata; class Actinopteri; order Pleuronectiformes; family Cynoglossidae; genus Cynoglossus; species Cynoglossus semilaevis. The sequence continues at coordinate 29,831,171 of NC_024307.1, read as the reverse complement.
ATTTAACCAAACTTTTTTCAACACCTTTCAGGATTAAAAACACTGCATAATCCTGCGCTCTTGTATGATGGATGCGTTCGTGTCTCTGAGAGTTTGAGCGCGCGTTTGTGTGTGTGTGTGTGTTCGTCTTAAATGATGACGATAGAAATGATGTAAATACCTCGCCACCATCTGGAGTGTAACATCGAGCACCAGACCGTTGCACTCCAGGCGCTACTTTATCCTTAACGCCGCGCCAAGACGTGCAAAAATATGCGCTCTGGCCACAGCATCACGACACAGAACTTAGAGCCGACACTCAATTCCACACATGGGTTATATTAGCTTCAATTCACAGAAAAATGAGGATGCAAGAAATGATAATAATAAAAAACTCTCTGCACTTACTATGTACCCAGACGGGAGAACGCAAAGCCCCGGAAACTGTAATTAAAATAGAAAAACGGAACAGTGAGGCATGCGCTGGTTTAATGTTATCAGGAGTGATAAATATGTTTTAGGCAAAGATTCGTTTTTTTTTTCTGGAATTACAATATCATCTTACCGGGAGTAGTCCTGGAAAAAAAAATTCCTGAGGAAATTCCAGAGGAGTCCCTTCTTTCTTCCCCCAAAGTCAGAAAACAGCAATGCTTTTCTTATTCCAAAATCCAGCCACTGGTTCAACTGCAAGAGAGAAGACACGGGGAATAAAAACCAGAACACATTCCATTAGAAGCCGGTGAAGCCACAAGAACCAGCCCCAAAAGTGTTGACATAACTGTGGTGAGTGGCAAAAAAAGAAAGGAAGCAAGTCGGAATAAATTGCCAAAAAAAGAGAGTAAATGAAATAATACCTGCTCTCTTTATCACTGTCGACAAAGACAATGAGAGCGACAAAAAGACGCACGGAAAACTGAGAGAGCTGAGCCTTTCATTGGGAAACGCAGCCCCAGCGCGTTGTCAGATCCTGGCGCACACACACATCTCTCGCTCCATACACACATACGGACACACATTCTGGCGACGGACGGAGAGAGAAAGCGAGGAAGAGGAGGAGGAGAGCGGAGACATGGGATGCCGCGCTCAAAAGCTGCACTTCACAGTCCAGCCGCTTGATGGCCAGCGAGGGGAGATGCTCACACTGGGATACGTCCCATCATGCCAAGATCAATACGGTCCTGGAAAAATAAAATCAACTTGAGCTCATAATATTTGAAGGTGCAGCTTTAGTTTTCGCTCAACAATAACCACCTCTTTTCTTTCTTTTCTTTATACAAGCTAAAATCAGTTTCTATGTGCTGGACACCCATTTTTACTTGTGACTAATTCAAATCTTTGCATTAATTTTATGGGAAAAGTACATATATATATTTTATATATAAATCTTTATAAGTTTAGTACATTTTAGTCATTTGTTATGCATCTTGATGGTATAATAATAATAATACATTGAGAGTTGCTTTTCTAAACCTCGTTGAAGTCTCTTGCAATCCATTGGGTAATTGTGTCAGTCAGCTTGTCAGCCGTACACTTACATACCGCCGTGTGCTCTGTGAGGTCGGTCTGATGCAAGCCAGGTGCCTCCACAAGCGTATGCTGTGTGTTGAGGGGGTATTTGAGCTTGGGGTGCTTCTGTAAAAAGTAAAACTTTATGTCAGTGTTATTCGTTCAGTTATTATAGTATTAAAGCATTGTATATACATATATTTGTATATACATAGACATATATGGTATAAATGTGTGTGTATATGTACAGTATATATATTTTTTTAGAGAGGGGGAGAGGGAGAGATATGTTTATATGTAGGCAGATGTGAAACTTTTGGCTACCTTAGTGACCTTTTTGGCCAACTGCACTCTCTGTCCTGGTTACAAACATACTGGTGATAGAGAATAATTGAAAATGGCCAGCAGCACACAGGACAGTGTCTTTCTGCACAGTTAAAATTTAACTAAGACACATTACCTAACTTATAGTAGCTGGACTGGGATTGCTGTATCAGGGGTTGTTACAACGTCGTACTAAAAGCCTTCTACCATCGCAGTCATATTTATGGAACGGTGTGACAGTGTTCTAGATCTTTGTATCTGCATTTCTGTTTTATTACACCCTTAGGGCAGCTAGTAAATTTCCTACCAGCCTCACAAAACAAATGGAATTTTCAGATACATTTCACTCCTCAGTTTGTTTACAGCTTCTTTGTGCAACTATATACATTAGTTGTTATCCTTGGAATATAAAATCATGGTGTCTTTATCTTAGGTATTTATCCTGCTTATCTAAAAAAGGAAAAAAAGTGAAGTATCACTTAAACGCCGTCTGAACGTCATGCAGCCTTTTCATTTAGGATGGGTGATTTGAATGTCATTACAATCTCTCTTACAAGTTAAAAGCATGGTAATCTCACACAGTGTATTCATCTATTGGAAGCGATGATGTGGGAGGCAGGATTTACACTCGATAAAAAAGTAGAAACATTTGTCCCTTTGTTCCAAACACTTGCAGCATTTACATTACATTACAGAATTTAGATTTTGTCCAGATGTAAATCACAGTGAAAGGTCTGCGGTGCCTCCTGTGTGCAGCAGGGCAAACAGTTGGGCTTCCATTACAGCTCCGCGGAGCTCAATTTGTGTCTATAATTGTTTCATTTCCGAGCTGCCCCTGCACTCACAAGCAGCTGTCCACGGAGAAACAGTGCCTCTAGGCTGATGAGAAACTGCATATCTGGCCATGATTCTTTACAATAAGCATGATGATGTGGGGGAATCTTTTGTGATTGTGATCTGGCCTTTGCCTGGACTTCCTGACAAAACCTCTGTCCAACCGCTTTTGTGCAGCTGCCTCAAGGTGTGTGGTCTGTCGTCTGATTTGGCTCACAAAATACAAGACATTTCCCAATTGCTGTTCAGTTAATGTGAAAAGGATAACTTCCTGTTTGTTAAGTTTCTTCTGAATAGTTTAACAGTCCTTGCAGACTTGAATTTAGTTCTCCAAAGGTCAGGTTTACTTAGCACTCAGCAGCATCACTCAATAACCTCGTATTTTTGCAAGTGGGATCCTGCAGAGCCGGGTGAATTTTATGCAAATGTGGGTTAGAAGGGCCAATTATTCTATGTAAAAGTTGCTACTTCTATAAAACAATCATTAGTCTCCAAAATTACACAACATTGCATGGAACAATCTATGTCTAACCTACAGGTTAATTCTGATACACGTGAAATGCTGTACCCATGACATATTGCATTAAGCGTTAGGCATGTTTGCAGGGAGCATGGAGCAGCATATGTCTTGAGGCTCAAAACAGATGGAAGCAAAGAGTGCCAAGAAAAAAGGAAAAAAAAAAGGGTGTAGAGCCTCCATATAGTCCAGTCCACAACTGACCTGCACTGACTTTGAGATGGAAGCATGGAGCCCAGAACACTGCTGAGGTGTGTGTGGTCAGCAGCAGCCTCGCCAGCTCATCTCTCCTCTGATTGATAGAAGATTAAAGTCAGCATTTTTGTTTTTAACGCTGCAGCCTGACTCACTGACTCTTCTGTCAGAGTTCTGTTGGAAGGGAAGCAGTTTGCGTATTAGGTGTTTTTTTTTTTTTTTAAAGATGCTGTCATTGCCCATTGATACTAGTGAAGTCTTTGGAGTCAAGCTGTTTGAAAGTTTTTGGCTGTTGCTATTTTCCTAATGACTCCAATTGTTTTGCTGTTGTTTGGATGGAGCTCACAGATGCACCATACACCGCCCTATTACACACAGGGTTAGTTGAACATGTTTCACCTTGATGCTCCAGTATTGTTTAAATTTAAAATGTATTTAACATACATTGCAGTTTTGTGAAACCTTTGTCTATCATCTGGTGTTTGCATCTGTACATTAATACGAGCACGTTCTCAACCATGACCTTCTTTTTTTAAAATTCCCAGCGCGAGGCCGTAATGTGGAAGATAGACATGATTATTACTTGTTGTTTGTTGTGTGGTTAGTATTGTGGGTAAAAGTAAAATCAATACTGCTCACAGTAAGCATCAACTGACTCTTACTGTATGCCACAGACACAAGGGTTAAATGGTTTTATTTCCTCATTTCAAAGCTGAAATAAAGCAGCCTCATTATATATAAAAAGGCCATATATTTCCATATACATTGACATTTTGGATATGACTTAAAATCGTTCTAAATCAGTATTGTAGTATTACGTGTAGTGTGTAGTAAAACCAACCTTAGATGATCACACAGCATTGCTCCATCAGTATGTATATATAGCTGGACTGTTGCCAATTGTGCAATATAAATAAAAGTACAGTGGGTGAAGCTGTGCCAGTGCTTGGAATCTGAAATTCATATTGCTTCAAAGAGAAGAAGGCTGATATTTATCATTACATTATTCCGGGAGAATAATTATTTGGAGCACTCCTATGCTCGTATCTGTTTCAATCAGCGCTGTTATGTGACTCCACCGCACTTGTGAACAATGTTGGAGAAAAAGACAAAGGAAATTTGCATATATTGCCCCTTGCTCTGTGAATTCATTTGGCCATTTTCAATATGGCACAAATCGAAAGTGTAGTGCATGCTGTTTGGTCCAGAGTACTACTGCATGAGTGAGTGAAGATACAGTAATAAGGCTGAAATACTAGGAGGTAAGGAAGAATACATGGAGGAGTGAGCTCACCTCTGTGGTGCTATCATTAGCTCGTTTTAGATTAGAGAGCTACCCTCACACTGGCCTTGCCTGAGGTAAGAATCATGAGAGAAACGGAGAGATTGGTTGGCAGAGTGCCACGCTGAGGCTGCAGTACAAATCTCCGTGTGATGTTCTCTGTTTTACAAAACAACACGTTCACTCCAGCAGAATTTTCTCTCTGACAGCTGTGCTTTCAGAGGGCAGGCACCAGTGTCAACCTCCCTGTCACCAACAATTATGTCGGTCCGATCTCATGGGTCTTTAAGTGAAAGCGATGGAGAACAGTGACAAAATCCTTTCAAAAGCCTCAAGTCACAGTCTTGGTGTCCTCATAAGAACTATGCAGCATCAAGAAAAGGACTCTGTACTAACACTAACAGAGTGTGTATTTTTATTTTTTAGTTATATTGACTTTTATTGTTAAGTTTCAGGGAAACCAATAGATAATAATAGACACATACTGAAAGAAATATTGTAATTTTTGTGAGTTTGAAAACAGCCACAAGTTAACAATGCTGCCTTGGCATGCAAAAAACAATGATCCACCAATGCTTTGGGATTTGACTGAAACACTGCATACACATCAATCGCTTTAGTCAAAAACATAGGTCATTTTGTCGTCAACAGTGAATGTGCTTTTAGCTTTAGAGGGCCCATTTAGGCACACTTTTAATGTGCAATGCTGATATAATGCTGAGAGAGACTGCAGTGAGGTTTATATGTGCTCATATAGTTTGGCCACAATCCCATGTTCTCATTTATCATGACTGCCTTAGTTAATTACTGAACTCCCAGCAGTTTCAGTCAGAGTTTCTGTTACTGTTAAACCCAGAATCAAGACCATGTGACCATAATCTCAATAGGTCTGTTTTTATTGCCACATTTAATCCCCCTTAAAAACACCAAAGATTCAGTTCTGCGCTGCTGAGTGTTGAGTCCTGATGAGTACGTCTCCAACACACTTTAGTTGTTTAAACAGAAAGGAAACAAAGTTTTTGCTACAGAAGTCTGTACATATGTACCAATTAGGTGACTGGAGTCTGGGTCTCTGTCACATACTGGAAGTTAACTTCCCACTGCTGTTTCCTTCCACCGCCTTGACTCATTAAGAGCCAGTTGACACTGGTTTGGAGAATGTGTTCGCCCCTAAGTAAGCGTGTAGCTGAGAGGGGTCTGACAATGGAAACTTTTTTCATACACATTTTCACATTTCAAGTTCTAAACTTACAGTTGACTTGGTAGTGTTAACCATGGCTTATAATGTTTATTATATGGTGTTTTTTGAGCCAAAGACTGCTAGAAATGACCATACCCTATTACAGAATTTGGTTGCTTCTTATATCTCTGTACACATTGTATTTGGACTGATTATTCAGTGTAAAATTAGCAAATAATAATGAGCTGAAAATACCAAAATAGTTTGTCCACTGTTTCTTCACTGACCAAAGACAGAGGGTGACACAGCTGGGGCTTGTTATTTTTCTGGGCTCACACTGGATGCTACTGATGACCCATGCCAGCAGTGTTTCATCTCTATATTAAACACCAGTAGGACTCTGACTCCACACATTGTCTAGCCTTGCCAGCTACTGGCAGGGCAAGATATATTGGAATTCACAGAGATGCTTCATTGTTTTTTCCTTTTTGTCTTTATTTCTACAAACTTCCACCATTTATTCCTCTGGAGGGTGATGGCACTGTGTTACTCAGCAATGAGGATGATACTGTGTCATCATTCCTCACCAGGGTGGTGTCAGCTCTGAGAGGGAAACTACTCGTGGAAGTCTTTTCCCAAAGCATGCTTTTTGTGACCATTTCAGCTCTTGACATAAAAATACCTACTTGTCTAACATCAGAAATGTTTTCTTAAAAAAAGACATTTATTTTTGTTGACGTGGGGTGGACCTTTCTCCTCTGATAATGGAGCAACATGTTCCCTTAATGCAGTGTTGAAATGCTGAATCCCTGCAGCGAATATTTATTATGAACTGCTTAAACATTTATTTCTAGTGATTTAGTGAATATCAAAACAAGCTTAAAATTGCAATCACCGGCATGCGTGCATGCAATGGGATCATGTTTTTTGTCATCTTTATGCTTTATGCTGTCCATTGTTATAAATCATTATAGTATAAAAAGTGGCTGTTGTCAATAGTGTGTGAGTACAGTCTTGTGTCCTAATCTCAATTTTCTAGTTCAGTCTCAGAACTAGATTTTGACAATCATTCATGAACATCTTTATCTTAAATATGTTAATTCCATTATTATAAAAATATATTTGCATATAAAATACATTTAATTGTTATATCTTGTGGAAAACATCAAGTTAACGGGCAATTAATCTGTCGCAATAAATATGTATCTCTATCACAACCATCTATCTGTTAATTTAGGTTGTTGCCACAATGATTGTGATGGAATTATAAGATCACTTTCTTAATTCTGTAGTCATTAAATTAATTATTTAACAACACCGCTCATGTAATTATTGAATTAATATCATTGCAAAACAATCTGGCTCATTTTTGTAGAATGTGACGTCTACTAAAGGTCAAGTACACATATTTATGAAACTGGCTCTTTTGAGAGACATTGCATTTGTGATGTTTGACCTCTTCGCTATTCAGTCCCATTAGAAAAAGTCACACAGCAGCACCGCCACACTTCAGTTTGCTAACCATTGATTTTCACCCTGAACCAGAAATGCTGCCCAGTGACATTATGGATTCACCAGACCTGAGCTCAGAAATGTGGGTTCAGTGATTGTGTGAGGACAAACAAACAACTTTTACATTAATTCAAAAATTCACACTCCTTTTACAATTTAAATTTCATGTCCCCAAACTGCGCCTGGACTTCGTTAAAGTGACAGCGAAACAATATTTTTCATCTGCCTTAGAACAATGATTGACGTAATTTTCACACAAATGTGCGTAGCTGCATGTGCATTTATAAAACCATCATTCATTTAGTAATAAAGATCATAAAAATGAAAAGTGACTGTTCCTTCACAAGCAGTGTGTAATAGAGCAGCTTAATCACCCCACGAGACAGCCCATTCAAAACCAGGACTTGCCATGGCAGCACAGGGCATTACTCATAACATCCCATTTAATGTTCTTCATCATTTGAAGCCATATAGGCCTGTAAAGTAGCATATGAAGGAGCGATGACTCTAATTGGCCTGATGCATCTTCTCAATGACGTATTTTGGTGTCAGGTTTATATTCAAATTTATACTGTGCTCTTTTCCTAGCCATATATTAAACCAAACTTCCATAAACAGAGCACATGCTCACTTTGCTTCTCAACTTCAAATGTTAACCTCCCCCAACCCTCCAACCCCTTCTCTGACTGAGTCACCACGTTGATGAACACACGCAGTCTCCCAGATATTGATAGAGCAGCCCTCCCTCTCTGAGGTTTTTCGTCACGGCTCCAATTACCTTCACCTTTCAGTCGTCACTACCTTAGCTTTGAAGTCACTTCTTTGTGACGCAGCCGTGCCTTGTAACTCAGCCAACTTTTTTGATTTGCATGAGTAAAGCAGAGAACTAAACACATCATTCTGTCATACTAAACAATGCATTAGACCATACACATTAAATGTATTCAATAATTGCAGTAACGACACAGCAGTTAGAGGTGACTTCATAAGCCCAAAGTTGAATACATTGATCAGAATATTTAAAACAAAAAAGCCTTAACCTACAAAGTAGCCCAGAACCAGCAAAAAAAGTAGTCATACAATTACAAAAGAGAAGCTAAACGGCCTTTTCATTGAATGTTTGTGGTGACAATAAAGAATTCTCCCTTGACCAATGTTCCTAATATAGTCCTTAGCAGTGGTTGCATAAAGCAATTACATTTAATTTTTGTAAAAACAAAATCAATAAAATAAAAAACCAGGTTGAATACTTTTGTGCAGTAAAACACCAAATATTGCTGGCTGTAAAAACACAGACTAGTTGAGCTGCCAATAGCCTGAATTGCATAAGACTGGCTGTCACCTGCTAAAATCTTCAAACATCTTTGTCATTCACTGCCGCAGACATACCCATAAACTAGGACTGGCTCCTCTTTTTAAAACTTCAGCAGTGGCACAGCTCAACATCCCTCCATTACTGATGGCTGATGTTGGCACCATAAATCCACCTCGAGTGCTGAAATGTCTCGGAATCTTTTCACCACAATCACTCTCACACCACAGACCAGAGTTTCTCTGCAGACCTCAGGTTGATAGACTCTTTCTGCCTCTGGGTTAGGTGGCACATTCACAGTCCATGCACATATCCATCACACATGTTGGCAGACATGAGGACTGCAGTCTGTTGCAGCAGACCCATCCGGCTGATCTTTAGCCACAATGACATGCCCTCATACTCAGCCACTTTTGCCTGTCGACTTGCATGATCTACATCTAGAGTCAGAGAGATATGGTGCTGAAGGTCTCATACGAAGGAGCAATCCTTCTTGATAGAAGCGTGTCCAGAGAGCAAACTCTCCAAGGGACATGAGCATGTTCTGACCATCTGAGCCAGATTTCATACCCAGCATCATTATATGGTTCATAGCTAGGGACCATCTGTCAGGAACAAGCAGAATGAGCCATCTTCAAGTGGTAACCCCAACTAGTGGTAAATCCCATCATACATATGCTGAGTGAGGGATCAGAAAAGTCTCTTTGTCTTCTTGACGTTATTTGTTCATGTAGTTATCGTATTTTATCATTAGGATTCAAATTTTGAAGCAGAGATCCCCGACACAGTGCTACCTGATGGACGGCAGTGACTCTTAAACATAATTCAGTGCATTTCCTCAAACCCTACCATGTGACTATGTATTTAAAATGAAGTCTTTTTTTTTTAGATTGGTTGGTTCAGGGTAGCAAATCAACTCCAAAAGGTAACGATAGGAAATTGCTCTGTAATTGGTGTCTGTTCAGGAAGAAGCCAGACAAACAAATGTCATCAGAGAGACATATGCCACACAGGGTGGCCAAATCAGCCAGGGGGCTCTCTTATAAATTGCTTGTCAGATGTGGTTCTCAGGTGCGGCAGTGGCAGATGGCTTACAACATTCATTGCAGAGACGCATTTGTGCATGGCAACCTTCCGGGGTTTTCTTGGCTCTCGAAAAACCAAAAGAAAAAAAAAAAAAAAGCTCACGTAGAATTATTCTGAATGTGGTTATACACCTGATCTCTTTCATCTTCAGTATTTCCTGGCATTGTGTTGACAGGGAGTATCATCAAATGCTGTGAACGACTTGAACAATATGCTGATAGAGGCTGTTGAGGAGAACAGATCAATTCAAAGGAAAGACAGTGAAATACAATACATAACTGAATCTGTATATCAATGCAAGTGCAGTTTTAAGACTTAATAATTCAGGAGCTCGTCCACAGATCACCTGAAAATGCATCATGAATTCCAGGAATTGGGTCTTTTAAAAAAAAAAAAAGAGTTTTAAATGTCAACCTGATGCCCGAGAAGTTGCGATTGCACTCAAGCAATGATTGATTCGCTTTTATATTTATAGAAAATATCAGTCATTAGATTTTGATCTTAAAGCACATAACCAGTATTTGAAGTACTGGTACAGGTAATGGCTGATACAACATAAAGGTTCATTTTCAAAATGGATTGATTGAAATCTGCTATGTATTAATTAGCAAAATGAGCACAAATATAAATGCGAAAAGGAGTACAACTGTTTAATATGACTAAATATTTATTTCCAGCACCTATATAATTTTAGTGAAATGTGTACCTGCAAAACATCTTGTTTAGAACACAATTGATAGATTAAATAGTTTAAACCAGTGGTTCTCAAACTGTTTCTACGCTGTACCACCATGATAACCAACATTAGAATAGAGCAGCATAGGCCTTCCCTATTAGCTTCCACCACACAGGAGAGATGTTTAGAATATGTTTATGTTTGAATATTGTATTAATTCTGCATGGTATGTTTCTGATTTATTCAATTGAAAATGTAAATGTGAAAATATGAATTTTCCCTGCGTACCACCAGTGTACCACTGGTGGTACGCATACCACAGTTTGAGAACCACTGGTTTAAACGATTCCCCTGGTTGATTAATCACTTTTATATATCACTTTAAAACTAGACAAGAAGTGTTCATGTGATTTTAAACATTCAGTGTTGTGAAAAGCATTTAATACAAAATATAAATTCTTCGACAATAATGGTACCAAGGAAATCTATAAGCATGACATCCCTAGTCAGAATCTGAATTATGTGAAGTATTGTGTGAGAAATTTCACACAGATTAACTGCATTTTAAGTAAGTGACAAAGCTATTCTGGTACTGTGGTCTGCAAGGAAAACAGTCAGGCTTCAAATTATCAAGACCAACCTAAACTTCATCTACCAGATATAAGCATTTACTTCGAGCTAAAAAAACAACATAATCTTTGACCCAAAATGGGTGAAGCTGCTGCGTTCTTCTGTTTAATCCCTTTGCCGAGAGTTTTTTTTTTTTTTTTTTTTGGGTCAAAGACACAATCAGGATAAATTTCCTCCTAAAATGCCTAATGTCGAGCACTAGGCTAAAACAAAAGTAGTGTTATATATACAGTATATAATCTATATCATGAGAAAAAGCCATATACTAATCAGTTCTTAAAGGTCCACCTTTAAGGAAAAATAATTAGAAGCTTTACATTTGTCACATTCAGCTTTTTAGTGAATAAAGATATTTTCTATATATGCACTTGACTTATATTGCATTTTTTGTCTTTCAGCCCACTGACAATGATTTCCTATAAACTGCCTCTTACTCCAGTTGCACCATTGAGCCTCCTTCAAGGTTTCAAAATTTGGCCACCCATGAAAATCATTTATAATCTGACACCTTTCTCTGAAAGCAGAGTGTGTGTTCAAAAGCCACAATACACCCCCATTAGTCACAGAGTGAAATGCTTGTTTAAGTGAATTGCTTGAAATGTGTCATGCCACGAGCCATCCTTAAAATGTACTCCTTTGCTTTGGCCAACGCCGATAACAGATGTGTGCATTTTCCCTCCTTTGTTTTCTGCTTCTCCTCAAAAGCACTGATTTTTCACTGCGTTTAATATCTGATGATATTGGTCTGTGTGTTGCTGAAAACTCTTGAGCAATATCTTTTTCTAGCCTCCCCCTCCAACCCTTTCAAAATTCAATAACACCCCACTAAGTTGGATCTTTGAAGTGACTATATCAAGCGAGAGGAGCTTGAGGAAAAATAAGTTAGAAAGAGGTTATAATTCTTTTTTTTTCCTGTAAGCAATTATATGAGAATGTGTCAGTAGAGTGAGCGTTAAACCATGACTTGATGGCACCGTGTTAAAGATTTGATTCTTTCTCCTTGTTTGGAACAGTTTATTTTTACCAGTTTTGTTTTTTTTTACTTCAGAATTAAATTGTCTTTATCTTTGTACACAAGATGTGCCATTAAAAAGGAGAAATAGATCATTATACACCTATATTTCATCATTTTTAGAATATGTTTTGTTCCAGGAACTTCACTGTGCCACAAGCAATGTGATCGGCTCAGGCATAGGAAATTAAATCTCCCTTCTCACACTCTCTCCCTCTCTCCTCTTGTTCTGACTCTCGTCAGTGTGTCTGTATGTGTGTGTGTGTGTGTGTGTGTGTGTGTGTGTGTGTGTGTGCATGTGTGTGTCTGTGTCTCTTTCTCTTGACTAACATTTACTCTGCTGGGCACACTTTCAGAAGTGTGAACTGAATTATAGATTTCTAATTTTGTTGAAACTTGAGGCCAGTGTGCCTTTAGTGAATAGCATGGATATTTTATCACAAATGAAAAAGTAAATAAAAATACAATAGCCTAAGGGCCTGATAGCAAACTATACTTTTCCAGGTGGATAAATGAAGGGATTTTTGACAGTAAGTTTGTCATTTCCTTTGGGTTCTGTCCAAAAATAAACAGGAAGCTAGCACATTTGGCCGCGGTGTACAGACATCAGGTCATGGCTTAGATGTCCCGGAGGCTCAGACTACTCTTTGACGCATTAGAATGAAAAAACGGTAACTTCACTAAATTTCTTGTCCAGGAAGAAACTGAGCTGAGACGAAGAAAAGCTGATGCATTCCTAATTAACTTCCATTTTTTTCCAATGGGAGGTCATCATTAGCAGTGGCCAATCAGGAGAGCTGTAAATTGGTAGTAAATGAGTGAAACAATGCTGCTGTCAAAGACAAATTCAGGAGGATTCAGAATGTTCTAGTTTTCTACTGAGAATATGATAGATTGTTAGCTAACCTATGCTACTTCCAGCCTTAAGTGGTGCATGATGCAAGGAATGCTGGGGCCTCTGCCTTTGACAGCGGTCTAATCCACACGGTACTAGACCTCATTCACTCCACCTACAGGTTGTAAGTCCAATAAAGGACATACCCATGCCCTTTTCTGGGTGGAATTAGAGCCCTTGATTGTGGACCACGACCCCAGTCTTACCCCTAGATTAAGCCCCCGTGTCCCTTCAAGTATAGTCACCGGTCCTCAGGGATCTTTGGGATTCCCTCCAAATTGTTGGTGGAAGGAAATCTGGGGAGAACTGCGCCCAAAAGAAAAAAAAAGATGATACTGTTGGATGTGCATCATAAGTATTCCTTGAGGCAGCATGATGGAATTTTTTTATAAATAAAATAAGAGAAAGACAAAATTTGAATGACGATTAAATAATTACGAGTTATCCAGTAATGGAAGAGTAGAGTCATTTACATTGTGTTGTTGAATCTAATATAATTCCTAATATTTAAACTTTTGTCACACCGTCTCTTGTTGAGAACAGAGCACTTCTTTTCGGATGTAAGTTTGGGGTGTTATTTTTTAGGTTTGAAATCTTTTTTTCTTTATGAATGGTGCTTCATTATTCATGTCATTCATGTTGGACTAGTGTGGAACAACAGACAAAGTCACTCTCCGTAGACATTGGTTCAACCTGAGGAGAGTTCTGACTCACTTTAATGAGATCTTCTCCACAAATCCTTTATAGATTACTTTATAGACAGTATGGTGAAAAAATAAAATTGCGAAAGACAGTATGGTGAAAAAATAAAATTGCTAAGAATATTAAACCTTAATTTGACTGGACCGCCTAAAGTCCAGTCTCCCATTGAAAATTGTATGATTCAAATTGAGGAAGCAATTCAAGCCAAGTAGTCTAAACCTTTAAGTAGCTGCAGATTTCTTACAGCACGGATGTAAAAAAAGGCTACTGCCATATGTGTCTGGAGTTTTTATTTAAGTTAGTTATTTAGTTCTTTTTTTTATCAAGAATTATATATCATGGGGGAAATCTGGCCTTGTGGTATCACTGTGTTTCAAGAGTTAATTTCTTTCTTAGTTTATATTTTAAAGTGATTGGTCTATTCTCTTCATACTGGCCTTTTTGGATTCTTCCTTTTATAGAAATGCTTTATTTATTACCTCAGGTATTGAAAGCTTTCTTCATTCTCCTGCAGTCAGAAGTCATAGTCGTTATCTGCGCTATATACAGTTTATAGTTGCAGCAGCACATCCAGTCATGAGAAGTGAAAAGAAGACTGCATTAATATACTGTGTTCAGTTGATCATATATGCACTTCACACAGGGCCCTTCATCTTATGTGTTACCAACAACAGATAAAGACATGAGTTGTGACTGAATTGCATTTTCACTATCACAGAAAAGAATTGCATTATAGTATCATTCCCTGTTCAGTAGAACAGCATAGAACGGTGATACAAAGCAATGACTTTGGGGAAAAAATCCTTTATACTGAAAGCTGACAGAAACACGTGTGTATGGGCTTGACAGTTTCCATAGATGATGGATTTTCTGCAAGTCTTGAGGAATAATACTACTGAGTAGTATTTTTAAGACATGTATAAAATGTCCACATGTGACATATCTGGCCAGATACCTGCTGTGGAAAAAAAAAGCCATTTTAACCGTATAATACCATAGCTAATACACATACCATTCCTTTGGGGGTCTGCTCTACTTTAAGTTGTCACTGGCTTGTCCTACTTCAGCCACCTGCTACAGGCCTCTTTGCCTTTCCAAACCTTATTTACTGGTTGCTGCTGGCATGAGTTTCACATGGGAAATTGTCTGATTTTGTCTCAAAACCTCATCATGGTTCATGTCTAGTAGTTGGTTCTGCTATTTTTCTCACATCTGTGTGAGAAAGCAGGCTGAAAGTGTTTCTGTGTAATTCCCCCGTACTTCTCTGTACTCAGACCACTTCTGTTTCCATGCCATGTTGTAAACACTCAAGCATGCATGCGACTTCTAAACAGAATTAGACTGCTGTGAACCCGTTCTCAAGATCCATCCATAGATTTTTTTGTCATACTTTAATACTTTTTAAGCACTTAAGAAGTAGTGACACATTGTCCACTAAAGACCAGTGTACTATTCTATGTTTAGAAAACATGATACCAACAGGTACTAAACACATATAACACATAATATGAGTAACTATGGATCCATTATATATTTTTGCTACATTAAAAAACAAAATGGAATTAATTCATCAAACCAAAGTTCAAAGAAGAGTTTTCACTGTTTACTCAGCATTTATATTTCTGGATTTGAAATAATATTAGAATTTAGAACATCAGGTGAAATCTTTGTCTGGTCCCTACTGCCCTTGAATCAGCATATTCTTCTCTTTTATAATACAGTAGACATCTTGACAGGTCTCAGAGACAGACCTCTTTGGACCTAAAACAATCCATGAAGTTTTTCTAATGATACATGGACATCTTTGCCCATACCCCCCATGCCATCTAGTACTACTAACTAAGGCCAATTTTGTCATTTACCTGAATAACCTTTACTACTTTGCCTCTTTGACTACATTTGTTTTTATGAGATAATTTGGTCTTCCTGTAAAATCATTTAAAATCTTTATTGCATTTGTACAGCTCATTCTAACTCTTCTAGAAATAAGGGTTTGAAGAAGAAAATCCCTTAGAGAAAAAAAAAACCTGCAAAACAATTACAAGCCTTTGGAGACAATACAAATAGTATATTAGTATGAATGACTGAAGATTTCCCAGTTCTGTTACCCAGCAGCAGGGTAGCACACAACAGTGAGTGTGGTTGCTATGGTGTGAGGTGGAGCAAAGGAAAAGTTCATTGAGCAGCAATTGCAGTTTAATGTGTGTTAAGGGGCCAATCACAAATGAGTAAAACAACATTAAAGCTGGTGGGGACCAGCAGTGGGCCTTTAGAGAGATTTCCCATTACACCAGTTCACTAAACACTAATCACAATCTCTTAAGGCTCAATCACATTAGGCTTCGCAAGTATATATAAACTTAGTTGGTAATGCTTTATTTTTTTGGTTTTGTGTTTATTATTATTATTTTACACAGTGAGTGATTCAGGCCTGATAAGAAACTCAATGCAACTTTGTTATTACATTGACACTGTATCATAATATATGCTTCTTTCTATCTGTGCTAAATCTAGGTTAGGCATGTCAATAAATGTGCTTCAAGATGATGATTCATTTTTTAAATTAATGAAATTAAATTTTAACAGAATGAAGGCTACTGTATATCCATAATTTGGCCATCCATTCAAATGTCACAGTCAATACACATGATGCACACAACAGAGTATCTGGTGTTTTCAATACCTCTATCTCTATCCCCAGCATGTGTGCGTGGAGGCTTCAGCTTCATGACAGATTCCTGGCTAGCATCAGAACAGCCTCACTAAGCACAGGACAGTAAGCAAGTCCACGGCATACAGGCTGACTGACACAGTTGTCAAATTGTGAGTAATTAATACTGTTGAGAACACTGCTTCACTAAAATTAACAAAAATAACCCCTAGAATTCTTCATGTGCATGATTGAAATCAGGTGTAGTGTGTCACAGATGGCACACTGCATTGTTCCCTTCAAATTTCCCTTTTCATTGCACTGGGTTATTGCCAGTGCCACATACATGTCACGTTACAGTACTAGGTGTATATAAATCAGAAATGGTTTATACAGGTCTATTGAAAAGCATGTTTTCACTGCTCTTTATGATCATCGCAGCCCAGTCAATCTGCTTTACCTACCACCTCACAATGTTTTATCGTCCCATTTTCATTCTGTGCTACATTTTCAACAACTCCCACACTGAGGCCCCTCTTTGTTCACTTTGCAATGAAATATAATTGCCCTCTGGCTCAAGATTACTGTTACTACTTTCCCGCGTTACACTTCATTTTATCATCTGTAGCGTTCCACCATGAGCCTCAATTGAGATGGCGTTTAGCGTCCCCTGGGGGTCTTAAGGGGCCAGAGTATCTTGCAAAGAAATAGGCTGAACAGAATAGGTTCACTCAGATGTTAGCCAAGGTATCAGCATTTCACTGGTGCAGTGATGCAGCAAAGTTGCATGATAATGAGCTTAGTTCCTATTTTTTTACTCCCCAGAGATTTGTAGAGTATCATTTGCATGAGGACAAAAAAAATCATTCCAGGGTCACGGTGTCCTCAAAGGTCATAGTGAGACAGGAATAACTGTATGTGAAGGAGAGTAAAAACAATGGCAGGTTCTTATAATGTCATTCATTTTTCTTTTCTATTGTCTTTGTCGCTGACTAATGCCTTGCTTTCACAGTTGACTTGTATAAATATCAAAAGCGCATTGGAGCAACAATTACACGGGGAGGTAAAAAAAAATGTCCACCCACCGTTTGCCATGATCAATACCTGAGGGATTTGTGAAAGCACCCAGGCTCCCGGCCATTGTTCTACATCAACATATGAATCCATCTGTTTTAACGCTTCCCTGTATTATTGATTAACTAATCCACTCAGAAGCTTGGCTCTCCTTTCTCCCTGGCTCACACACTGCTATAACTTAATAGATCCCAGTGGGAAAAGTATGCACTGAACTGTGAGACAAAATGTCAGGCTGCGATTGGCCCTGTAAAGGCCTGCCTAAATGTGAGGAGCACTGGTGCTGGAGTGCACATGCCTGCATGTTTGGGGAAAATGAAAGGTTGGAGGAGAGACAAGGGGAGGAAGAAGACAGAGGATGATTAAAGGGGGAGCATAAGACTAAGTGAGAGTGGGAAGGAAGAGAATTCACTGGGTTGATCAGACACAGACTCATTAAGCAGGGACGGGATGAGCTGCCAGGCTGCCACGTTTTAGTTTTAACAGTAGCTCTTCTGCTGCTCAGGTTTTCACATTCAGATTGTTTTACTATGCCACTTCTATTGTTGTACTAAAATTTACTGGGAGTAAAATCTAGCACAGTTCAAAAAAACATATTTTTGTATTTATAGTATATTAAAAATTTGTTGCAGAAGTAAACTTTGCAGCAATACTATCCAGTTTAATGTCGACATAATAAAGCTGATGTTATTTAAATGTCTTGATTTGTCTTTAGATAAAGTTATTATATATATTTCCATAGAATCTATAGTTCTCTGTCCTAATGTTACTTCCTATAAAGTCACTGCTCTTTATAGAATGTTACAGTTTGTAGGTTTACAATAGATCCAAAACATATTTTAATATTAATGTTTCTTTAAATGATACTGGAAAAATCCAAACAAATTCATATCAATAGATAGAAAGAATCAATTGATGTAACCTGCACACACAGTATATACTCCAAGAAGCCATGGCCAGAAAAGACAACAGAGCATTAGAGAACATAGCACAGACCATTCTTTGTCTCCTGGAGGTCTTTTGAATTCTTCTAGGCCAACCTTTGAGGTTTTCCCCAAAAGGCTCAATTTGGCCACAGAAATGACAAGATCTTTTTTTTTTCTCACAGTAGAAGAAAAGTCTGGGATTTCTGACTTGTTTTTCCAATTTCACCTGCTATCACTTCATCTCAATTCAAATATGAAGTCTTATTTTGGAAGAACATATTTGCATTATTTACAGATGCGGCACAGTGCTGTTGTGTGCATGAGCTGAAATTCCAACAAATGTCTGGAGGGCTTCACTACACTGTCAACGTGCTGCATGCCTGAACTGTATGTGACACCAACTGCATGCAGCACTGACGAGATACTTTAACCATGAAGGTTTAAAGGTTCACCCAATGCTGTCATTAGTTCAGGAGCAAAGTTATCCAAGTTCCCCACCTCACCAATGAGGGGCTTACCAACGACCCCTGTGACCTGAACTATTCCAAAAGTCCCACGTGTACACAGAGGTTCCCTGTTGGGTCTAGAGATGTCTTAAATAGTTCCATCAAATATGAAGCATTCTTTCATGGTGAGGGTAGTGAAACGTGGATTTCAAACATTTCTATTGTGGTGATGTGTCCCTGGGTATGAGCTGTCATCCCACTTTGCTTCTGGTGTGTGTGGACTGGTAATCTCAGATGATTGAAGAAGTGCTGCAAATGGATGTTCTGTGTGAGTGAATAGGTATGAATGCTTGAGCAGGAGATATACACAGTACAGATATATAGTGTCTGAAATGTCAGCAAGGTCAGGACACTGACTGCTTTGTCTTCATTGTGGTTTAGAACAGCTTCAGGGCCATAAGACCTGCTGGTTTGTCTGCTTTTTAAGCTAGCAGTTTTTTTGTTTTGTTTTGTTTTGTTTTTGTGTCCCAGAACCCTGACCAATGTTTAATATTTACGAGATACCTGACACCAGAGAGATTTTAATTTGTTAAAATAATGGTCAAGTTTACCAAATCAAACTTGAAACATGAAATCATATCTAGTGTCATTTCTTTTTTTATTATTATTTCAAACTAATATAAGACTCAACTTCATTTAATAAATACCCATGCAAATTCATATACATACAGTGTGATTCCAAACATATGCCCAGCACAGTGTAATATTCCAACCCATTAACAACCTCAACGTTTTATAACTTACCCTTAAGATTTTGTTGTGATAGTGTCCTTGAGCTACAGTTAACTTGGCAACCACACTGCGACTCTGCTCCGTGAGCGTGTCTTGACTGAAGAGGTGAAAGACAGAGAGCCGTGAGTCTCTCAGACTGCCGTGCTAATTAAAGGTATCAGTCATGAGAAAGACGTGTCAGTTTATAAGGCGCGAACGCAAACTGGAGGCTCATTTGTCACCGCCCAGATTTATACTCAATAAGAATTCAATTGCCTGGCATAAATGCGTGGTATGATGTATGTGTGTTTGTTCGTGTGTGTGTGTATTAAACGAAAGAGGAGACGACATTGAAAGAGCCAAGAAGAGCAGAGTGTTGAAACATGACAGTTTTCTGTCCTTTCTCTCATTTTAACTCTGTCTTATGCACACACACACACATACACACACACATATGCAGGCACGGCTTTAGTTAAACACAGCTACTCCGTCCATTGAGAAAGTGAACACTCCAGCTCAGTGTCAAGTAAATTGGGTTAGAGTTAGTGAAGAACTGGGACGAATGTTAAAGCTCCTCCAACTCGTGAGACGAGTCGCTGCACCATCTCTGCAGAGCTGCAGGATGAGCCCTGTGAACAGCATTCTCCAACGTATACCTGCCATCCATCACAGCTAAAGTTTGTTTACATAATGCGCCATGCATTCTTGTGTATTATTTTAATTAAGGAGTCCACCAGACGGGGACAAGAACATAAACTATTACTTTGCATAAGTCTGTATCACTGTCTTGATGAAGTTGCTGATAGCAAATGTAAACAGCTGTTATTATATTCTGTATCTGAGCGCGTCACATGGGTAACAGCTTAAGAGCCATCTGAGGAGCAAGATGACAGACGCTGTGTGGGCTGTGCCTCTGGTTGTGAGCTGCTGCTTCAGTCTTTGTCGCCCCTTCTTCCCTCACCATGTCTAAATGTCTTCTTCCCCCTGGCGTCTTTTTCTTTTGCTTGCTCCCATTCAACATCTCACTTTGACTTTACCGTATACTTAGTGTTTACTTGCTGTTCATTACAAAACCTTTAAGAGCAGCGTTATTGTTTGGCACTTTGCTCGTTCATGCTGGGTCTGATGGTAGTCATATTGTAATTTATGTTCATCAGGAAAACACATCAGTGACTTTGACCAACTTTTAGTTTGTTTCAAAGGGGAAATCATTCTTCCCACATTAGAGCTCAGTGAATCGAGGTGTATGTACCTGAGATCCGCTGATTACCTGAGCAATGAAAACTTTGTGTGGTCGTCTCTGCAGTTAGATGTTTGATCATGTAATGCAAACTGAACCAGAACATCTTACTGAGCCCTGATATTTCTAATGTAGGGCTCCGCAAAGTCCATTTAAGCAGCTAAGCAGCCCGGGCAAAACTCTACAGCAGTGTGGGTGCCAGAATTTAGTTTAGGTTTTTGTTGCAACAGGAGTACTCAATTACACAGTGACTACAGCAACACAACAAACCCATTGAGCTGAATGATCCTTCTTTTTTTTTCTTTCTTTTTTTTGTTCCTATGGGCAAATTACAGAGAAAATGGCATTTGTGAAGAAAAATTGCAATAAAATGTTGCTTTATGCTGTTTATGTAGTTAATAAATGTAGTTAATAATTCTGAACGCCAACAGTCAACTATTCGAACCTTTCTCTAGCTCATTTTTGCTACACCAGGCATGATTATTCAATTATTAAAGCCTTGTTGAAAAATGTACAAATGGGAAAAACTGTTTTTTTCTTTTTTAGTAACAAATCAGGCGTATACTTCACTACCTTGAGCAAGAATCAACCCCATCATCGGCCGCTACTTTCTACCTCAACCGACCTCGTTAGGTTTCATTCCAACAGGTAAGAGCACATGTTTATTTTCTTTACACCAAAACCAGCATTAACTTTGGTCGATACGAAACATTTTTATTAGTTCTATTTGAGTTCATCAAAATATTTGGGTTCATTTATAAAGGTCATCACGTGATGACTCCAATTATTTATTATTAATATTATTATTTATTATTATTCTCTGAGAAAAAGCATTTGGAACTAAAATCTCATCATCAGTGCCCCCTCCTGGACGCTACACACTAAACCATAACATTCAAATAATAAAATAAACATTATAAATTAGACTCATCCTGTTGACAAAAATATAAAAGCATAATGTCATCCTGTTGACAAAAATATAAAAGCAATTAATAATAAGTTATCATTACTGAATTTTGAATAAATAATACAAACAGTTCCTTTCTCAGGCTGTGATGTGATTAAGAGGAAATCACTATTTCTAATGTTATTATTGATTGGCATAAACATTGTGAATGGTTGTCATTATTGCCATCACACTTGTTTAAACGTGTTCACGCTACAGGGTATGATTTACACTTTTTTTTTCTGTACCACTGTGAGTGGAATTGCCATGGCGTTTGCGTCAGATCTTCCAGCTCCTGACGTAGGTTGACATGTAACAGATGGGTTCACATAGTATGTGATTTTTAAATTGTTGTTAAACTGACACACTCATTCTTAATGCTACATGTACAGCACCTTCTTCTCCTACTGACCTAGAGATTTCCTGCCCAAGTGTGATCAGGTTTTATGAGTCCTTGTTTCATGCAAAAATAATTCCAAAAGACTCAGCTTGACTTAAGGACTTGACTTGGCTCCATGGGGTATTCTAGTGCTGAAATCAATGGCAAATAGTTAGGTGCACACAGATTGAAGTCTGTCTACAGTTTGTTGTTGAAGTATCTATTGAACTATCTCTGTGATTATGTAGGACAGTGAGGCCTTAATTGGTGGTCTAAGCTGCCTATTGTGGACCATGAGTCTGGGGGCAGTTATTCTTTCTTTCACTGAGTGTGTTTTGGTTTGGTATGCACGTGTAAATGGGCTGTCATCTCCATGACAATGATGTGCTGAAGGGCTGTTATTGAGAACAGCACTATGCGACTTTTGTATTTAAAACAATATGCTTATCAATACTTTGTACATCTATGTTTATAACTTTGGTTTACCTTCCCATCCTTTTTATAAATGAATATCCTAATCCCTTTTATGTAGTTAATTTGGATTTTTTTCAGGGGTTAGCTGTTTGTTTGTTTGTTTTATTTAAGTAATTATTTGAATTTATGTGAAAAAGGACGTGGTATTTTACTTTTTCCATTATCCTATATACATTTTGTTTTAGCATGTGTTTTTTTCTTTATATTAAAAGGATTTGTATATGTCAGTATCATGGCTTGTGGCTTGACAGACTGATTAAAAATTAGCCTTGTGCATAACCACGTTGTATTACAATGTCACACCGACTCAGCACTCCCCTATGATCCTCTAGACTCCAGTTACTATGGACTTTTATAGATATTTTATCACCCCCTGCTATAGAAATATTTGATAGATATCATTATTACCAAAAAATGAAAATTATATCCTGACATATAGTCAGAATAACTTTACCACACTATGCTGATTTTTGCTTCTCTCAAACTGGAGCAGATTGGCACCTCAAATTGGTTTCCATCCTCGCTGCACAGCTCCCTGTAACTAGGACTCCTCATCTCCTCCACTTGTCTTGAGCTGCACAAATGCCAAAGTTCCCCGAGCTAATGTGCACTGGAGCGAGCAACCATCAGCTCCCTTGATTTGAATGCCACCCTGGCTTGAAGTGAATGGGCTTTTTTTTTTTTTTGCTTTTTCTGTCTTTCCTCCTCTTTTGTTTTTACTTTGCTTTGACAGCTTTACACGAGGAGCACAACAAAGTCAGGAGGCAGATGTGGCTTTTTCACTGCTCAGAAACTCCTGATAGCCCTGAAGGTGCTATTCCATTCTGCCCCTCGTGCAGCGTGACATGTGCATCGTGTGCCAAACAGGGCAGCAGAAGGTGTTCAACGTGACAGCTGTGCTTTAGCACTAAGGCAAATTACAGACAGCTGCATTACTATCAGAGCAGATTGAGAGTATATTAGTCTGTTTGCAGGTATGTTTTTCTGCAGTGTGTCATGGTTGGGTTCTGGAGTGAGGTAAGCAGTAGGAAACTTGTGTGTTCAGCTCATGGCTATTTTTAACAGCACCTCGATGCCTGCAGAAAAGTTGGATGGCAGATTCTTCATTTTTCTCCCTGCATTTGCTCCTGTAGCAGGAATATGCAGTATGGAGGTGGATGTACTGGAGCTGAAATGATGTAATGTAAATGTGAATAAACAAAAAGAATAGTACTTGCGTACTGCCATGCACTTTAACATATAAATAATTATATAACAATATAAATTAAACTAGACTTAACCATCTACCGCCGTAGGAACTCTCATTCACATAATTATTATATGAACTGTTTTGTCTGTATCTTTTCGGCAGGGAGCTGTCATCCTTGCTACCTTCCTTTTTAAACAAGCAATTTGCAGTTGAGTGTCTGGGTCACAGGGCCACTTCATAATAAGGACAGACAAGTTCAGCACACTGAACTGCCAGCCTTGAGAAATTAGTGGACATGCACTTGGTGAACAGAGGTTGTTTTCAGATAATCACAATCTATTCAGCTCTTCAGTTTTTTTTTTTGTTTTTGTTTTTTTTTTAAACCCAGACCATGTCCTGGCTCACATCATGCTGTGACAAAGTTGCATTATTGTTGCTGCCGTCTTCACTTAAGTTTAGCTTAATGTGAACCTAGTTGGGTCTTTTTTGGTGTCCAATCAAATGGAAGTGTCTTTTATTGGGATTAGACTCACAACTGCAACGTGAAACCCACAATGCATTGTTACAAGGCAACAGGGCATGTTGCATTCATTTTCTGTTTCATTTGTGATCATCTGGGCTGCAGGTCAGCCGATTCAAAGGGCTCCACTTCCTCTTTAATGACTCCAGTGTTGATAGGATTGACTGTTGAGTAAAAGTTTCACTTTAGATCCATCCTGGTCTTGAGAGTTTTAAACACTGCTAAAGAAAAAAAAATCAGGTCATCAGTTCTTTTTATACAGAGTAATTGTATGTAAATGTGGACTTGACTGAAGTGCACTTTTATTCAACACTTTTTGTGATGTTAATTTTAAGTGTCCCCCTTTAAAGAGTGTTCTTTATCCCCCTGTCATCTGACTGGTTCTTCTGATTTTTATAAAATAAAGAGAGGCAGGTGAACTTCTCCAACGGCTCAGCTAACCTTTCACTGTTTGAAAACACTTCCATTAAAATGAATTAAATAGATGTACGTGGCAGTAAATATTTGCATTTTCCTGTTATACTTCTGCTGCCCGGAGTGTGAGAAAATGTAACCTTCAATTGTGTAGTCCTGGTAGACCGTTTTTACACTTTATACTTACCTCTTTTCTAGACATTTCCAGGTTGACTACCCCCCCACCCCCCCCCCCACCCAAGCACACATCCCACACGCATTGATAATAATTTGTTTGCAAAAGAGTAACATTGGGTAAAGAAGTTTACGTTGACTGTTGGGGACTTTTTTATGAGGTAAAGTATCATTAGGTATCATCTGTAGCAGGTCATGCCTGAAAGAGAGATTAGAAATGGACTAGATAAGCTTGTGTGTGTTCCTTTGGTCTGTGGACTAATACATGTCAAACGGCCATTTGGTCATGGGCCCCAGTGAAAGAATCAATAATATATTTAACTTGAAGAGAATCCAGTCATTTCCATTTTATTTCAGAATAAAGTCTAAAAGATGTTTTATTTTAAATGTATTGATCTCTACTGATCCTTGAACGATCCTTGAAGGACCCTAGGGACGGCTGACAGAGACTAGCTGAAGTGTTCCTGTGTGAACATTATTGCCTCAGTCAGTGGGATAAAGACTGGTTGTTGCTGTTTTTTATATTGTTTTGTCCTTCTGTTCTCATCTTGTGATAATTCCAAACGTCAGGCGCCAAAAATAGAATTCCTTCTGTGTGGGCAAGCCGACAATGTTTTATTTATTTTTATCATACTCAGAGACATATTTACTCAAGCTGACATCACACACAGCTATCAGTTAAATATGTGCATTACATAACTGAACCTGTGTACACACTCACCTTCACGCCAAACTCTCCTCATTTATAGATTGTTTCAACGGAATCAGACAAGCACTGGCTGTAAAGGTCACAGTGTTAATCAAAATCTCAGTTGATTTGATTACACGTTATACTAGGTGTTTTTCGCAGTAGTACTTCATTATCATGGTTCAGGAACAAACTATGCATGGTCTTCTGCTGTCTGTTGACTCCTACACTTGCCTTTTCCCTGTAGGTTTTGTTTGCACATCCAGCATACAGTGTAATGAAATTAACAGAATTAAGCAACTTCATTATTAATCATTTGACTTAAAAGTACAAAGAATGGCTATTTTGATCTTGCATAATTGTAATGTTATACTCCAATTACATTGGATATTTTGTTATAATTAGGTGACTGCACATGTTAGCACAAGTGAGTACCATGTTCTGGGTTGATCATCGTACTGCGATCTGCGAAGACCTTCCATACAAAGCTAACAGTTTCATTAATGGAGAGGATGTGTTGGAACACATCCTTTGAGGAGGGAACAACCTACAAATAGTCTGGTTACCTTGTAGAACGTTTTCCATGTACGCCACTGTGCCACTCACCCATGAAAACGCCATCTCATCTCATTGTGTCAGTACACCCACTGTTGACAGGTGAAATTAGTTGTGCTAGCTGTACCTTGTCAAGTCCGCTGTGATAACCTCGACACCTGACTTCAATTCAAATTGTTAAGAGAAGAAAGCTCTCTTCCCTGGTTGAATGATTTTATCTCCTTTTTGAGCATCCACTGTGGACCTTGTCAAGAGGTTTTTCACGAGCAGAAATGCTGAGATATAGCTGACAAATGCCCAGCAATATGCAGAAGAGGTATAAGACGGTAAAATAGGAAAATGATGAGAAGGATAGAATTGTACCAAAGATTGTAAGAAGCTATATATATGTATATTAACCTTCACTAATGTAAAAAGTAGACATAAAGAAACTAATGAACAGCAGGTGGCCTACTTTGGTGACTTCATCCAAAAAAATGTTTTGGATGAACAGACCAGGGGCCGCTATAGTAACAATAGTGTTTTTCTCATCAAGGTGAACACTTCTGTTCTACAGTGTGAATCAACACAACCCTGCAAGGTGCAAACCGCTTTAGACTCCTAATCCTGCCAAAGCATGCTGTCATCTGATAAGCAAACACAGGCTGGATCGATGGTGGCAGAGATCAACGTGTCCACAAGCCTGTCCAATACTAAGCACTCAATCAACATTGAAATTGACCGGTGCTGCAGCTACATTGTCAAGTATGTCCAGTGAAAGTTGCAGTCTGGGTGAGGAAGGGGGGGGAAACAAGCAGCTGTTTGAGAACTAATGTAACCATTAAACAATGCAGCGTAAGCACATCCACACGGTGTACACAGAGCTCTGGAAAACACAGATTTGTCCTCTCTTATGCTCTTGGGGGAGATACATTTGACTGTTTTCCACACAATACACATATATTCAGACCTGATTGTCTCTGCAGCCCAGATGATGTCTAAAATAAAACCAAGGAATAAATAGCTCCTATTCTAATTGTGCTAAAAAGAAGTTGAGTGAGCAGCTTCTTCTAAATAGTCCACTGCTTTCCTCTGGTGATCATTGATATTAATGTATTTACCATCCAGTAGCAGCAGGTGCAACACATATTGGACAGTCCTCTTTCCCAGAAACAGATGTTGTGACCTAGCAGAGTTTTCCAAACTTTTCTGACTCTTCAGACCACAGAGCTAACCAGACAATCCAAGACCTGGATAACTACTTTCAACACATGGCCAAAAACTGCCCTCTGCTCATCACTGATCCAAAGATTCATGGGGGGAGGAGGGGTGCTCTAGGTCATTTCTTCCCAGCGAAAAGTTAATCTCGCACCAATTAGTTCCAGCCCAGAAGGTACCACTGGGCTTCATGCTATGAGATGATGGTATCCTTTGGGAAACTTCCTTCCACTGCTCTCTCCCACCTTTTTCCCTCTTCCCACAGATTGACTTCAACAGGATGAAGCACAGTCATTCTTTCACACATACACACACACACACACACACACACATACTCACACTCTCTCCCCTTATGCTTTTTGTATCGATCCAGCCAAGGTTCTATTTTAGCTCTGCAATTACATCTGCTAATATCACTGGAGTCGTTGCACAACTCTGCTAATTAATTTATCAATGTGCTGTCATAGAGTTAGCTACTGTGTGGTCTGACCAGTTCAGTACAGCGTGTCTTTAATTTACGAACATAATTTCTAAAAATCAGTTTGTTTACTTGCTGAAAATAATAAAATAACTAGAATTCAAGACCTTTATTGATCAGACAAGAGGACAAAGAAAAGATTGTTTTCATTGACTGGCCTTATTCGCTAAACATTGACCGATTTACAAAATTGATACCTGCAATACACCCAAGGTTGGGTTAGAGGCAAGTTCCCCACATTGACTATTCATTTATTTACACTTCAGTGATGTGTATGTACAAATATACCATACCAAGTTTTCCTCCTGATCTTGAAGTAAATGGCTTATCACCAGTTTCTGACTGACTGTTCACGAGATGACATTTGAATAAATCTTCAAACAGCGTTTGCCACCTAAAATTGTCCTGTTGAAAATCAGTGAAGATCCTATTGTTTTAACAGGAGTAAATGGCTTAAAAAGCCTTTCCTTTTTACTTACAATACATCCTGATCAGGATTTGTTGTTTTCCTGATCATGACAAAAGATTAGACTAAACTGATGGATGCAATTCATTTTTCCACCAACAACTTTGTTACATATTTAAATGGGAACAATGGTTTTCTGAAGTGCATTCCCTGCAACATCCACTGGGCAGTAGTGCTCTAATCCTTCTTTTGCTGCCTTATGACCATTAATTCCCATCGGATTCTTCCCAAGTGTTTCTTGCAAGTTCTTTGTTCCATTCTTCAAACTGTTCCTTTCTTGTTGCATGTGCAATATGGCTCAATGCTGTCCTCGTGATTTGGTGTTACTGCTTTGTTTTTTTGCAACAGACAGAATTGGCCTTTATTTCTAGCCTCAGGGCCAACAGGCATTCACAACCAACAGCTGTTTCTGTCTTTGGTCTTCATGCACAGATTCCTGACCCCTTCATTGAAACTTTCTCCATGATCCTTTTCTATGTTATCTTGACATCAGCTGCATAACATCTGATCTGATTCTGATCAGGTTTAAAAACTATTTAGTAACAGGAGATAACCCTTTTTGCAGCATGTCTGCTGGGATATGGCTTTTGATGCACCGTGTCAGGATTACTTGATTTTTTTTTTCTTCTTCTTAACCGTACATTTCCGACCAGTGTCCACTTTTCTGCTCTCTTTATTTGGATCTATTTATCCACTTTTCTTTCATTTGGCCATTGCTTGGTTCCTCGTCTCCAGCCCTCATTCCCTGCCATGTCCGTGTCTGATTTTCTCTCAATATCCGTGTTCACACATCTGTGTGACATGAGTAGAGGGGCCTGTAAATGGAGATTGTGAGAATGTGACAGATGCAGATGAGTGTGTGACAGGGAGTAGTAGCTACCTACCGCGCAGACGTTCAACCTGTCATGCCCTTAGCCCTGATATTATTTTACGAGTGCCTTCTGACATGTTCACATTCACTCCTGAGCCCTATTAGGAGTTATTTGTAGCTGAAATACTCTTGTTATGTGAGTCCTGCAGCAGGTCAGATGTTTTTGTTTATTTAAATAACAGCACGTGACTCAAGCTACTTTTTCTTAGGCTGATTGGTGTCAAGTTTTCTATTTCAAGTATCATGTAAACTTAGTTTTCTATTACATAGTTTTCTATTTCAAGTATCATGTAAACTAATCTTCACTATGCTAATTGTAGTTAAAATTGCTGAGTAAAGATTGAATAACATTCTCACAATAGCTTTGTATAAATAACCACTAGACTGTGAAATAAATTACCACTGACTATGTTCATATTTTATGATTTTAATGAGACTGGGTACAGAGGTAGAATACACTCAGCAAATGTAACTACCGTGTGCTTACAGAAGTAGGACTAATACTGCATTAGCCTAGAAAACAAAGACCACTTTTGTTTCTACAACCATTTTTTTTTCCCCATCTACTTTCTCCATGCGTATGCTTTTCTTCAGCCTCATTTTCTGGTTCACCCCTGCTGGCTGCTTAAGTTGTAAGGACATTGGAGTGAAGGTTTAAGGCCCCACTGGACACAGAAGATGTCCTGATGTACAGCTGTAGAGAGTGGCTCACATTCCACCTGAGAATTCTTCAGCAGCCAAGACTCCTCACTGCAGATTGGTCTGATCATGTGTGTGTGGAGCCTGATTCCTTCTATTCATACAAAAACTGCTCAGCTGACATTAAAACTGGTATGATAAAGGGGCTAAAGAATGCAATGATTTATACAGAAAATAAATAATTGACTTATTTGAAAGTTATCCACATTATCTTATTTGTAGGGACAATAAGTATTTGGTGCTGTGTCTTATGATCTTATGTAGTATCACTGCCCTCTGACTTTCTTTTCTTTTTTTTCCCCTTTTTTTGCGTTGAAGTGTGTTGAAAGATATGGCATAGTAAATATATAGCAGACTGTCAGTAAAAGGTAATGCTTCTATTCATCCATTCATTTCGTTTAATAATAATAATTATTATTATAATTATAATAATAATTATTATTATTATTAATTAGAAAGTTTTTACTATCTGGAAAAAAGGACACATGAAACCAAACACAGGAAGGATGAGATGGTAATCACACTTCTCATTTAAAACTGTGTTATTATGGAATAAAACAATTGTCCTAGTCAACCATTTACTGTTTTGATGCATTAGTGCCATAACAAGTTGGTATAGCATTCAATCCTAGCTTTAACATTTAGAGTTTGTTTTTTTTAGGCATGTTACAATGTTGAGAAAGTGGAGGTAAACTGCTAGAGTAAATGTCCAGCAGGTGGCCAAGATTTGTGTGTAGTGTTGTGTATTTTATTGTTTATTTTATATCAAATGACTTATCTCCAAAATGTAAATTTGTTAATGGTTCATATCATTATCCCCCACTTGTTCTGTTTAGACCCAGCACTTTCTGAGCAAAGGTTTCTTAAGACAAAAACTTGACAAAAAGCATTTCAGTTAAGCTATTACAGCTTATTTAACAGAAAATGTGAAGGACACAATAATTTTGGTGTTGTTCAGTGTCAGCAGGTTGTAATTAGAAGTTAAAAAGCAACCTCTGAACTATCCCTTAAAATCTGTTTAGGTTCTTCAGGGCATGGATGATGGTTTTGTCATGTGAGCTTCCTTCGTCACTAGGAGAGAAAATGAAAAGCCAATTTCAGTTCTTACATTCTCTTTATCTCATTATATTATTCCTGGGCCAAGTGCAGAAACATGTCTGACACCATCAAGTTACCTACAGTCAAACCTCTCCGTCATCCGGTGCAACAATTACACTTGGATTTATAAATAAACCCTCAGTGGCTTTTGCAATTTTAAGCAACTCCAGGGATGCTGACGTGTGTTAGCCTGAAATAGCCAAGTGTAATATAAAAGCATTTATAGAGGTAGCCAGCTATTTATTTAAATAATCTTTAGTTTCTTATAACAGGCCAAATTCTGTCGTGAAAAAAGGAGGATGAGTCACACGTTTAAAAATAACACATTTTCCCTCTGATAACTTCTCTTCCTCTGCAGACTGTGGCGCTTCAACACTCACAGTTTGTTCCTTTGTCTACGCAGACAACTTCAAAATCACAATGAGACATCTGAACAAGTTAACTCTAAAATGATCACTGTCATTAAAAATGCATAATTAATCCTGTATTAATTAGTCAACACAATGACTGTAAATGACACATTACTGTAAATGTTTAAGTGAGATTAATGCCCCAAACACAAAACAACGCAAATGAATCAATTGCAAAAAGTTTTTTTTTTTTTTTTTTTCATTTCTGAAATATGTAAGCTGAGGTAATGGATCTGTTGATGTGAAATCCATTTTAGACCAATGCTTGGGATAGTCCTCTGGTATTGATGCACAGATAATGTCTCTTCACTTAGACCCATTAACCTGCTGCTCTGGATACAAATGAATTGTTAAATGGACAGCCAGCGAATGTCTGAGTTGATTTTTGCCACCGACGATATGTCATGCCGAACATTTGTCAGTGGTTATTGATTTAACAATTTAGGATGAGATTGCCTGGGAGTCGAGAAGCAGTGGATCAAACTCAGACATCACAGATTTAGGACAATTAGTGGTGCACCAAATCAGGACTGAAAATATGAGATGACCGAACAGTTGGCCGTGTCATGAAGAGGCAGTGTTGTCATTTGTCGCACAGTTGAACAATCAGACCACCCTGTGAGCAGGAGAGAGTCCAGCTCATCTGTGCCCAGAACGGCTTGTCCATTTGTCAGAGAAAACAAATGAAAATGTCATGACAACCGGTGGAGAGAACTCCAGTAAGTTGACACATTTACTAATCCTGCAGGAGTGAGAACATGAATGAAATTCCCATACTGTTTTCACGCTCTGCTTGAGCAAATAAAATTAAATAATTTCAACTTTGTCCAATTCACTTAGTCAAAGACAGGATAGAAAATGTTGGCAAGTTCACTGCGTCGAGTGTAGTTCAGCCAAAGATACTGACATGCAGTCAGAGTCAGAACCAACTTGTCTCCAAGTCGATCACGTGGAAATACGAGCCTCCCAGCTATGTGACAGTCAGACAATACAAAAAAATGTTTCAGAAATCTGTGTTGAATCCACTCGTACCCAGAGACTCATGGGTGAATAAATATAACAGCTCCTGCTCGTAATTGGGTTGATTTGCTTGTGAACTCGTCACTCTGCTGCAGGCAGGCCTCTTTATGAATATATTTATTATCACAAAGACACCTACAAAGCCTCGTCCCACACCGACACAAGGCAGAATCCCCAGAAACACAAAATCCTGTGCACTCAGGAACACAAAGGGACTTTGGCAAATCAAACTTTGTAAGCAGACACAGCAACATCACAGCACTCCTCACCCTTGACACGCGTCTCTCAGATCACTGTGGTGTCACAATGACAGGTTTTTTTGTCATTTCCATTTTCTTTTTTCCATTCCCTCTTCCCAGATAACTAAGCCACTGCGATTTTGTCAAATTTCAATTTCAAGAGAGCACATAGTTTCCATCCAGATTCCAGAGACAGCATTTTTTAATTAATATTTATTAATATTAAAAACAATATGTCCAGTGAACTGATGTTAAGTGCAACTCTCACATGCTGTCCACTTAGCAGGATGTCTGTTTGATCATCTGTGGACTGCTCACTTTCTCAGAGGCCAAGCTATTTTCTAAAGCTCCTCACTTATTCCTTTTCACATTAATGTTTTCTCTGACCTTTCTCTTCCTTTTACTTGAGATTTTTCTCACACTTCATCTTTGACAGATGTAATTCTTTATTGTTGGCAAGAATTATTTTTACCATTTCAGAATCAGTAAAAGGTCTGGACTCACTTGTTTCCATCCCAGCAGCAGAATATGGTAAAGGAGACCTTCATAAAGGGATGAGACACCTTTAAGGCTCATTAACTCTGACTATAAACAGACATGCAAATATATACTAGGTTATTAGTGAAGAACAACCTATTATGTAGGATTGTCTTTTCTTGTACAGCAGCACATTCTTATTGAGTCTTCTTTCCAATGAGTATGTGCAGTGCAACAGACGGTTATCATGTGTGTAGATAAGATTAATGACTTAATGCTTGGGCCAAAAATCACAGTTGAATCATATACTTATACATTCCTAATTTTTTTCCCATGAGCTGTGGTTTTATTTCATGTCATGGCAACAATGTGTGCAGTCACACAGCGGCACCATTTGATTAGCCTTCCAGTGGCTTATCTTTAGCCGCTAAATGTTGGTTCAGCTGTTGTGTTGTTTACACAGGTGTTTTTGTTGACACACAAGATGCCTACACCTATATACATTTGTTGTCGTAATTGTATCCAATTTGTTGTTTTTAGTTTGGAAGTTTAGGTAAAATGCAAAAATGTATGTCAAAAGATGATGAGTCACGGTGATTGACTATTGGCTCAGAGGTCTATTAGAGGATGGACTACAGTTGTTACATGAACAATTAAAACAAATAAACCAGTTATCTACTTGCAGGAAAGGCAAGCGTTCTGACATTGTTTTCCACCGCATGGCCACGATGTATTTTAGTACGCCAACAATGTGGTACAGCTGTGTTACAGCACCCTCTGTGGGAGGTGGAAGGGGACTTTGTTTGTAACGAGATTCCTAAGACAACTGGTCATCATTTTCCTAGAACCAATACATAACTGAATGTTTTCATTTCGGCGCTGTGAACATACGTAGCTCCAACTCGTCTGGATCTTTTGAGGTTTGGAAACATGTTATTGATTTTTACCATTGTTGTTCCAAGCAGCAAGATGGTCACGAATTCCTGAGGGCACTGGGGAGTGAAGGCCATCAACCTGGCCTCTTGTGTTGTTGAGAATTGAACCTAGTGAGGAGTCTGTCTAAAATCCCCTGTGGCTCTGAGCTCATGTCTTATGACCTTGAACAGGATAAAAAAACAAAAATGTATGCCTGCTTCGGTGAATCCCATGTGATGATTAAGTTGGATCAAGATGTCCCTCCAGAACTATCTCTTATTGTCATTTCACTTAAATGATAAATAATTACATTTAACCATGTTTTCCCTAACTTATAGTCTTAATAGGCTGTAAAAATGTTAACATGTTATAATTAATTTGTAAATAGAGCCCTTTGAATTTTTGAAATCTATTTTTAAGCCTGCACAGAATGACATACTCTGTAAACCCAACAAGACATTGTTAGGATTACACAGTGTTGACTTAAACAAACACAAACTCCATTAGGCAAAATGTTAAGTCATAGTTAAGCATAATTTTTTCAACATTTCTTCCATATTAATAATTCCATCATTTGGATTAGTTACAATGGAGATCAGCTTTGATGCATAAACATCTACCTGCTGATATTAGTAAGGAGTATTATTTTATTTTATCTTTTGGATCAATTGTGATTAAACTACAGTTACCCTGAAATTAATCAAATTAAATTATACTTGTTGGACATCACTAGTTATTATTTTGATTTTATTTTTACCTAAATACATTGCACTTTCACCAAAAAATTACTTCAAATCTCACTTATTCAATTCTAATATATGAAGCATGCTGGCAAATATATACTGTGCATATGTATTATCCAGACCGTTACGTGTATATGAGCACACTGCATGTTGCTCTTCTTGCGAGTTGAATAATTCCAGGTTTCTAACGTGTATGTCAATTCACACAGTAAATATTGCCACTGAATTGGGCTCACCCACTGATCTGCTTGGAAAGCAGAGGGATTTCCCTCAGCTGAGACCATGCAGACTTTAATCACTGACCTCTTACTAACTAAAGTGAGCAATCAGTCTGTGTTAGTCTGACACTATGAACATATTTACTTACTTGAGCTCCTGTTAAAGTATATTTTGTCCATAGCGCTTTGAACCTCTGAAAAAATAATGATAACAGGAGTATTTTGTCCATGGCGCTTTGAACCTCTGAAAAAATAATGAATGTCGATGTAGTGATTTGTTCTCCTCCAGAGATTTTTATTAATAGACTTAGGGCCAGGTGATCAGGTCCAGAAATCATAGTTGTATGTTTCTACCAAATCACAATCTGCAATACATACTGTATTTGATATTTTTGTTCAGTTGGGTCATGGATGGTCAGGTGCTGTAAGGCTTCACTTCATTGGGTTTATGGCTGCCTGGATAATCGTCTTCATCCCAAGCTTTTTGGCAGCCTCCATGCTCACCTTGTTTACACGTGTCTGCAAGATGTTGTGGGATTGGCCTCATGAATCATCATCAGATAGATTCTTAATTGCAAAGTGTTTGTCTTCTGAAAGTCTGGTGCTAAAACCTCACTATCCAATATGCTTTCTTTGTCAGAGAACTATGGGACTATGCATTCACTGACCAGTTTACTTATTAGGGCTTCATACATTATAAAACATTATAGGTAGAAATGTTTATTACAATGCTTGAGTAGAAATTCCAGTGAATACCATCATTT
The DNA here is from genome assembly GCF_000523025.1 of Cynoglossus semilaevis. Taxonomy (NCBI): domain Eukaryota; kingdom Metazoa; phylum Chordata; class Actinopteri; order Pleuronectiformes; family Cynoglossidae; genus Cynoglossus; species Cynoglossus semilaevis. The sequence continues at coordinate 29,795,488 of NC_024307.1, read as the reverse complement.
TGTAGATGTCTAGTTATTAATTTAGGAATAATTAACTTTTGAGAGCTTTAGAGGAGAGATGAAGGTTAAGGCTTCATTTGTTTATTTTTATTTTTTTTTACCAACTAAAGAGAGCTGCTGCATGACTTTGTTGCATATTTCCTTCAAATTACTAATGTTAAAGTAAATAAAATATTTAAATAGTTCTGTCGGCCAACATTTCTATCTAACACTAATGGGCTACATATACAGATAATAAAAGAGATAGCAATTGTCATATACCATTAATTCCAATGCCCTACAATGAAACTAAACAACCAATGAAGAAAAATGTTGTATCATTCTTTGTCTTGCAGTACAATATATGGTGATTAGTTAGTTATGAGACATTAATGAAAGCCCTGTGTGGCTGGGTGTGGCTGGTAAATGATAAGCATCAGTCTTCCCAACTGGATGCCAAATCCATATGTAAATAGTATGATGGCCTCCTCATTACATGTGATGCAGCAATTGCTGAGACTGCACTTCATATAAGTGCTGTGGCCCATTCATTAAAACATTGATGTCACTCTTACACACACACAACGTTTCTGCTTAAAACAACATGCACATTGTATGTTGACGTTCTCTGCTACAGTTCTTTGACATTTAACGTCCCTGTTCTTTCAAGTAATAACTGCACATTTCACATAAAAAGCTCATTGTCTGCTTAAGACTGATGAGGCTGTGAAGGCTTGTTCATGTTGCATTCTTATAATAGGCCGATGTGCACTTGTTACTGTCTTTGTATCAACATGCACAGATCGTGCCAGGGGATAGCAGGGCTTCTGGGTATTACACAGTCTGACTGTCATGTTCACTGCAGCAGGAACAAAGAATTAAGCATTCTCCAGTGACAGAGTGTTCCCCAAAAGCCAAATTCACATAACAGTGACGGATGTGGATAATTGTTGGATATGCCTAATTGTTAAGCCAACATTACTCAGCATGAACACTGGAGGCTGGGGGTTATGATCATTCACACTTAGTGGTATGGTTGTAATAGAATTGTCTGACAATTAAAAAGTGTTTCCAGGTCAATAGGCCAAAAGGCTTTTGTGAATTAACAAAAAGCATTCACCGTTGTTCACCCTTCATCCTGAGCTCATTTGTTTCACACTGCGAATGTCTGATCTGGGCTGTTGTTCCAAAAATCTTCTCGTGTCACTCTTTTGAGGAGGGAGAGTACATTCTGTCTGTACACATGGATTGTTCTTCAGTACACTGTCCTATAAGCATTAGTGTGCCATGAGATGATGATGATGATCAGGTGTATCAATGGAATTTATCCAATTTCACTTGATTGGTCTGAAGACCATGATTTACCACTGTCATCACTGTCTTATTATATACCATTCCAATGTCACCTAATGCAGCCTGTGTATCTTCTTTGGTCTGGCAAATGCACTTTAGGTGTGTTACGGCCTGGAGATTGTGTACCAGTCTGCCAGAAATTAGGAAACGGACAAAAGAGGCAATTTAAAGCTTTATCTATGCCAGTCCTTAATAAAACAGTACTTTATCATGAAACAACAGAGTAGCCTGCCCTAGTGTTTCCCATTAATTGCAGAGAGTGCCAACCCACCACAGCCATTTGACCAGTGGCGTGGCATGTGGGAAATTTTCGAGGAAACCAAGACAACCTGGGCTCATTCACCAGGTAACATTTAATACATATTATGGAAAAGTGACAAAGCTTGCCTTCCCTTTGCCACCACAAGAAAACAACACTGATTTTGTCCTTAAAAACATTAACTGAAATTAATCATAATAGACACTATTTTCCTAATTTCATTCATTGCTTATCTCTGTCGTTCAGCCCATCCCACAGCTGTACCCGGTCTCACTCGGGGGTAATGAAACTGTAACCACCATCCCAAACCCCCTGCCATTATAATAATATACTACCAGATTTAAGCAAGTGCAGCCAAAAATTACAGAAACAATTAAAGTACCTAACATTCTGTAAACGTAGCTATGTGTAGTAGTAGTAGTGGTTACAGAAAACTTTCCTTGTTCTTCGCACCTTTTTCATGCCTGTCCTAAAGTAAAACTCTTAACACTTCAGTAACAAGTAACAGTATCAGAACCAAATCTAACAGTGAATATTTTAGCATCTCTCCCAGTCTGGTGTGCACCTTCTACTCTCTGACTGGCGTCTGTTCATCAAGTCTCACTGCAAGACTCAACTTTTCCTGTTTTCCTCAGTCTGTTTCTCAGGCCCTGTTTTCCCTGCTCTTCATCATCGTCATGTTACAATGACAATGATGTCGTAGGAGTCATACACTGCTGACTCCTATGTTAGTGAAGCACAGTATGTCTGGCAGAGATATTAATTAACATAACATCTAATAATTAGGGTTGTTAATCGATTCATACTTTTATTATGACCTTTTTTGTGACTAATAAAAATTTAGAAGTTATTATTATTGAGAAATGTCAAGAAAAATTGACTCAAATTACTTGGGTCATTATTGTACATTGTGACAGTTTTTTGAAGAATGCAACAGTTGCTTTCCAAACGTGGTGAAGCCCTTTCCCTTCAACAAAATTAATCAGTCTCTCACAATCAATTTTGGAACTGTGTCAGTCAGCTTATCAGCAACAGACTCACCTCCTGCTCTGTGCCGTCTGAAGCTGATCTGAAGCACACCAAAGCTGGTCATCTGACCTAAAGTTGAAGCCTCCACAAATGCATATTGGAAGTTGAGGTGAAACTTAACTATGTTGAGAAAATCCAATTTGATTGTCATTGTAGTTTTTGTAGTTTCAGATTCTATTGTTAAGTACTGCAAACCCCAAAATACAAAAATGTAGGGATTTATGTAGCAGTTCATGACCCTTTTTATTACAGTCCTATTCTGTAATGATATGAATTCATTGCACAAGAGAGATAGAGAGACATTTTAAACTGGGTTACACTGACAGCGGACCCTCTGAGGACCGCTTTGACAAATATTCAAAATTGAATCTGTTTATACTTGGCTGTTTCATGATTGAGTAATGGTCCATTCTTTATGCAGAAACCACTGCAGGGTGTTAGCAATAATGTAAAATTGATACATTCAACCAGTTCCCCACAAACAAAAAAAAAGTTCTCCTCTATATCCTCTGCCGACCAAATCCATCATTAATGCATTAAATCCGTTGGATTAGTTCTGTCACTAGATAAATCTCTTTGTAAAGATTCATGGATTTGGAATTAGCACAAACACGAGGAGATCGATAACAATGACATTATCTCCAGCAAAATAATCTGTTTATCCACACATTAAACCAGTGCAGCATAAACCATTTGTCAAATGATGTATATAATCCCAGTCTCCGCTGTTTGAGAGCGCCCACCCAGATGTGGGATCTGAGCATCAGTGTTAATTTAGTATAAACAAAAATAACGAATCTAACATGTGTCTACTGCAAAACCTATTTAAAAATTGTATTGATATTAAATTTTATCACCTACAGCAATTTTGATGTTCTTCTGAAACCCCTTTCAAAGCCGAGGCTTCTAACAGGCCAAACATATCCACAAAGGGCAATCATTGTGTAACCTTCAGGCTACCTCAGACAAGGAAGAAGAACTGCCATCTTGTGGATTGCACTACTGCACTTTGGCCACTTGAGAGAAACTCTCTGCAACCCCTCTTGACTGACACAGTGTCATCTGCTTGTCAAACACAGGAATTGAGCTCAAGGGTTGGATTCCCTGATGAGTTGCAGCCTGCAGAGAAATACGAGGGAGCCAGGAGGCACTTGTGTTTTTAAATAGAAACCAGTCACAAAAAAAAAAAAAAAAAAAGATCTGTCACCTCCTTGTTCACTATTTGTGCGAATTCTGGAGACCATTCAGAGCAACTTCTTTCCTCTTGCAACCACACATTTATCCACTGATACAGGACAGAGCCAGATATTTATGAGAACGCTGCTTTTCAAGAGCTGATTCTTTTTCAAAGATTGACTTTCAAATGTGATGCCAGAGCCTTGCCTGCATTTACATACCACATAGTAAGAATGGGCGGATAGGTGAACACATGTACCACACACTTGACGGCTGTATCAGTGTTAATTAATGAGCTTTCAATGCCAAAAGTTGTGTGACCTAATTTTAATAACTTGGTGTAAACTACAGGGATGATCAAAATTAAAAAATCAAAATCTGTGTTGAATGCTTCTATTGACTTTATTATTGCAACACTTGTCAGGGTTAAACAGAAATGATTATTTAAATGAATGAATTTATGTAGACCTTAGGTAATGCCTCTTTGTGTTTCCTGAGAGTCTGGTGGAAACAAGTGCTTGACCAGCTGTGATGGCCACATGCTGGAATAATTTCAGCCTTTTTGTGACTTTTTTTTTCTTTTGCATTTTACTCTACAAATGAAAGCGATTTGCAACTGATTGAGTCTAACAATGAGGACAGCTGGTTAACTGCTCTTGACTGGGTAACATTCAATCAGCTGTTCTTGCTAAATGAGGAGCATAACAATGAAAATATACCAAGTAGTTATCAGGTATCCGACACACGAATACAGAAATTCAAAATGCTAAACCAACATTCAATGAAGAACCAGAGTATAGATCTATTTTATCTCTTTTAACACTTTTAATCATTTCATTGTTTAAGGTCATAGAGGGAATCTCTTTTAACACTTTTAACCATTTCATTGTTTAAGGTCATAGAGGGAGCTGGTAGCCATTATGGTTTACCTTAGTAAAAAAAAAAAAAAATCCTAAAAGAAAAATAAAGCTATCATGACCCATGCTGTCTGTAATATCAGGGTGACAAAATATTTGAACATAAACCACTAAGTAAAATTAACTAAACAATCTTTTTTGATGACAATTGATAATTTAGTTTTGTGACCTAAGACCTGGCCTGTTACAAAAGATAATAGACAAAGTTGCATTACTTTCACTCAGTTTATTTTCCGCTTTTGTTAAATCCTGATAGGCATCCCGAGCAATTTAACACAGACAGGTTCAAATTACAGTTGGAAAAAGTGATGGAAAAAGAGATGGAGTGCACACAGTGCTTTGTCATAGATAACCCGTCAATGTTGCAAAGCACTTGTAATGATATTTTGAGCAGGGCAACCGCTAATCATGGTCTATTGAATATACTGTAGTTGCTGACTCTGACAGTAAAGATAATTCTGCCCGCCGTGGGGTCACATGGAGTCTTAACCCTGTGGCCCAAACTCGTATGACGTATTAAATGCTTGCCATTCCTAGTTTGCATAATTCCAATTACTTGGAAAAAAATGTGAAAATAATGTTAAAAAGTTTCGATAATCTTGTGGCGGAAATATTAGCCAGTCAATATTATTGAATGCCGTGACCTCTGGCCAAACGGAGCTGACCAGACTGAAGTAAAAATACAAGTATATTCATCAGCATGCTAATTAAATCCAAAATTATTATTATCTATTCTATAAGCTTAAAGATATGTTTGCATAATTTTAACACTCATACTGTAACACTAGTACTGTTCAATTCATTCAAAGTTCCATTAAATTAACAGATCATCTGAATTCCAGACTCTTAAGTGGCTAGTACCTCCTGGACATTAGAATTTGCACTTTTACCAGTCACTTGCAGCATCTTCTCATGCAATCATGTTCAATAATCAGTTTTAAACAACCAGCTCTTCTTCAGAGATGATTCTTCCTTGATGTGTCAGCCAGCTAGACTCAGAGGAGATAGCAAGATGTGGCGACTAGCCACGAACTTGGCTGTGTTTGCTGACTCAGTCCAAAACATTAGCATACAGCTGCCGTCAGACGTGCTGCAGCTGCCGCAATGACTCCTTTAGTTTGCAAAAAGAAAGCGACGGAACGTCACTCTAACTGAAGTGGGTGAGGCTGAAGGGTTCATAAGACATGCACTCACAGTCCACAGGGACCTTCCTCTATCCAGGTGACGGATGTTCCCCTGCTCTTATACAGCAGTGATTACAAACCACGAGAATGCTCCATAGGATGTTTGACAAATGACCGGTACATGGCATGGAAAAATGTCAATATCTCCTCACACCTATTTTTGTAGGAGTCTTAGGAAATAGAGATTTCTTTAACTCTGTCTTTTAAATTGATTTCTATTTGTTTCCTATCCAGGCTGAGAGAGCCATGTCTTCATGTCAAATGGAAGCTGAATCACGTTCTGTCAGGTTTCAGGTGTTGTTGCAGACAGATTGCTTATCCGTCAGGATCGTGGCAGACACAAACAGGTTGCTGATGCTGCTGCTTGAACCTGTCTCGGTCAGGCCTCTATCATCAAATTTGCCCCTGTCTGCCATGATATATTGACAGCATTGCATTTGTCTCACCCCCTTTTTCCCAAAGCTGAATTCTTGACCAATCCCATGCTCGGTTATTGGTCTGTCATAAAGAATATATGACAGAAACTTAGAGCGGTGAGTGATGGCTTTCGGAGAAATGGGCAGCTCTGGTGAAGATGGAATCACATTGGTGAGGCTGCAAATGGCACCTTGACTTACAGACTTGATTCATTTTACAACCACCTTGAAATCACAGACTGTAATCACGGTCGAAAGTTTGGTTTAAATTAATTTGAACTTCACAGAACACCTGTTGTCTAGTCAGTGGTAGTTAGGGTTTAAGAAGGAAGGCCAGGCAATTTAGATCCACTCGGACCAGAGCCTTTTCTTTCATGCAGGTTTTGCATTATTAGAGTATTGTCCTAAGGAAAAACAATAACCATTGCCAGTTGTTCCCAAAGTAGGGGGAAGGCCCCTCTTCAGGTCACAGTGGGGTTTTCACTGTGATTATAATTTCCTTTGTTCAAGGAAAAGTTTTGTAAGAATTAGAGTGGAATTTTGAAGCACTAGATGTTAATGTGTTGACGTGGGGAGTGACCGTTCTGGAACCACTGGCTTAAGCCAATAATTGTTTTCATGGTTATGCTAGTTCTGTTCGTGAACAAAACAATCCAGATTTAAATTTGTGACATATTTTGTTAAAATATAGTGCAGCATGAACTGATTCCCTCTGAGGAACTCTTTGGCATGGTTAACTCGTTATTGTAACACAGCAAGGAATGGTTTTGTGTTTCTACAGTCACATACACACGGGTGTGTTATAAAGAACTGGTCAATGTTGCACAGTGCTTGTAATGATATTTTGGGTATTGTATCAAATAAACTTGGTCTGTCTCACATTTTGCTCTAAAAGTTCTTTTATAATACTAATAGTTCTTACTGACCTTATTGACCTTGACCAACAGCACATCGTGTTTAAACTGCATCTTTAAACTGCTGTTTGAAGGTCAATTACAGACCTGGTTTCAGTTATTGAGGAGTCGTGTTCATTTTATCCTTTGCATAGGAGAATTTCCACAATCCACTTGTAAATCTGAAAACTGCCAGTCTTCTTCACAAAATGTGATCTCATGAGATGAACCTTGGACCTGGATCAATACAGTCGGCAGGATAGTGATGTAAAAACTAATTAAGATTGTCTGTATAGCACAGCGCTTGCAGTCTGTGCAGGGATGGCTCCGTGTCAGCATGGTCTTCAGCAAGGTTATTTTTCTTCTATTGTTTGAGGCTTAGAGACACCTCCGGTGGGATCCCAGTGGCCTAGACGCTATTATCTAGCTCAGGTTTGGGACAATCACACTGTCCCTCTCTCATTTCGTCTAAAGGTCCCTCTTCAATTAATCTCGGAGCCAAATCTCTTTATGCTCTCCTGTACGAGGCCTGTGAGCAGTGACTTTTTCAAAGAAAACCTGTGAATGGATCTGGCTCTGTGTTGAAAGACAGCATGAAGGGATTACGGCACATAGAGTAAACTGGGTGAGAGAAGATGTAGCTGAGTGACTCTGATTATGTTCAGATAATGTGGTATTGTCAGGTGTGACGGAGGACATTGTGGTTCAGAGAGTTCAATCAATGGCAGTTTTTGAATCTGTTCAATACAAAGAATGATTTCCTCAATATGTGGGCTACATGATTCATACTAACAATTTGGATTTAAAGCCAGTTCATTAACTCAAAATGTATATTTTGTTTTACATGTAAATAATATAATATACATTACAATAAAAGAGGAAATCTGTCTTCTCTAAACTAGACATGTACTGATCATTTACCTAACATGTTGACATACAGTAGGTGAGATAGCTGTGATGTAAAGCATCATGCAGAAAAAGCTCCATTATTTAAAAATTAACATCATGCCCCTCCATCAAAATCAGATCTCACTTCTAAAGCTGAAACATATAAACCTTAAAAATGACCTTACTTTGAGCAAACGTAAACTCCATTGATACAGCATGTATCAGTTAGTTACAACAAGTTAGTTTCCCTAACCAATTGTACTCGTCTGCAATCAGCTCAAAATACCCTTGAAAAATGCAAACAAAGCAATCGTGTTCAGGTGATTAATTCGTTTCTGAGTAGCCGTGCCTGACTGCATGTGGAACACCGTAAGATTAATAAGTGTGATTTTTATGTGTTTTTCTCACATGCTTGTGGAGTGCACAGATGAATGTTCATTTGGAAGAAAGGAGATAAAGTTACAATCTGGCCATGTATGAAGTGAATGGAGGTGCGTGCAGATGCACAGTCAAAGTTGTTTTAAAGTCAAATGGATTGAAACAGGAACCTGAGATGCACTGTGTTCTTTACTCCCAGGATTAGGTGATGTGTACAACAAAAGAGAGATGAATAATTTATTGACCACTGCACTCATTGTGGTCAGACGAGTACGAATGTGTTACCTTCTGACTGAATGTGTGACTTTCATGTCCACGGGTGGTTTTGAGAACCACAGTACATTCAGTATTTGTCAGGTCTGGAAAAGCTGAGCTGTTTGATTAATGATGCACTCAAAGAACAGAGATGTTTTTAACAAATTAACGATCTGTTGTTTAATATCAGTCCATCCAACACACCAAAAAGAAAAACGCAACGTCGCACCATTGCATCCAGACAAAACGGTATATATTCTTTAGTTGACATGACAAAACACTTTTGCTGTGTGCAGAATACATTATGATATGACTATTACTCCCTGGGCCTTATTGAGACCTTTATTTTATTTTCCTTGAAGAAGCACTGTGTGCAGGACTGTATCGTTTTTTGGGGGTGATTCTATAAAAAGGTGCCAGTGTCTGAGGTCCCAGCGGTACCTATTACGGCAGCCTAGTAGTCATTAATCACAGACAAGTAAGCATTTTAACACAGCATCCACATCCGAGTTTCCAATAGCCATTCATTAACAGTTTCCACCAGCAGCTCTTTTCTTAGCAGCACACCCCTCCTCTCCGTTGTTCTCACCTGGACTCCACGGAGTTGGTCCTTTTCTTGCTGACATACCTGCTTTTCACACTTATTGTGTGTTATGTAGAAACTGTAGAAGGGGATGAGGTCACTGCTCAGGGTGTTTAAATATAGTGTGAGTGAGCTAATCTTAAAAAAGTTCCTCCCTTCTTCTCAGCTCCTTGTGTCCTTTTTGAAGTTATTAGAGAGAGCTGGCAAACGTCTCATTTAGCGGATGGAGTTAATATGTGTGTCTGCTGCACAACAAAAGTGTCTTACACTGTCTCCATCTATCCTGGATTATAATTAGGTCTGTGCACAGCGACGAGGCAGAAGTTGAAGGTTCTCGCCAAATTAAAGACACTAAAGTACTTTGAAACTGACATTTAGCATCAAAACAACTCACTGGATGTAAAGTAAAAAAAAGAAAAAAGAAAGAAAGAAGGAAGGAAGGAAAAGGAACACATTTGCATTTATTCTGTATGTGGTTCCCTTTCATTTCAGGAAAATGATCTGTCACACATCATGTTACACTGCTGCCAGTGGGGAAATTATACCAGTTATTAATGATATCCCACTTTTCTCTGGGGCTTTTCATTACAATTATTGACGTTTTGCCGTCTTGTCTAATACAGTGTATTTACATTAAATGAGAGCCATTTCTGACTCTGCTAGAGCCACACAGCAGAAAAACAAAGGCAGCCGTAGCTGTGGTGGAGAGGTTTCCATCAAAGAAAATGGAAAATAAATTAGTTTGAAGTGTTTTTAATTTAACAGTAAAGAAATGCTCTGAAGATACACAGACATCCTAGACACATTAGCTTACAGACATTATTGATTACCCGTGCGAATGATTGTTCTTCTGCATCTTCTGAGCCTTCCACCAATTACAGTAATGGTGGTTCAAAATCAAGGCCATCAGGCTGAAACTTTGCCCTTGAAAATCATATCACATTGATTTTCACTCTCTGTCTTCCCTCACTGATTGTGGGACGGACCTACAATCATTTCCACTAGTGAATAACAGAAATCAGTCATCATCTACTTGACCTTTTGCTCTGTCACTGCTAAAGCTTGTTAAATCCTACTTATCATTCAGCAAGACAGTACTTTTGAAAATTAGTTTGCCACCAGTATTGTGAATCTGCCCCAGAAAGAACCAAGGTGCACAAAGGTGCTGCTCAGCAGAGAAGCATGGTGATCCCTCCTCTGTAACTTACCTCGTGTCATATAGTACTTTAACCCTGAAGGTTGGATTTGTTAATCATTTGTTTTGAGCCCCGGATCTTTGTGGCACGTCTGCATCGATTAAATGGCAAGAGGAAGAGAAAGGGGGAGGGATTAAGCATCTACAATGACATAAAGCAGATTATTGGAAGTATGACAGACAGGCAGTTGATTTTTATAAAATGTAAATAATCCTGTGCATCATTAAGGACTTTTGAGAAAGACAAAAGCTACTTACCTCTCCTGAGTCTTTTATCTTTTTAATTTTCAAAGATTAAAGATACAATAAGGGTAATACTGTAGTTTTTTTTTTAATTTTCAAAGAAGATAAATATTGTATTGATACAATAAGGGTAATACTGTAGTTTTTCACAAACACCATGCCTGAAAAAATGATGAAAAAGTTCAAGTCAAACTTTTTTGACATTATTACATGCAGACTTTACATGCTGTGTGTCAAGACAACAACACCGTTGGCTTGATGGAAGACACAAAACAAAACTTGGCATCAAATGCTTTTAGAAATGACTGCAATAGAAAACTCAATAACCGCAGTACATCTAGGAACAAAAAGTAAGTCCTGGATTGATTTTGTTGATTGTGACTCAGTTTTGAACAATGAGCTCAGGGTTTAACTTTGAGATTTCAGTTTTTGTTGAACTCCTAAGCTTGGATTAGTTTTATTTAAGCTTCATTCAGATTGCTGGTCTAGTTGCTTCATTACGATTTGTGGCCAAGAAATGTGACAGTGTGTTTCATTTTAGAAGTCTCTAGCCTTTATTTCACAGGCAATTCTACCTCATTAAACAGTTTTCCTTGTAGTAAACTGTCCTATGTTTGAACTTGTTGTTGGCCCAGTTCAATTCTGTAGTAGCTATTTGGAGTGGAATGATTAAACAAACAGTCAGTTTTATTCACCCCTCCCCCCCAAAAAAGTGTACCAACTTTTCTGGAAATTTGGTGGACTTTTGTTTTTTTTCTAAAAAATTACTTGAAGTGTAAAAATGGCCAGTACACATTCACATTCTTTGAACTTTGAAGTTTCTTCATGATTATAGAATCAAAGGTAAAGAGCCCAGCAGCCAAAAGGAACGGCAGAGTCATTAGTCATAACCTGGAACAGAATTGATTGGCCGAAGCCCAGCATACTGTTATTGCATGAGTAATGCTTGGTCTTGGCTGCTGCTACACTTCAGCACAGAAGCTAACACCATTTGCCAATTTCACAATAAATATCAAATAGCCTGGCAGGACATTTTGGAAATTCAGACCCATGATGGAGAGAAAATGGCCATGAGGCTGATGCACTGTCAAAGAGAAGCAGGAACAGCTGGTGTTTTTTATGTATGTAATCAGAGTCTTGATTTTTCTTGGGCTTCTTTGTCTTTATAACAGTTGGCGACCTCCTTTTTTTGTTCTTGGGAATAAACGATGCATCAGTGGCTTATAAGTAAAACTGCACTTAATTCACTGTACATACAGTCATTACACCCAGACACGGCTTACAGTGCAGAATGTGGTGCCTGGAACCATTTGGACAAGGAGTCTGCATATTTGCAGAATCTTAACTACTGCCCCATTAACTCTCAGTAATGATGCATGCTGTCCGTCTGTTCGCCTGTTAGTGTTTGCTAGGTGGCACACTGTTGTACACTACTTGTCCTCTCTTTCTGCCCCTGATACAGGCATTCAAAAATAACAGGAGATACCAGAAAACATTAAGATGTAGCTAAATTACAATGAACAGTATCATTTGCAGTATTAGGGCAGAGAGAACGACTGAGGAAAAGAGGACGGCCTCCATATTGTTTTCCTGTCAAGAAGTATATTTGTCTACAACCCCTTGTGCAAAAGCCCATGAAGCTGCTCAACGAATATGTTTTTTTTTTCTCTCAAGCCTCTGCGATACACTGAGAAAATGCTTTTCTCTCTCTCTGTCTCTCTCTCTCTCTCTTTCTCTCTCTCTCTCTTACCCCAGATACGTTTTTCAACAGCCATTGTGAAAATAAATTAATTAATATAAGAAAAGGAAAAACACGCGTCTTCAAAGCAAATGTGACAAAAGTTACACAATGAAAAATGTATGCCTTGGTGCAGCATAAAATGCCAAAAATGTACTTATGTAACTGTGGAAGTCAACTTTATGCTTCACAAATGTGGATGTTCCAAATATAAGCGACACACAACACAAGAAAGCAGATGGTTTTCTCTGCTGAATTGGCTCTTTGTTAAATTATACCACCAATGCAAGTTGCAAAATGCATGACCCATTTTGTATTGCTGCAACAGTGGAAGAAGATGTGACTTGGTAATCTTGCCATATACACTTTAATTATTAAAACTAGGCATTGACATTTAGGTTTATTTACCTTTTATGCTGTAGAAAAGGAATAGTTACATTTAATTATAAAAAAGTTCAAACCATGTGTTTGATACCCCCCACCCTCGGAGTCAGTCTGATCAGTGGGACCATCCCCCTCACATGTGCAGCCTGAAGACCGTATCACACACATTCTCTACTGTACGCTTTTGTACCTGATGACCGCGCAGTAGCAATTTGTGCAGCGTCTCGGTATCACATGAGCACTCCAGATGCAGTTTTCCCCAGAGAAGATAACAACTGGATAATAGGTCTGTCGTGTCACTTCCTGGAATTACTTGGCTCTCCTATTGGTCACTGACTCAGGTTCTATGTATTAGTTTTCTCAATTGTGCTCAGCATCTTTCACTCTCACATTAATTAACCTGCAGTGTGAACGTATCATTGAGTCTTATCTGCATGTTGATCTTCATGTAAACAACGCAATAACATGTTTTTATCTGTGATGCCCAGCAGTCGATGCATGCTTGTGGGATTTACATGAGGGATATTTAATTCTTGTATTAATATTGTGAATGATGATCATCTTCCTCATTACAAAAAAAAACATTCACCAACGGTGGTATGAGACAAACAAAAATTATTGCAGCGCATCAAAAACCCTGTATTCTTAGAATTCAACTTCCATAAAGGTTACTCTTGTGTGTAAGATTTTAGGTTTTCTTTTTTTGAGAATCGTTTGGTAAACCAGAATAAGTAAAAAATATCTCTCGCACTCAGATATAAGTTTGATCATTGATTTACAAACAAAGTAAAAACAATCAATTTAATCATTACCTATATAATTTCACCAATGTATGGGTAAATCTGGAGCACATCTCACTGTTTGTGGTTGGTGCCATTGCAGTGTTCTGGTAGAGGCTATGGTGTCTGCAGCCTACAAACAGCAAACAAATAAATGAATTAAATAAATAAATTAAATTAATATATAACATGTTTTTATCATGGTTGATTATTTAAAACTGTTTTTTCCTTAGTTTTTTCCCATGGATCAAATTATTGGTCTATACAAGAAAAGTCTTTAAAACTCTCCTGAGGCCATGAAAGTGTCTCATTTAGAAAGTATGGAAACTATCGTCACATCGCAAGTTTAATATACCACAGAGAGACAATAAACACAAAGCATCGCTGATTGCAGAGCTGCAAAATCTGGTAATAGTACCCTTTGAAGTATATTGATTTTTTTTTTTTTTTTTTACAAAACCCATTAGTAATAGCTGTTTCCACCAGTCAGTGTTTGCACAACTGGTGCGACAAGAAACTAATGTGATGTTTGACTTCCTCCCATTAAAATCTGGTTCTGTTACAGGATTTATCAAAGGTTAAGGGAGGAAAACTTGCCTGGAGACACACTGATACATGATTAGCCTCACACTCAGATAGGTCAGAACCTTTTTCATCAGTACAAATGAAATTGTCTGAACAAGCCATGACAGGAGTTGGGGATTTTATACCTGAGGTAACACCTATCACAGGTTGTTGTTCTATTACAGAAGCGTCTAGCAGTTTGTCACCACTGCTTTTCCTGTTGCATTTGACGTGTTACTTGTCAAACTTATCCACTTTAGTCTCAACTAAGAGCAAGAATGTTTTAATGCATAGAAGGCAAAAAGAAAATAAAAGGGAAAAAGTCTAAACTGCTTTATACAGCAACTTAAAACCCTGGTGGTTTTAGGGTGAAAAAGCTTCCGTCGTGAACTTCAGCTCTATATCGGAGCTGGGAATAACATGAGCCAAGAGGAACCAGAGAGAGAGAGAGAGCATCAGGGTCCAATTTACATCATGACACCATCAAGATGGAGCCTCAGAGGTGTTGCATTGGAGGAGACTCGCACTGTGCCATCTCACATCATGTGCACATATATTTGAATATTATCAAGTTCATTCTGTACTGAATCCTGAGGAAGAAAGAAATTGTTTTTATAATCACTAGTTAAAGTTTATTAAGGTAATTGAGTTTTCAGGACAGCTGTGAGGCACACTTAAATAAATAATGCTGAAATACAAATTAGATTGGATTAGATTAAGTTCTATCTGATCTAATCTTAATCATGATGTTGTTAGGTTGCCAAACAATGACATTTTTTAGGAATGCGAATATTCTAAGAATATTTACATTTTTGTTTCATAAAAGGCTGATTGACCTGCCGTGGTTACCATGGAGATATCCCTTATTATTAAGCACATTGCACTTTCAGAGGGAGTGAGATCTAGACTCCAGGCAGGCCAATCGAGCCCGTGTACTCTGTAAAGTCATGCTGTTGTTAACTGTGCCTGCTGAAATTAACTGTATTCTTGGAGAGGCCTCTTTAATGAATCGTGTCAGTCATTATAAAAGACTACAGACAACCCTTTTGAACTCTGCCCCCTGGTGTAATGACCTTTCCAGCTGTTATAAAATAAAATACACTTGCTTCATCAGCTTTGGACTTAAACATACACATATCACACAGCAGAGTTTATTATTGAACACATCAACACACACGACTTATCAGTCAAAGTTTCTGTTTGATAAAATTGTCATGAAATGAGCAGAAAATTCCGGCACTACCGTACCTTGTTGGAGAACATCAAGCCTCACTTTGAGGTGTTTCTGCTCTGTTCTTCATTCCACAGCCAATTTAACATACGACCCAGTTTTAGCGAGGTTTCCTTCTGGGACGTGACCCAGAAGTGTCATGCTGGAGAACCAGAATAACAAGGCCCTCAATTCTGAAAAATGAAAGCAAATGATACCCTGTTTATGCACTATAGATCAACATATAACCACAGTCCTGGGGATGAGCTGCTTATTTGAAAAGCACACAGGCACACACGATGCTACTTGTTATATTCCAATCAATGCAGATAAAAGGGCAGAGAGACTGAGGCAGGATAAGTACAGTGTAATGTGAAGCACATACATCTCTTTGTAAAAACTACTGTAATTATGCACACTCTGCCTCTCAGATGTTAGTTTGGTATGGAAATGACAACTAACCATTTTATGCAGCCCTGAGGCCAGTACAGAGTACAGAGTATTTTCATATAATGTAATGATTCTTACCATCCATTTTAATCGTACTAGTCTTGGAATTTAAATAGTTCATGTGCAAACTTGATAAAAGAAAACACATTTAAATTTGGAACTAACTTTCAAAGAGCTGGTGGCATTGAGCCTGTGGGATTGTAACGACTTTACACAAGTACCCTCATGGTAAGCTTTTAAATAATGACATATTTGTTCAGAATTTTGAATAAAGGAATATCAAAGTAATGCATGTTTATTAGGTGCAACGTACTATGAGACTTGGTTGTTAACCTTTTTTAACTCCTATCAACCACCTTACATTTCAGTGCTTTATTACTTTATAATGCTCACTTGCAAACATTTCAATGCAGTTCCCAGGCAACTACTTGTGCATAATGCATTGAATAAAATAAAACAGCCGCATCAACAGCCTTACACTGTAAGGGGGGGGTGGCAGTGGCCCTCAAATGGCACCACGCCATCCACATCAGGTCTGGGAGCTGCCTATTTGCAGACCGCAAGACGACTATTTGTTGACCCCAAGTAAGTAGTGACAGTTTTCCTCTCCAGTTTTGGTTTGGTCAGTT
This sequence comes from Cynoglossus semilaevis, assembly GCF_000523025.1. Lineage (NCBI taxonomy): Eukaryota > Metazoa > Chordata > Actinopteri > Pleuronectiformes > Cynoglossidae > Cynoglossus > Cynoglossus semilaevis. Next base: position 29,778,986 of record NC_024307.1, on the reverse strand, counting down.
CCTGCATATTGACTGTCTTGTTGATGTCAGTGATATGCTAATAAGCTGTCAGCAAGAAGAGCCTTTGACTTTATGAAGGGTAGGCTGATCACTGCTGTGCCAACAGTAGGAGCCTCGGTTGACACACGACACTTAACGATGCAGAAAAACCTGAGTGTTTTAATCATATTTATATATATTTATTTATATGTTATAATCATATTTTACACTTGGATAATCTACTGTAAACAAATGGAGGTCTGTATAGTTATTGTCAGTCATCCCGCAGTAGAAAGCAGAATGTTAATAAATCGAATCATTCCTCTTGAAGATCCTTATGATGTTTTAATCACGTCTCTAGTGTCTCTCATTTTGGTGATATAATTACTGGGACTTAAAGAGGGGTTTTCAAAAAGTTCTTTGATTACATTTTTTGTCACCGACACGACTGGCACCTTATGCATAATTTCACCCGATTTGCATTTAGAGTGAAGCAAAGAGCGACTGCCGGGTGCAAACAAAAACCTTGTGAGTGTGAGTGAGTGAGTATCCATACATGAGCACAAACAAGCTTCTATCTGCTATCTAGGGCAGCGCGTTGTGCCTCGCGCAGCCTCCGTACTTATTTGTTTTGAGTATCTTTGAAAGAGCGCCGTCTCTGCGAGCGTGTTTCCGCTACCCAGGCTCCGATGTTTTACAGTCACAATTAGCCCAGATTAACGAGGAGGCCACTTCAGAGTGAAACATATGAATAATAAAGTTGTTGTTACACAAACACAAACTGTTTCATCACTCATTGTGGTGGTGCTGCACTCATGTGGGACACTGAGGAAAGGCATGTTATCAAATTCATTAAGGTCACGCTGACTTGTTTGTGTCTGTGAATATTGATGAAGGCGAAAGCTGCACAATTATTTTCCCCCTGCCTTGTCTTGAATATAGACAACAGGACTATTTACAAATGACATTTAAGCAGCCTTATAAATCTGTCAGGCTGGAATTGCCTTTTAATTACTGGGCCGCAGAGAAAAACTGAAAACTCCAAGCACACGTTGAATGAAAATGTTGCTCTTTGATGTCTTTCTGACTGGCAGTGGGAGATGCTTTTGACAAAGGGAAGAATGCATTAACACTGCAACTCCCAGCTTTTCACTTCTCAGCATTTACTGATAATTAAGCCCTTGGGGAAATGAGTGAATGTGTCTACTGAAGGATTATGATGGCCTAGGTCCATCTCAACACTGCTACTCTGTGAAATGATTAATGGGCAAACTTTAAACATACTCAGAAACCGTTGCCTTCAATGTAATTCTCAGAAGTGTAGGAGTTCCTGTGTTGCACAGCAAACATTCGTGCACTTTCACCAGCGCAGTTAACCTGTCCATTCAGAAGCTTCTAGAACCATTCAAATAGTGGCCGAGGGCCACATGCAGCCCACACACAACTCCACAGTGGCCCAAGCTGTTACTGTGGTGAAAAATGCAGAGGGAATCAGAGAAAATCTACAGAAGCACAGACAGTCAATGCAACTCACACACACACACTACACATAGCCTAGCAAGATGACACCCACAATGTATCACATGAATTTTTAGATATCTTAGCTGTTTACTATCTAGTAGCCCTTCCCACTAAAAGAAAAATATTTTGAAATTACGAATGAAAATTGCCAGTTTAATTTTGCATGAAATTACAAATGCCATTTAATTTTGCTGGCTCTAAATGTTGTAGTCACTTCCTGTTTATTATCCTCTAAAATTGTTTGGACCAGCTGTATGTTTTGCTTGTTGAAAATCTAGTGAGCTGATGTCCTTAAATTGATCTGTTCTAGAATGTAACCTTACGTGTTTAGGTCCCTGTGTTTTTGTACAAAAAAAAGAAAGAAATTTTTGCAGCAAAACAATCTTCTTTCTTTCAAAACAATCTTGTTTATCCCTTCACCTTCAGGTTCAAGTTCAAGTTCACTAGTCACAGTTTCTTCAAGTGTGTAGTGTGAGTTCAGAACCTCCCTGGAAGTGTACAGAACAGATACTAACAATTCAGTTGCTGAAGATCGGTTCCCAGTAGTTTCTGTTAAATAATGTGAGCTTTGAGACGGGAGATCCTCTAGTTTTTGACTATAAAGAGTCTCCTTTCGTTCTCACATCTTCCTCCATGTGCCAGTGTTGCAGAGATGACTTCTGAAACGGCCACTAAAAAAGAGAATTGAATATATCGCCTCTTTTCTCTTTGTGAAGGTTACCTAAAATGAGAACTGCAGCCATTCAACTCGCTCCAAAAAGGGTTGCTTTGTACTATGTTAAATTTAGCATGACAGGATGAAAGTTAATTTCCACATTAAACAAATGTGCTGATCTCTGATTTTGGAGCAACAAACACAAAGCATAGTGAGAACGGTTAAAAAGTGAAGAGAAAGTAGAACAAACTTTTCCTCAGTATCCAGGCCAATGCTTTACCCATTTGCCAAGTGCTGGTTTTTATCTACAATGCCAGTGATTTTCTATGATTAGGTCTTTGCCTGGACTGAGTAGAAGCCCACACACAATACCATTCTCTTAATTGGAGGTTTTGAAGATTGAGAGTGGGCTGCAAGAAGAGGAAGAGCTTGAGTGCTGAGGAAAAGTACTTAAATACGATTTCAAGCAAAGGCACAGCTACTGTTTTGAAGCCTTTCTTACTGGAACTTGGTATTTATAACATTTATTTTACCATTCCGAGCTGGGACTTCACTTCATGTGCGATGTCTCAATGTGGCGTGTCAGCGAAGAAGAAGTAAAAGCCCCTTCAGGAGTTGTCCATAGCTGACCAGTAGGCATTAACAAAGACAGTTCATACTTTGGCAGCATGCAGCCTCAGGGCCTTGGCAATTCAGGACCAGGCCTTTTTGATCTATAGAGAACACACTGTGGATGTCAGCGCAGGGAACCGTTATTTCCCTGCAGATGCAGCCAATGGGGACGGCAGAATACAAAGGGCTAAAAATATATTTGTGAAAGACGATTAGAGGTATGAAGTCAGATGTGAACAGTGAAAAGGCTTTGAAATGCAAAGATTAGTGTCTAAGCTCTGATAAAAAAAAAGATATAGATTTGCAATATGTGTCCAGTACATGACTAAATGGATGTGTTCTAATTAGGTCCAGTACAGATATAAAAAAAAAACAGTGGCATTAAGTGCAGTCCCGTGTGAGTACAGCATCATAAAACTAATGAGACTGACACTCTCCATCAGTTTCATTAACTCTGGGCTAACAGAGATAACGTCACTGAACAGCTTAAGCGTGGCTTCATGAGTTCTTGAATATGCAGAATGCTAACATATTTCATTAAGAAAAAAATTTAAAGGAAATATCTAAATTCATCCATTTCCTTTTTGCTGAGTCTAGTAAGCCACAGTCAGTTACAGTTAGCCACAAAGCTAAAGGTTAGCCTTAACCAGTGTTAATTTTTCAGTCTTCTATTCTTTTGATTAAATAGTGACTTGAATTGTGAATAATTTAAAATGTTTAAAGTGTGATTTAATATAGTTTTAGTCTAAACTTTTAGTTTTAGTGATTGTCACATGTTGAGTCACATGTCCCGCCTTCTAGACAAAACAACACCGCTCTGATTGGCTTTCATTCTTCTTTGTCATTCTTTTTATTAAATGACTCACGCTGATTAACCTTCGTCCTTGCCACACAATTTGTTTTCTTTTACTCTGGTCGACTAATGCATGAATAAATTCTTGTTAGGTTTTCAGGCTAAAATAACACTGGCCTGAAATTAACACAATTTCTGGCCAATGGGTTCTCTGTTTTATTTTGTGTTAAAATAGTATAAAAGCCCTTGACACCAGGTGGAGTCAGCCTCTATACTATATTCTCTTCTTCTGTCTCTGTCCATCCTTTGTAACCCTGAATGCTGGAGAAAATGTTAAAAGGATGCTTTTTCTTATCAGCAAGCTTCTCCAGAATGTTTCCTGTGTTTCAGCCTTCTCTTGATTAAGAATAGACCCAGACACAAAAGAGCAAACACACTTATCAGACAGGAATCAGAGAAGAAAAATAACCCTCACGTTGAAGGCACTTCTCCTCCTCCTTTTCTCAAACTTCCCCAAGCAAGAGAGGGAGGGAAGGAGCGGTCGAGGAGGACATATAGGTGTGGGGATGAGAAACAACTTGTCAAGATGGTGGATGATAAACACAACATTCCGTGTGGGTGGAGGAACTGAGAGTTGGTGCTTGCCCCTTGGGTGGCTTCACCGCCGTTTGTAACAAATGCGAACAGTGTCACATTGGCGTTCATCATGCAGGCCTTTTAGGCAAGGTTTGGCCTTACGTAAGTCAGAATGTGTGCAGTATTTTGGTCTACAAGGACGAGCTTGTAAGACTTTCAAAATCTGTAGCTGCCAGTAAACACTTCAAGTAACACAACCCAAGCCTCATCGCACCTATTTGCAACAACATATGGGCTTCAGAGGAGCCGAACAGAAGTGTGGTGTTCAGAAATATCAAAAGGAATATGAAAAAAATGATCCTGGCATGAAAACTGTCACTGCGCCTGTATTATTCACAGCCTTTCACTAAACTTTTCTATGGTGAGGTGAGGTAAATGACACTGGCGAGATGCAATGTGATTTCACAGCTCTAAGAATACACCAGAGTGTTGCCTCACCTCGCTCACAGGAAGAGTTGCTTTGGATTTCTTTTACTAATGAAGTGTTGAGGCCAGAAAATCTGCAGATTGTCAACACACATCGTCTACCTCCGCCCTGTTTTTTGCTTCTTATATTTACCATCTGAGAAAAAAACCCAAAAATTCATTCATTTTTTATGCAATTTGCCTCTTTTCACCAAGATAAACTATGATTTAAACCACGACTCGTTGAACAAACCAAGCACCCGGTGCAATAACCACAGGTTTGGAAAACAGCACGCCTGTCTCCAGCCCAACATCATAAAGAATTAATGAACTATATGCCAGGGCGATGCATATTAAGCTACGCTTAACCATCTGTCAGGCAGGGTCTCGACAGCCTCTTGGTCGCAGTGATGGATTTCAAAGCAGGATGAGACATCAATCACTGTCCCCTGGTGATTGGTTGTTTGTGTGTGCGGCGATGGCCCCTTCCGTCGTAGTCGTGCGGAGGTTGGCTGATTGCTCCCCTGGCCTCTCTTCATTCATTGTAGCTATCTGACACCATGTTATACACCCTCGGTGCCGAGCGGGGAAATGCTTATTTACACTTCGCCGGGCCCAGCCTCCACATGTGCAATATCATTTGGGTGTCTTGCTGCTGAATTGGTTGGTGTGCCCCAGTGAGCGGGGCAGGTTTAGTAGTCTGGTTATGGAGTCTCTCGCTGCTCTTGTCCATTTATTCCAAGATGGGTTAGATGGAGGACTGTTGTTTGTTTTGTTGGCCCGTCCATCTTCTGGCCCCCGCAGCTACGATCGCTGACTGACAAGTGGTTCAGATGTCGTTTTGTGCCCATCAATTTGTTGGCACTTAAGGTGAAAAGCTGTGGAGCTGCAGTAGAATAAGATTGTTTCTTTTTTTAAGCCTAAATAAGGAATGTTTTGTATTCCCAGAGTTACTCCTGAGACTAATATACACTTTGTGTTTGTGATGATTATCACGCCTTGTGTAATTAGACCTATGGTGATGTTTCCATGTGTCTGAATGATTTATATTTTCATAATGGTTTTGTGTATAAAGCACTGTTAAACCTGGAGAGGGGGCTTTATTACAATCCACAGAATATTTGACTGGAATTACTTCACAGCTGTGAAGAAAATGTTATATCACAGAGAACAGAAAACAGTGTATCAATAGACATCAAGTGAGAGCTCCTTGTGT